>NC_054478.1:141750191-142100191 GCF_017639515.1 Carcharodon carcharias | reverse complement strand
TACCTAACCTGCTTGATGGCATCACTGTTTCTTAACACCACAGATCCATTATAGATAGCGCCAGAATGAAATTAACTTCAAAGAAGGTGAAATCCACGCCCCAGTGCTTGCTAGTTCTTTGCGGGCAGCTTACTTTGAGATCAGCAGAAGGCAAAGTCACCCCATCACAGATTGCGAAATGCAGAACAGTGAAATCAATGACCACTTAAGCTATTTTGGTGGTGTTGGTCAAGGAAGCACTGTTATCCAGTAGATCAGGAGAATTTCCTGCTCTTCATCAAATAGTGCCAATGCTCATTGAAAGTCCATCCAAACAGTCAAGTCTCAGTTCAACAATGTTTGAACTTGACACTTCTTCTGTGCTACACTGAACTATCACCCAGATTATGGTCTGAAGTGGAATAGGAAACCACAACCACCTGTCTCAGAGGTAAGAGTGCTGCAAAATGAATAATATTGGCACTTTATTGTAAAACAATAAACAGACCAAACAATGATGCAAATGGAAACTAGTCACGACACTCATATCCACTCAAATTTGAGACAGCAAAGGTCATTTTATCTAGGATTATCAGCTAAGAACATTCTGTCCCATGTGATGTGATTCCAGACGTGAGGGGCAGTGTTCACACCTGCATCTTAAACGTTTTATTCTGTAAAATAAGGAGACCTGCATTTTGCACATTGCAATTATTTGTATACTTAGGTGTTCACAATTGAGCTACCCTTTTATACTTTATATTTTAAACTTTATTCTTATTTTAATGATCGTCTATAACTATGTTATGAGTTATAATTACTTGCTTTATTTGTATCACCATCACAATTCAGCACTTACTGCTATGATGATTTTTCAATAAACCATCTTTTTTTTATGTGTTCTGTAGAAAGCACAATCACAAAATTGTGTGATCGCCCATTGGAGATCTCATTTTCAATTCTCACATTGTGCTGATTGAGCTGATCTCAGCCACTGTGGTGGCCTGGGCTAGAGAAGTAAACTTGTTTCCTCATTCTATCTCAGTTATTTTAATCGTCACTCAGCCACTTTCACTGCTCTAGCCACCATAAGGTAGACGCTTATGCCAATGTCAGGATCAAGTTCAGCCATGTATTGGGCTTGAATAGCCTGCCAGCACTCAGTCTACACTTGCATACAAGACATAATTGCTTGTCCATGAGCCTGTAGAACTGTAGCCTGTAGATAATGTAGAAGCCAAAAAATTGAAAGTGCATCAGAAAAAGGGAGGTGGGGTGGACAAATTGGAATATACAATGTAGCACCTTTTCTTTTGTAGCCCATCTAACCCCTCGAGTGCCCAACAGGAAAACTTGTTCAGCAGCACCATTATAAGTGTAGACATTGAACGCTCATTGAACAATTGGAAATTATCTTGTGATCATTTACATAGCTGCAGCTCTTGCTGCCTTCAGACAAGAACAGCTTCGACAAACAGCTCGACACACTGGGGCACTTATCGCCATAGTAATTATCTCAACTGGTTCTCAAGCTTTGAATACAAAAGGCCCATTTGTGTTGGGCCATGCACTTAGTCAGCTATCTGATATGTCAAATACCAGCAGTAGATGCCAAAGTCTCAAAGGCTTAAAAAAACAGAAAGCATTTCAATCTCTGATTAGCTGATTCCAAATTTGTATGGTACCAAAGGGGATCTAATGTACATTTCCACTGGAGTGACCAGCAGATAAGCAAATATTTTTGTTTAACGAAAACAAAAAACTCAATAGACCGGATTCCAGGCAAGGAAACTGCCCTTATTTACCTATTTATATAAAATATACACAATAAATAGAAATCTTGTTGTTCAGCTTTTTCCATTCTTTGCTTTCACTCTCTTTCATTTGTCTACTAGCCTGTGATTGCTATTTTTGCCACACTATTTTTAGAAATTACGTCACCTTGTTAGGTTATTATTCTTTTCATTACATTTCAATTTCCCATGCTCATAATTTACCTACCTTAATGCACTATTTCAATTTAGTTCCGATTTGCTTTTTAATCTTACACAGCACTTCAAGGGGAATGTGGCTTTGTCTTCGAATGCTACATAATGGAGTAGGCGTTTTTTGCTTTCACTTCTCAGCTTTATTCCCTGCTCTCGTCTTCTGACAACAATCACTCACGTTAAGGTACAGTCCAATGCTGCATACCTGTGGCACCTGGCTCAAGTGGATGCTCAGACACCGTCAATGGGCTATTAATTAAAGGGACATCACAGCAGAGCCTAATGCTGTGTTTTCTTCATCCAACATCCAGCAGTGATTAGAAGCAGGAATTTTGGCTGGCCTGTGATCTCTCCATGTCCTTGGACCAACATACTGTCCCAACTTTAACTATCATAGCACTGCATAACGCACAATAGCTGCCTTCAGGGAAGTATCAGAAGGAATGAAAGATGTGCATGCATTTACATAGTGCCTTTCACAACCTCAGGACATCCCAAAGTGCTTTGCAGCCAAAGTGCTTTGACGTGTAGGCGCTCTTGCTAAGTAGGGAACGTAGCAGCCAAATTGTGCAATGCAAGTTCCCACAAGCTGTAACATTATAATGGTGAGGTAGTTTTTTTAAGTGATTTTAGTTGAGGGATAAATATTGGCCAGTACACTAGGCAGAATTCCACTGCTCTTTTTCAAAATGGTGCCATGGGCTCTTTTACATCCACCTCAGGGGCCTGGATTTAACATCTCACTCAACAGATGGTACTTCCAAAAATGCAGCCCTCTCTAAGCATTGTGCTGGAAGTGTCGGTCTAGATTTTTGCACTCAAGTCTCTGGAGTGGGGCTTGAAGCCACAACCTTGTGACTCAGAGACAACCAACTGAGTAATGGCGGCCATAATGGGCTTTCGTCACAATAAACAGTCAACTCACTTGGGATATTAAAATAGCTTTAAGACAACAATATAGCTTCAGGCACTGTTTCTTCATCTCTAGAGTTAATCACCTTTTCAAAATTATGCAGGTTTTGTACCATTGACTCTTCAACTAATATTTCTGGCTACTGCGGATCCAAAATCAACAACACAATTCAAAGATCAGAACTACAAATGTTCAAAAGCATCTTTTCCCATTTCTCGCCTTGGGGGTTAATAAAATCTGCACCCAAGCACCCCATATTTTTAAAGGGGTAAGGTGCTTTAAACTGGCTGGCTTGTGGCACAGGAACAAAGGAACAGCAGGAGGCCATTTAGCCCCTCAAGCCTGTCCTGCCGTTCAATGAGATCGTGGCTGATCTGAGACCTAACTCCATATACCCACCTTTACCCCATAACCCTCAATACCTTTGGATAACTGAAATCTCAAATTTAAAATTAACAGCAGATGCAGTATCAATTGCTACATGCAGGAGAGAGTTCCAAACTTCAAGCAGTCTGGGTGTGTGAAAGTGTTTCTTAACTTCACTCTGGAAAGGCCTGGCTCTAAGTTTAGAAGACTAGGGCCCCTAGACCTAGGTCAGCGTTCTCCAATGCAAGGCCCGTGAGCCACTGGTGGCTCCCATTGATGCTAAGTGTGGCTCCACGATCAGTGGTGCAGTGCCGCTGCAGCAGAGCTCCAGCACCTCCAAACAGGGCCCAGGGAGCAGAGTGTGGCAGAGCACAGTGCCGGGGCGCGGGGAGGAAAGGCTGGCTGTGAGGTCTGGGGGCTGCGGGGGGGAGGCTGGCTGTGAGATCTGGGGGCCGTGGGGGGGAGGCTGGCTGGGAGGTCTGGAGGCCGTGGGGGGGGGTGGGGGAGGCTGGCTGTGAGGTCTGGGGGCCGCGGGGGGGGAGAGGCTGGCGGGGAGGTCTGGGGGCCGTGGGGGGGGGGGAGGGGCTGGCTGGGAGGTCTGGGGGCCGGGGTGTGGGGGGGAGAGACTGGCTGGGAGGTCTGGGGGCCGCGGGGGGGTGGGGGGGGTTACTGGCTGTGAGGTCTGGGGGCCGTGGGGGGGGGGAGGGGCTGGCTGTGAGGTCTGGGGGCCGTAGGGGGGGGAGGGGCTGGCTGGGAGGTCTGGGGGCCGGGGTGTGGGGGGGAGAGACTGGCTGGGAGCTCTGGGGGCCGCAGGGGGGTGGGGGGGTTGCTGGCTGTGAGGTCTGGGGGCTGGCTGGCTGTGAGGTCTGGGAGTGAGCTTCTGCGGATTGGACACCAAGGTCATTGCTGGGGGGGGAAGTTGGGGGGTGAGGTGGAAGAAGCTGACTGCTTAGTGCGTGGGAGAGTGCGTGTGTGGGCGTGGGAGAGAGCGTGTGTGGGTGTGGGAGAGTGCGTGTGTGGGCCTGGGAGAGTGCGTGTGTGGGCGTGGGAGAGTGCGTGTGTGGGTGTGGGAAAGTGCGTGTGTGGGTGTGGGAGAGTGCGTGTGTGGGTGTGGGAGAGTGCGTGTGTGGGTGTGGGAAAGTGCGTGTGTGGGTGAGTGCGTGTGTGGGTGTGGGAGAGTGCGTGTGTGGGCGTGGGAGAGTGCGTGTGTGGGCGTGGGAGAGTGCGTGTGTGGGCGTGGGAGAGTGCGTGTGTGGGCGTGGGAGAGTGCGTGTGTGGGCGTGGGAGAGTGCGTGTGTGGGTGTGGGAGAGTGCGTGTGTGGGCGTGGGAGAGTGCGTGTGTGGGCCTGGGAGAGTGCGTGTGTGGGCCTGGGAGAGGGCGTGTGTGGGTGTGGGAGAGTGCGTGTGTGGGCCTGGGAGAGTGCGTGTGTGGGTGTGGGAGAGTGCGTGTGTGGGCGTGGGAGAGTGCGTGTGTGGGTGTGGGAGAGTGCGTGTGTGGGTGTGGGAGAGTGCGTGTGTGGGTCTGGGAGAGTGCGTGTGTGGGCCTGGGAGAGTGCGTGTGTGGGTGTGGGAGAGTGCGTGTGTGGGCCTGGGAGAGCGCGTGTGTGGGTGTGGGAGAGTGCGTGTGTGGGTGTGGGAGAGTGCGTGTGTGGGTGTGGGAGAGTGCGTGTGTGGGTGTGGGAGAGTGCGTGTGTGGGTGTGGGAGAGTGCGTGTGTGGGTGTGGGAGAGTGCGTGTGTGGGTGTGGGAGAGTGCGTGTGTGGGCCTGGGAGAGTGCGTGTGTGGGCCTGGGAGAGTGCGTGTGTGGGTGTGGGAGAGTGCGTGTGTGGGCCTGGGAGAGCGCGTGTGTGGGTGTGGGAGAGCGCGTGTGTGGGTGTGGGAGAGTGCGTGTGTGGGTGTGGGAGAGTGTGTGAGAGGGTGTGGGAAAGCACGCGTGTGGGTGTGGGAGAGTGCGTGTGTGGGTGTGGGAGAGTGCATGTGTGGGTGTGGGAGAGTGCGTGTGTGGGTGTGGGAGAGTGCGTGTGTGGGTGTGGGAGAGTGCGTGTGTGGGCCTGGGAGAGTGCGTGTGTGGGTGTGGGAGAGTGCGTGTGTGGGTGTGGGAGAGTGCGTGTGGGTGTGGGAGAGTGCGTGTGTGGGTGTGGGAGAGTGCGTGTGTGGGTGTGGGAGAGTGCGTGTGTGGGTGTGGGAGAGTGCGTGTGTGGGTGTGGGAGAGTGCGTGTGTGGGTGTGGGAGAGTGCGTGTGTGGGTGTGGGAGAGTGCGTGTGGGTGTGGGAGAGTGCGTGTGTGGGTGTGGGAGAGTGCGTGTGTGGGTGTGGGAGAGTGCGTGTGTGGGTGTGGGAGAGTGCGTGTGTGGGCGTGGGAGAGTGCGTGTGTGGGCGTGGGAGGGTGCGTGTGTGGGTGTGGGAGAGTGCGTGTGGGCGTGGGAGAGTGCGTGTGTGGGCGTGGGAGAGTGCGTGTGTGGGCGTGGGAGAGTGCGTGTGTGGGTGTGGGAGAGTGCGTGTGTGGGCGTGGGAGAGTGCGTGTGTGGGCGTGGGAGAGTGAGTGTGTGGGCGTGGGAGAGTGCGTGTGTGGGCGTGGGAGAGTGCGTGTGTGGGTGTGGGAGAGTGCGTGTGTGGGCGTGGGAGAGTGCGTGTGTGGGCGTGGGAGAGTGCGTGTGTGGGCGTGGGAGAGTGCGTGTGTGGGTGTGGGAGAGTGCGTGTGGGCGTGGAGAGTGCGAGTGGGCGTGGAGAGTGCGTGTGTGGGTGTGGGAGAGTGCGTGTGTGGGCGTGGGAGAGTGCGTGTGTGGGCGTGGGAGAGTGCGTGTGTGGGTGTGGGAGAGTGCGTGTGGGCGTGGGAGAGTGCGTGTGTGGGCGTGGGAGAGTGCGTGTGTGGGCGTGGGAGAGTGCGTGTGTGGGTGTGGGAGAGTGCGTGTGTGGGCGTGGGAGAGTGCGTGTGTGGGCGTGGGAGAGTGAGTGTGTGGGCGTGGGAGAGTGCGTGTGTGGGCGTGGGAGAGTGCGTGTGTGGGTGTGGGAGAGTGCGTGTGTGGGCGTGGGAGAGTGCGTGTGTGGGCGTGGGAGAGTGCGTGTGTGGGCCTGGGAGAGTGCGTGTGTGGGCGTGGGAAAGTGCGTGTGTGGGCCTGGGAGAGTGCGTGTGTGGGTGTGGGAGAGTGCGTGTGTGGGTGTGGGAGAGTGCGTGTGTGGGTGTGGGAGAGTGCGTGTGTGGGCGTGGGAGAGTGCGTGTGTGGGGGTGGGAGAGTGGGTGTGTGGGTGTGGGAGAGTGCGTGTGTGGGTGTGGGAGAGTGCGTGTGTGGGTGTGGGAGAGTGCGTGTGTGGATGTGGGAGAGTGCGTGTGTGGGTGTGGGAGAGTGCGTGTGTGGGTGTGGGAGAGTGCGTGTGTGGGCGTGGGAGAGTGCGTGTGTGGGCGTGGGAGAGTGCGTGTGTGGGTGTGGGAGAGTGCGTGTGTGGGCGTGGGAGAGTGCGTGTGTGGGCGTGGGAGAGTGCGTGTGTGGGCGTGGGAGAGTGCGTGTGTGGGCGTGGGAGAGTGCGTGTGTGGGGGTGGGAGAGTGGGTGTGTGGGTGTGGGAGAGTGCGTGTGTGGGTGTGGGAGAGTGCGTGTGTGGGTGTGGGAGAGTGCGTGTGTGGATGTGGGAGAGTGCGTGTGTGGGTGTGGGAGAGTGCGTGTGTGGGTGTGGGAGAGTGCGTGTGTGGGCGTGGGAGAGTGCGTGTGTGGGCGTGGGAGAGTGCGTGTGTGGGTGTGGGAGAGTGCGTGTGTGGGCGTGGGAGAGTGCGTGTGTGGGCGTGGGAGAGTGCGTGTGTGGGCGTGGGAGAGTGCGTGTGTGGGCGTGGGAGAGTGCGTGTGTGGGTGTGGGAGAGTGCGTGTGTGGGCCTGGGAGAGTGCGTGTGTGGGTGTGGGAGAGTGCGTGTGTGGGTGTGGGAGAGTGCGTGTGTGGGTGTGGGAGAGTGCGTGTGTGGGTGTGGGAGAGTGCGTGTGTGGGTGTGGGAGAGTGCGTGTGTGGGTGTGGGAGAGTGCGTGTGTGGGCCTGGGAGAGTGTGTGTGTGGGCCTGGGAGAGTGCGTGTGTGGGTGTGGGAGAGTGCGTGTGTGGGTGTGGGAGAGTGCGTGTGTGGGCGGAGGAGAGTGCGTGTGTGGGCGTGGGAGAGTGCGTGTGTGGGTGTGGGAGAGTGCGTGTGTGCGTGTGGGAGAGTGCATGTGTGGGTGTGGGAGAGTGCGTGTGTGGGCGTGGGAGCGTGGGTGGGCCTGGGAGAGTGCGTGTGTGGGCGTGGGAGAGTGCGTGTGTGGGCCTGGGAGAGTGCGTGTGTGGGTGTGGGAGAGTGCGTGTGTGGGCGTGGGAGAGTGCGTGTGTGGGCGTGGGAGAGTGCGTGTGTGGGTGTGGGAGAGTGCGTGTGTGGGCGTGGGAGACTGCGTGTGTGAGTGTGGGAGAGTGCGTGTGTGGGTGTGGGAGAGTGCGTGTGTGGGTGTGGGAGAGTGCGTGTGTGGGTGTGGGAGAGTGCGTGTGTGGGTGTGGGAGAGTGCGTGTGTGAGTGTGGGAGAGTGCGTGTGTGGGTGTGGGAGAGTGCGTGTGTGGGTGTGGGAGAGTGCGTGTGTGGGTCTGGGAGAGTGCGTGTGTGGGCCTGGGAGAGTGCGTGTGTGGGTGTGGGAGAGTGCGTGTGTGGGCCTGGGAGAGCGCGTGTGTGGGTGTGGGAGAGTGCGTGTGTGGGTGTGGGAGAGTGCGTGTGTGGGTGTGGGAGAGTGCGTGAGAGGGTGTGGGAAAGCACGCGTGTGGGTGTGGGAGAGTGCGTGTGTGGGTGTGGGAGAGTGCATGTGTGGGTGTGGGAGAGTGCGTGTGTGGGTGTGGGAGAGTGCGTGTGTGGGTGTGGGAGAGTGCGTGTGTGGGCGTGGGAGAGTGCGTGTGTGAGTGTGGGAGAGTGCGTGTGTGGGTGTGGGAGAGTGCGTGTGTGGGTGTGGGAGAGTGCGTGTGTGGGTGTGGGAGAGTGCGTGTGTGGGTGTGGGAGAGTGCGTGTGTGGGTGTGGGAGAGTGCGTGTGTGAGTGTGGGAGAGTGCGTGTGTGGGTGTGGGAGAGTGCGTGTGTGGGCGTGGGAGAGTGCGTGTGTGGGCGTGGGAGAGTGCGTGTGTGGGCCTGGGAGAGTGCGTGTGTGGGCCTGGGAGAGTGCGTGTGTGGGCCTGGGAGAGTGCGTGTGTGGGCCTGGGAGAGTGCGTGTGTGGGCCTGGGAGAGTGCGTGTGTGGGCCTGGGAGAGTGCGTGTGTGGGCGTGGGAGAGTGCGTGTGTGGGCCTGGGAGAGTGCGTGTGTGGGTGTGGGAGAGTGCGTGTGAGGGTGTGGGAGAGTGCGTGTGTGGGTGTGGGAGAGTGCGTGTGTGGGTGTGGGAGAGTACGTGTGTGGGCGTGGGAGAGTGCGTGTGTGGGCGTGGGAGAGTGCGTGTGTGGGCGTGGGAGAGTGCGTGTGTGGGCGTGGGAGAGTGCGTGTGTGGGCGTGGGTGAGTGCGTGTGTGGGTGTGGGAGAGTGCGTGTGTGGGTGTGGGAGAGTGCGTGTGTGGGCGTGGGAGAGTGCGTGTGTGGGCGTGGGAGAGTGCGTGTGTGGGCGTGGGAGAGTGCGTGTGTGGGCTTAGGAGAGTGCGTGTGTGGGCTTAGGAGAGTGCGTGTGTGGGTGTGGGAGAGTGCGTGTGTGGGCGTGGGAGAGTGCGTGTGTGGGCGTGGGAGAGTGCGTGTGTGGGCCTGGGAGAGTGCGTGTGTGGGCGTGGGAAAGTGCGTGTGTGGGCCTGGGAGAGAGCGTGTGTGGGTGTGGGAGAGTGCGTGTGTGGGTGTGGGAGAGTGCGTGTGTGGGCGTGGGAGAGTGCGTGTGTGGGTGTGGGAGAGTGCGTGTGTGGGCGTGGGAGAGTGCGTGTGTGGGTGTGGGAGAGTGCGTGTGTGGGTGTGGGAGAGTGCGTGTGTGGGTGTGGGAGAGTGCGTGTGTGGGTGTGGGAGAGTGCGTGTGTGGGCGTGGGAGAGTGCGTGTGTGGGCGTGGGAGAGTGCGTGTGTGGGCGTGGGAGAGTGCGTGTGTGGGCGTGGGAGAGTGCGTGTGTGGGCGTGGGAGAGTGCGTGTGTGGGCGTGGGAGAGTGCGTGTGTGGGCCTGGGAGAGTGCGTGTGTGGGTGTGGGACAGTGCGTGTGTGGGCCTGGGAGAGTGCGTGTGTGGGTGTGGGAGAGTGCGTGTGTGGGTGTGGGAGAGTGCGTGTGTGGGTGTGGGAGAGTGCGTGTGTGGGTGTGGGAGAGTGCGTGTGTGGGTGTGGGAGAGTGCGTGTGTGGGTGTGGGAGAGTGCGTGTGTGGGCCTGGGAGAGTGCGTGTGTGGGCCTGGGAGAGTGCGTGTGTGGGTGTGGGAGAGTGCGTGTGTGGGTGTGGGAGAGTGCGTGTGTGGGTGTGGGAGAGTGCGTGTGTGGGTGTGGGAGAGTGCGTGTGTGGGCGTGGGAGAGTGCGTGTGTGGGCGTGGGAGAGTCCGTGTGTGGGTGTGGGAGAGTCCGTGTGTGGGTGTGGGAGAGTGCGTGTGTGGGTGCGGGAGAGTGCGTGGGTGGGCCTGGGAGAGTGCGTGGGTGGGCCTGGGAGAGTGCGTGTGTGGGCCTGGGAGAGTGCGTGTGTGGGTGTGGGAGAGTGCGTGTGTGGGCGTGGGAGAGTGCGTGTGTGGGCGTGGGAGAGTGCGTGTGTGGGTGTGGGAGAGTGCGTGTGTGGGTGTGGGAGAGTACGTGTGTGGGTGTGGGAGAGTGCGTGTGTGGGCGTGGGAGAGTGCGTGTGTGGGTGTGGGAGAGTGCGTGTGTGGGCGTGGGAGAGTGCGTGTGTGGGTGTGGGAGAGTGCGTGTGTGGGCGTGGGAGAGTGCGTGTGTGGGTGCGGGAGACTGCGTGTGTGGGCGTGGGAGACTGCGTGTGTGGGCGTGGGAGACTGCGTGTGTGGGCGTGGGAGACTGCGTGTGTGGGCCTGGGAGAGTGCGTCTGTGGGCCTGGGAGAGTGCGTCTGTGGGCCTGGGAGAGTGCGTGTGTGGGTGTGGGAGAGTGCGTGTGTGGGTGTGGGAGAGTGCGTGTGTGGGCGTGGGAGAGTGCGTGTGTGGGTGTGGGAGAGTGCGTGTGTGGGCGTGGGAGAGTGCGTGTGTGGGTGTGGGAGAGTGCGTGTGTGGGTGTGGGAGAGTGCGTGTGTGGGTGTGGGAGAGTGCGTGTGTGGGTGTGGGAGAGTGCGTGTGTGGGCGTGGGAGAGTGCGTGTGTGGGTGTGGGAGAGTGCGTGTGTGGGCGTGGGAGAGTGCGTGTGTGGGCGTGGGAGAGTGCGTGTGTGGGCGTGGGAGAGTGCGTGTGTGGGCGTGGGAGAGTGCGTGTGTGGGCGTGGGAGAGTGCGTGTGTGGGTGTGGGAGAGTGCGTGTGTGGGTGAGGGAGAGTGCGTGTGTGGGTGTGGGAGAGTGCGTGTGTGGGTGCGGGAGAGTGCGTGTGTGGGCGTGGGAGAGCGCGTGTGTGGGCCTGGGAGAGTGCGTATGTGGGCGTGGGAGAGTGCGTGTGTGGGCGTGGGAGAGTGCGTGTGTGGGCCTGGGAGAGTGCGTGTGTGGGCCTGGGAGAGTGCGTGTGTGGGTGTGGGAGACAGCGTGTGGGCCTGGGAGAGTGCGTGTGTGGGTGTGGGAGAGTGCGTGTGTGGGCCTGAAAGAGAGTGCGTGTGTGGGTGTGGGAGAGTGCGTGTGTGGGTGTGGGAGAGTGCGTGTGTGGGTGTGGGAGAGTGCGTGTGTGGGTGTGGGAGAGTGCGTGTGTGGGCGTGGGAGAGTGCGTGTGTGGGCCTGGGAGAGTGCGTGTGTGGGCCTGGGAGAGTGCGTGTGTGGGCCTGGGAGAGTGCGTGTGTGGGCCTGGGAGAGTGCGTGTGTGGGCGTGGGAGAGTGCGTGTGTGGGCCTGGGAGAGTGCGTGTGTGGGTGTGGGGGAGTGCGTGTGTGGGTGTGAGAGAGTGAGTGTGTGGGCGTGGGAGAGTGCGTGTGTGGGCGTGGGAGAGTGCGTGTGTGGGCGTGGGAGAGTGCGTGTGTGGGCGTGGGAGAGTGCGGGTGTGGGTGTGGGAGAGTGCGTGTGTGGGTGTGGGAGAGTGCGTGTGTGGGTGTGGGAGAGTGCGTGTGTGGGTGTGGGAGAGTGCGTGTGTGGGCGTGGGAGAGTGCGTGTGTGGGCGTGGGAGAGTGCGTGTGTGGGCGTGGGAGAGTGCGTGTGTGGGCCTGGGAGAGTGCGTGTGTGGGTGTGGGAGAGTGCGTGTGTGGGCCTGGGAGAGTGCGTGTGTGGGTGTGGGAGAGTGCGTGTGTGGGTGTGGGAGAGTGCGTGTGTGGGTGTGGGAGAGTGCGTGTGTGGGTGTGGGAGAGTGCGTGTGTGGGTGTGGGAGAGTGCGTGTGTGGGTGTGGGAGAGTGCGTGTGTGGGCCTGGGAGAGTGCGTGTGTGGGCCTGGGAGAGTGCGTGTGTGGGTGTGGGAGAGTGCGTGTGTGGGTGTGGGAGAGTGCGTGTGTGGGCGTGGGAGAGTGCGTGTGTGGGCGTGGGAGAGTGCGTGTGTGGGTGTGGGAGAGTGCGTGTGTGGGTGTGGGAGAGTCCGTGTGTGGGTGTGGGAGAGTGCGTGTGTGGGTGCGGGAGAGTGCGTGGGTGGGCGTGGGAGAGTGCGTGGGTGGGCCTGGGAGAGTGCGTGTGTGGGCGTGGGAGAGTGCGTGTGTGGGCCTGGGAGAGTGCGTGTGTGGGTGTGGGAGAGTGCGTGTGTGGGCGTGGGAGAGTGCGTGTGTGGGCGTGGGAGAGTGCGTGTGTGGGTGTGGGAGAGTGCGTGTGTGGGTGTGGGAGAGTACGTGTGTGGGTGTGGGAGAGTGCGTGTGTGGGCGTGGGAGAGTGCGTGTGTGGGTGTGGGAGAGTGCGTGTGTGGGCGTGGGAGAGTGCGTGTGTGGGTGTGGGAGAGTGCGTGTGTGGGCGTGGGAGAGTGCGTGTGTGGGTGCGGGAGAGTGCGTGTGTGGGCGTGGGAGAGTGCGTGTGTGGGCGTGGGAGACTGCGTGTGTGGGCGTGGGAGACTGCGTGTGTGGGCCTGGGAGAGTGCGTGTGTGGGCGTGGGAGAGTGCGTCTGTGGGCCTGGGAGAGTGCGTGTGTGGGTGTGGGAGAGTGCGTGTGTGGGTGTGGGAGAGTGCGTGTGTGGGCGTGGGAGAGTGCGTGTGTGGGTGTGGGAGAGTGCGTGTGTGGGCGTGGGAGAGTGCGTGTGTGGGCATGGGAGAGTGCGTGTGTGGGTGTGGGAGCGTGCGTGTGTGGGTGTGGGAGAGTGCGTGTGTGGGTGTGGGAGAGTGCGTGTGTGGGTGTGGGAGAGTGCGTGTGTGGGTGTGGGAGAGTGCGTGTGTGGGCGTGGGAGAGTGCGTGTGTGGGCGGGGGAGAGTGCGTGTGTGGGCGTGGGAGAGTGCGTGTGTGGGCGTGGGAGAGTGCGTGTGTGGGCGTGGGAGAGTGCGTGTGTGGGTGTGGGAGAGTGCGTGTGTGGGTGAGGGAGAGTGCGTGTGTGGGTGCGGGATAGTGCGTGTGTGGGTGCGGGAGAGTGCGTGTGTGGGCGTGGGAGAGCGCGTGTGTGGGCCTGGGAGAGTGCGTACGTGGGCGTGGGAGAGTGCGTGTGTGGGCGTGGGAGAGTGCGTGTGTGGGCGTGGGAGAGTGCGTGTGTGGGTGTGGGAGAGTGCGTGTGTGGGTGCGGGAGAGTGCGTGGGTGGGCCTGGGAGAGTGCGTGGGTGGGCCTGGGAGAGTGCGTGTGTGGGCCTGGGAGAGTGCGTGTGTGGGTGTGGGAGAGTGCGTGTGTGGGCGTGGGAGAGTGCGTGTGTGGGCGTGGGAGAGTGCGTGTGTGGGTGTGGGAGAGTGCGTGTGTGGGTGTGGGAGAGTACGTGTGTGGGTGTGGGAGAGTGCGTGTGTGGGCGTGGGAGAGTGCGTGTGTGGGTGTGGGAGAGTGCGTGTGTGGGCGTGGGAGAGTGCGTGTGTGGGTGTGGGAGAGTGCGTGTGTGGGCGTGGGAGAGTGCGTGTGTGGGTGCGGGAGACTGCGTGTGTGGGCGTGGGAGACTGCGTGTGTGGGCGTGGGAGACTGCGTGTGTGGGCGTGGGAGACTGCGTGTGTGGGCCTGGGAGAGTGCGTCTGTGGGCCTGGGAGAGTGCGTCTGTGGGCCTGGGAGAGTGCGTGTGTGGGTGTGGGAGAGTGCGTGTGTGGGTGTGGGAGAGTGCGTGTGTGGGCGTGGGAGAGTGCGTGTGTGGGTGTGGGAGAGTGCGTGTGTGGGCGTGGGAGAGTGCGTGTGTGGGTGTGGGAGAGTGCGTGTGTGGGTGTGGGAGAGTGCGTGTGTGGGTGTGGGAGAGTGCGTGTGTGGGTGTGGGAGAGTGCGTGTGTGGGCGTGGGAGAGTGCGTGTGTGGGTGTGGGAGAGTGCGTGTGTGGGCGTGGGAGAGTGCGTGTGTGGGCGTGGGAGAGTGCGTGTGTGGGCGTGGGAGAGTGCGTGTGTGGGCGTGGGAGAGTGCGTGTGTGGGCGTGGGAGAGTGCGTGTGTGGGTGTGGGAGAGTGCGTGTGTGGGTGAGGGAGAGTGCGTGTGTGGGTGTGGGAGAGTGCGTGTGTGGGTGCGGGAGAGTGCGTGTGTGGGCGTGGGAGAGCGCGTGTGTGGGCCTGGGAGAGTGCGTATGTGGGCGTGGGAGAGTGCGTGTGTGGGCGTGGGAGAGTGCGTGTGTGGGCCTGGGAGAGTGCGTGTGTGGGCCTGGGAGAGTGCGTGTGTGGGTGTGGGAGACAGCGTGTGGGCCTGGGAGAGTGCGTGTGTGGGTGTGGGAGAGTGCGTGTGTGGGCCTGAAAGAGAGTGCGTGTGTGGGTGTGGGAGAGTGCGTGTGTGGGTGTGGGAGAGTGCGTGTGTGGGTGTGGGAGAGTGCGTGTGTGGGTGTGGGAGAGTGCGTGTGTGGGCGTGGGAGAGTGCGTGTGTGGGCCTGGGAGAGTGCGTGTGTGGGCCTGGGAGAGTGCGTGTGTGGGCCTGGGAGAGTGCGTGTGTGGGCCTGGGAGAGTGCGTGTGTGGGCGTGGGAGAGTGCGTGTGTGGGCCTGGGAGAGTGCGTGTGTGGGTGTGGGGGAGTGCGTGTGTGGGTGTGAGAGAGTGAGTGTGTGGGCGTGGGAGAGTGCGTGTGTGGGCGTGGGAGAGTGCGTGTGTGGGCGTGGGAGAGTGCGTGTGTGGGCGTGGGAGAGTGCGGGTGTGGGTGTGGGAGAGTGCGTGTGTGGGTGTGGGAGAGTGCGTGTGTGGGTGTGGGAGAGTGCGTGTGTGGGTGTGGGAGAGTGCGTGTGTGGGCGTGGGAGAGTGCGTGTGTGGGCGTGGGAGAGTGCGTGTGTGGGCGTGGGAGAGTGCGTGTGTGGGCCTGGGAGAGTGCGTGTGTGGGTGTGGGAGAGTGCGTGTGTGGGCCTGGGAGAGTGCGTGTGTGGGTGTGGGAGAGTGCGTGTGTGGGTGTGGGAGAGTGCGTGTGTGGGTGTGGGAGAGTGCGTGTGTGGGTGTGGGAGAGTGCGTGTGTGGGTGTGGGAGAGTGCGTGTGTGGGTGTGGGAGAGTGCGTGTGTGGGCCTGGGAGAGTGCGTGTGTGGGCCTGGGAGAGTGCGTGTGTGGGTGTGGGAGAGTGCGTGTGTGGGTGTGGGAGAGTGCGTGTGTGGGCGTGGGAGAGTGCGTGTGTGGGCGTGGGAGAGTGCGTGTGTGGGTGTGGGAGAGTGCGTGTGTGGGTGTGGGAGAGTCCGTGTGTGGGTGTGGGAGAGTGCGTGTGTGGGTGCGGGAGAGTGCGTGGGTGGGCGTGGGAGAGTGCGTGGGTGGGCCTGGGAGAGTGCGTGTGTGGGCGTGGGAGAGTGCGTGTGTGGGCCTGGGAGAGTGCGTGTGTGGGTGTGGGAGAGTGCGTGTGTGGGCGTGGGAGAGTGCGTGTGTGGGCGTGGGAGAGTGCGTGTGTGGGTGTGGGAGAGTGCGTGTGTGGGTGTGGGAGAGTACGTGTGTGGGTGTGGGAGAGTGCGTGTGTGGGCGTGGGAGAGTGCGTGTGTGGGTGTGGGAGAGTGCGTGTGTGGGCGTGGGAGAGTGCGTGTGTGGGTGTGGGAGAGTGCGTGTGTGGGCGTGGGAGAGTGCGTGTGTGGGTGCGGGAGAGTGCGTGTGTGGGCGTGGGAGAGTGCGTGTGTGGGCGTGGGAGACTGCGTGTGTGGGCGTGGGAGACTGCGTGTGTGGGCCTGGGAGAGTGCGTGTGTGGGCGTGGGAGAGTGCGTCTGTGGGCCTGGGAGAGTGCGTGTGTGGGTGTGGGAGAGTGCGTGTGTGGGTGTGGGAGAGTGCGTGTGTGGGCGTGGGAGAGTGCGTGTGTGGGTGTGGGAGAGTGCGTGTGTGGGCGTGGGAGAGTGCGTGTGTGGGCATGGGAGAGTGCGTGTGTGGGTGTGGGAGCGTGCGTGTGTGGGTGTGGGAGAGTGCGTGTGTGGGTGTGGGAGAGTGCGTGTGTGGGTGTGGGAGAGTGCGTGTGTGGGTGTGGGAGAGTGCGTGTGTGGGCGTGGGAGAGTGCGTGTGTGGGCGTGGGAGAGTGCGTGTGTGGGCGTGGGAGAGTGCGTGTGTGGGCGTGGGAGAGTGCGTGTGTGGGCGTGGGAGAGTGCGTGTGTGGGTGTGGGAGAGTGCGTGTGTGGGTGAGGGAGAGTGCGTGTGTGGGTGCGGGATAGTGCGTGTGTGGGTGCGGGAGAGTGCGTGTGTGGGCGTGGGAGAGCGCGTGTGTGGGCCTGGGAGAGTGCGTACGTGGGCGTGGGAGAGTGCGTGTGTGGGCGTGGGAGAGTGCGTGTGTGGGCCTGGGAGAGTGCGTGTGTGGGCCTGGGAGAGTGCGTGTGTGGGCCTGGGAGAGTGCGTGTGTGGGTGTGGGAGAGTGCGTGTGTGGGCCTGAAAGAGAGAGCGTGTGTGGGTGTGGGAGAGTGCGTGTGTGGGTGTGGGAGAGTGCGTGTGTGGGTGTGGGAGAGTGCGTGTGTGGGTGTGGGAGAGTGCGTGTGTGGGCGTGGGAGAGTGCGTGTGTGGGCGTGGGAGAGTGCGTGTGTGGGCCTGGGAGAGTGCGTGTGTGGGCCTGGGAGAGTGCGTGTGTGGGCCTGGGAGAGTGCGTGTGTGGGCCTGGGAGAGTGCGTGTGTGGGCGTGGGAGAGTGCGTGTGTGGGCCTGGGAGAGTGCGTGTGTGGGTGTGGGGGAGTGCGTGTGTGGGTGTGGGAGAGTGAGTGTGTGGGCGTGGGAGAGTGCGTGTGTGGGTGTGGGAGAGTGCGTGTGTGGGCGTGGGAGAGTGCGTGTGTGGGTGTGGGAGAGTGCGTGTGTGGGTGTGGGAGAGTGCGTGTGTGGGCGTGGGAGAGTGCGTGTGTGGGTGTGGGAGAGTGCGTGTGTGGGTGTGGGAGAGTGCGTGTGTGGGCGTGGGAGAGTGCGTGTGTGGGCGTGGGAGAGTGCGTGTGTGGGTGTGGGAGAGTGCGTGTGTGGGCGTGGGAGAGTGCGTGTGTGGGCGTGGGAGAGTGCGTGTGTGGGCGTGGGAGAGTGCGTGTGTGGGCCTGGGAGAGTGCGTGTGTGGGTGTGGGAGAGTGCGTGTGTGGGCCTGGGAGAGTGCGTGTGTGGGTGTGGGAGAGTGCATGTGTGGGTGTGGGAGAGTGCGTGTGTGGGTGTGGGAGAGTGCGTGTGTGGGTGTGGGAGAGTGCGTGTCTGGGTGTGGGAGAGTGCGTGTGTGGGTGTGGGAGAGTGCGTGTGTGGGCCTGGGAGAGTGCGTGTGTGGGCCTGGGAGAGTGCGTGTGTGGGTGTGGGAGAGTGCGTGTGTGGGTGTGGGAGAGTGCGTGTGTGGGTGTGGGAGAGTGCGTGTGTGGGCGTGGGAGAGTGCGTGTGTGGGCGTGGGAGAGTGCGTGTGTGGGTGTGGGAGAGTCCGTGTGTGGGTGTGGGAGAGTGCGTGTGTGGGTGCGGGAGAGTGCGTGGGTGGGCGTGGGAGAGTGCGTGGGTGGGCCTGGGAGAGTGCGTGTGTGGGCCTGGGAGAGTGCGTGTGTGGGCCTGGGAGAGTGCGTGTGTGGGTGTGGGAGAGTGCGTGTGTGGGCGTGGGAGAGTGCGTGTGTGGGCGTGGGAGAGTGCGTGTGTGGGTGTGGGAGAGTGCGTGTGTGGGTGTGGGAGAGTGCGTGTGTGGGTGTGGGAGAGTACGTGTGTGGGTGTGGGAGAGTGCGTGTGTGGGCGTGGGAGAGTGCGTGTGTGGGTGTGGGAGAGTGCGTGTGTGGGCGTGGGAGAGTGCGTGTGTGGGTGTGGGAGAGTGCGTGTGTGGGCGTGGGAGAGTGCGTGTGTGGGTGCGGGAGACTGCGTGTGTGGGCGTGGGAGACTGCGTGTGTGGGCGTGGGAGACTGCGTGTGTGGGCGTGGGAGACTGCGTGTGTGGGCCTGGGAGAGTGCGTGTGTGGGCGTGGGAGAGTGCGTCTGTGGGCCTGGGAGAGTGCGTGTGTGGGTGTGGGAGAGTGCGTGTGTGGGCGTGGGAGAGTGCGTGTGTGGGCGTGGGAGAGTGCGTGTGTGGGCGTGGGAGAGTGCGTGTGTGGGCGTGGGAGAGTGCGTGTGTGGGCGTGGGCGAGTGCGTGTGTGGGTGTGGGAGAGTGCGTGTGTGGGTGTGGGAGAGTGCGTGTGTGGGTGTGGGAGAGTGCGTGTGTGGGCGTGGGAGAGTGCGTGTGTGGGTGTGGGAGAGTGCGTGTGTGGGCGTGGGAGAGTGCGTGTGTGGGCGTGGGAGAGTGCGTGTGTGGGCGTGGGAGAGTGCGTGTGTGGGCGTGGGAGAGTGCGTGTGTGGGCGTGGGAGAGTGCGTGTGTGGGTGTGGGAGAGTGCGTGTGTGGGTGAGGGAGAGTGCGTGTGTGGGTGTGGGAGAGTGCGTGTGTGGGTGCGGGAGAGTGCGTGTGTGGGCGTGGGAGAGCGCGTGTGTGGGCCTGGGAGAGTGCGTATGTGGGCGTGGGAGAGTGCGTGTGTGGGCGTGGGAGAGTGCGTGTGTGGGCCTGGGAGAGTGCGTGTGTGGGCCTGGGAGAGTGCGTGTGTGGGTGTGGGAGACAGCGTGTGGGCCTGGGAGAGTGCGTGTGTGGGTGTGGGAGAGTGCGTGTGTGGGCCTGAAAGAGAGTGCGTGTGTGGGTGTGGGAGAGTGCGTGTGTGGGTGTGGGAGAGTGCGTGTGTGGGTGTGGGAGAGTGCGTGTGTGGGTGTGGGAGAGTGCGTGTGTGGGTGTGGGAGAGTGCGTGTGTGGGCGTGGGAGAGTGCGTGTGTGGGCGTGGGAGAGTGCGTGTGTGGGCCTGGGAGAGTGCGTGTGTGGGCCTGGGAGAGTGCGTGTGTGGGCCTGGGAGAGTGCGTGTGTGGGCGTGGGAGAGTGCGTGTGTGGGCCTGGGAGAGTGCGTGTGTGGGTGTGGGGGAGTGCGTGTGTGGGCGTGAGAGAGTGAGTGTGTGGGCGTGGGAGAGTGCGTGTGTGGGCGTGGGAGAGTGCGTGTGTGGGCGTGGGAGAGTGCGTGTGTGGGCGTGGGAGAGTGCGGGTGTGGGTGTGGGAGAGTGCGTGTGTGGGTGTGGGAGAGTGCGTGTGTGGGCGTGGGAGAGTGCGTGTGTGGGCGTGGGAGAGTGCGTGTGTGGGCGTGGGAGAGTGCGTGTGTGGGCCTGGGAGAGTGCGTGTGTGGGCCTGGGAGAGTGCGTGTGTGGGTGTGGGAGAGTGCGTGTGTGGGTGTGGGAGAGGGCGTGTGTGGGTGTGGGAGAGTGCGTGTGTGGGTGTGGGAGAGTGCGTGTGTGGGTGTGGGAGAGTGCGTGTGTGGGTGTGGGAGAGTGCGTGTGTGGGCCTGGGAGAGTGCGTGTGTGGGCCTGGGAGAGTGCGTGTGTGGGTGTGGGAGAGTGCGTGTGTGGGTGTGGGAGAGTGCGTGTGTGGGCGTGGGAGAGTGCGTGTGTGGGCGTGGGAGAGTGCGTGTGTGGGTGTGGGAGAGTGCTTGTGTGGGTGTGGGAGAGTCCGTGTGTGGGTGTGGGAGAGTGCGTGTGTGGGTGCGGGAGAGTGCGTGGGTGGGCGTGGGAGAGTGCGTGGGTGGGCCTGGGAGAGTGCGTGTGTGGGCGTGGGAGAGTGCGTGTGTGGGCCTGGGAGAGTGCGTGTGTGGGTGTGGGAGAGTGCGTGTGTGGGCGTGGGAGAGTGCCTGTGTGGGCGTGGGAGAGTGCGTGTGTGGGTGTGGGAGAGTGCGCGTGTGGGTGTGGGAGAGTACGTGTGTGGGTGTGGGAGAGTGCGTGTGTGGGCGTGGGAGAGTGCGTGTGTGGGCGCGGGAGAGTGCGTGTGTGGGTGTGGGAGAGTGCGTGTGTGGGCGTGGGAGAGTGCGTGTGTGGGTGCGGGAGAGTGCGTGTGTGGGCGTGGGAGAGTGCGTGTGTGGGCGTGGGAGACTGCGTGTGTGGGCGTGGGAGACTGCGTGTGTGGGCCTGGGAGAGTGCGTGTGTGGGCGTGGGAGAGTGCGTCTGTGGGCCTGGGAGAGTGCGTGTGTGGGTGTGGGAGAGTGCGTGTGTGGGTGTGGGAGAGTGCGTGTGTGGGCGTGGGAGAGTGCGTGTGTGGGTGTGGGAGAGTGCGTGTGTGGGCGTGGGAGAGTGCGTGTGTGGGCATGGGAGAGTGCGTGTGTGGGTGTGGGAGCGTGCGTGTGTGGGTGTGGGAGAGTGCGTGTGTGGGTGTGGGAGAGTGCGTGTGTGGGTGTGGGAGAGTGCGTGTGTGGGTGCGGGAGAGTGCGTGTGTGGGCGTGGGAGAGTGCGTGTGTGGGTGTGGGAGAGTGCGTGTGTGGGCGTGGGAGAGTGCGTGTGTGGGCGTGGGAGAGTGCGTGTGTGGGCGTGGGAGAGTGCGTGTGTGGGTGTGGGAGAGTGCGTGTGTGGGTGAGGGAGAGTGCGTGTGTGGGTGTGGGATAGTGCGTGTGTGGGTGCGGGAGAGTGCGTGTGTGGGCGTGGGAGAGCGCGTGTGTGGGCCTGGGAGAGTGCGTATGTGGGCTTGGGAGAGTGCGTGTGTGGGCGTGGGAGAGTGCGTGTGTGGGCCTGGGAGAGTGCGTGTGTGGGCCTGGGAGAGTGCGTGTGTGGGTGTGGGAGACAGCGTGTGTGGGCCTGGGAGAGTGCGTGTGTGGGTGTGGGAGAGTGCGTGTGTGGGCCTGAAAGAGAGTGCGTGTGTGGGTGTGGGAGAGTGCGTGTGTGGGTGTGGGAGAGTGCGTGTGTGGGTGTGGGAGAGTGCGTGTGTGGGTGTGGGAGAGTGCGTGTGTGGGTGTGGGAGACAGCGTGTGTGGGCCTGGGAGAGTGCGTGTGTGGGTGTGGGAGAGTGCGTGTGTGGGCCTGAAAGAGAGTGCGTGTGTGGGTGTGGGAGAGTGCGTGTGTGGGTGTGGGAGAGTGCGTGTGTGGGTGTGGGAGAGTGCGTGTGTGGGTGTGGGAGAGTGCGTGTGTGGGCGTGGGAGAGTGCGTGTGTGGGCGTGGGAGAGTGCGTGTGTGGGCCTGGGAGAGTGCGTGTGTGGGCCTGGGAGAGTGCGTGTGTGGGTGTGGGGGAGTGCGTGTGTGGGTGTGGGAGAGTGAGTGTGTGGGCGTGGGAGAGTGCGTGTGTGGGCGTGGGAGAGTGCGTGTGTGGGCGTGGGAGAGTGCGTGTGTGGGCGTGGGAGAGTGCGTGTGTGGGTGTGGGAGAGTGCGTGTGTGGGTGTGGGAGAGTGCGTGTGTGGGTGTGGGAGAGTGCGTGTGTGGGCGTGGGAGAGTGCGTGTGTGGGCGTGGGAGAGTGAGTGTGTGGGCGTGGGAGAGTGCGTGTGTGGGCGTGGGAGACTGCGTGTGTGGGCCTGGGAGAGTGCGTGTGTGGGTGTGGGAGAGTGCGTGTGTGGGTGTGGGAGAGTGCGTGTGTGGGTGTGGGAGAGTGCGTGTGTGGGTGTGGGAGAGTGCGTGTGTGGGTGTGGGAGAGTGCGTGTGTGGGCGTGGGAAAGTGCGTGTGTGGGCCTGGGAGAGAGCGTGTGTGGGTGTGGGAGAGTGCGTGTGTGGGTGTGGGAGAGTGCATGTGTGGGTGTGGGAGAGTGCGTGTGTGGGCGTGGGAGAGTGCGTGTGTGGGTGTGGGAGAGTGCGTGTGTGGGCGTGGGAGAGTGCGTGTGTGGGTGTGGGAGAGTGCGTGTGTGGGTGTGGGAGAGTGCGTGTGTGGGCGTGGGAGAGTGCGTGTGTGGGTGTGGGAGAGTGCGTGTGTGGGTGTGGGAGAGTGCGTGTGTGGGCGTGGGAGAGTGCGTGTGTGGGCGTGGGAGAGTGCGTGTGTGGGCGTGGGAGAGTGCGTGTGTGGGCGTGGGAGAGTGCGTGTGTGGGCGTGGGAGAGTGCGTGTGTGGGCGTGGGAGAGTGCGTGTGTGGGCCTGGGAGAGTGCGTGTGTGGGTGTGGGAGAGTGCGTGTGTGGGCCTGGGAGAGTGCGTGTGTGGGTGTGGGAGAGTGCATGTGTGGGTGTGGGAGAGTGCGTGTGTGGGTGTGGGAGAGTGCGTGTGTGGGTGTGGGAGAGTGCGTGTCTGGGTGTGGGAGAGTGCGTGTGTGGGTGTGGGAGAGTGCGTGTGTGGGCCTGGGAGAGTGCGTGTGTGGGCCTGGGAGAGTGCGTGTGTGGGTGTGGGAGAGTGCGTGTGTGGGTGTGGGAGAGTGCGTGTGTGGGTGTGGGAGAGTGCGTTTGTGGGCGTGGGAGAGTGCGTGTGTGGGCGTGGGAGAGTGCGTGTGTGGGTGTGGGAGAGTGCGTGTGTGGGTGTGGGAGAGTGCGTGTGTGGGTGCGGGAGAGTGCGTGGGTGGGCGTGGGAGAGTGCGTGGGTGGGCCTGGGAGAGTGCGAGTGTGGGCCTGGGAGAGTGCGTGTGTGGGCCTGGGAGAGTGCGTGTGTGGGTGTGGGAGAGTGCGTGTGTGGGCGTGGGAGAGTGCGTGTGTGGGCGTGGGAGAGTGCGTGTGTGGGTGTGGGAGAGTGCGTGTGTGGGTGTGGGAGAGTGCGTGTGTGGGTGTGGGAGAGTACGTGTGTGGGTGTGGGAGAGTGCGTGTGTGGGCGTGGGAGAGTGCGTGTGTGGGCGTGGGAGAGTGCGTGTGTGGGCGTGGGAGAGTGCGTGTGTGGGTGTGGGAGAGTGCGTGTGTGGGCGTGGGAGAGTGCGTGTGTGGGTGCGGGAGACTGCGTGTGTGGGCGTGGGAGACTGCGTGTGTGGGCGTGGGAGACTGCGTGTGTGGGCGTGGGAGACTGCGTGTGTGGGCCTGGGAGAGTGCGTGTGTGGGCGTGGGAGAGTGCGTCTGTGGGCCTGGGAGAGTGCGTGTGTGGGCGTGGGAGAGTGCGTGTGTGGGCGTGGGAGAGTGCGTGTGTGGGCGTGGGAGAGTGCGTGTGTGGGCGTGGGAGAGTGCGTGTGTGGGCGTGGGAGAGTGCGTGTGTGGGCGTGGGCGAGTGCGTGTGTGGGTGTGGGAGAGTGCGTGTGTGGGTGTGGGAGAGTGCGTGTGTGGGTGTGGGAGAGTGCGTGTGTGGGCGTGGGAGAGTGCGTGTGTGGGTGTGGGAGAGTGCGTGTGTGGGCGTGGGAGAGTGCGTGTGTGGGCGTGGGAGAGTGCGTGTGTGGGCGTGGGAGAGTGCGTGTGTGGGCGTGGGAGAGTGCGTGTGTGGGCGTGGGAGAGTGCGTGTGTGGGTGTGGGAGAGTGCGTGTGTGGGTGAGGGAGAGTGCGTGTGTGGGTGTGGGAGAGTGCGTGTGTGGGTGCGGGAGAGTGCGTGTGTGGGCGTGGGAGAGCGCGTGTGTGGGCCTGGGAGAGTGCATATGTGGGCGTGGGAGAGTGCGTGTGTGGGCGTGGGAGAGTGCGTGTGTGGGCCTGGGAGAGTGCGTGTGTGGGCGTGGGAGAGTGCGTGTGTGGGTGTGGGAGACAGCGTGTGGGCCTGGGAGAGTGCGTGTGTGGGTGTGGGAGAGTGCGTGTGTGGGCCTGAAAGAGAGTGCGTGTGTGGGTGTGGGAGAGTGCGTGTGTGGGTGTGGGAGAGTGCGTGTGTGGGTGTGGGAGAGTGCGTGTGTGGGTGTGGGAGAGTGCGTGTGTGGGTGTGGGAGAGTGCGTGTGTGGGTGTGGGAGAGTGCGTGTGTGGGCGTGGGAGAGTGCGTGTGTGGGCCTGGGAGAGTGCGTACGTGGGCGTGGGAGAGTGCGTGTGTGGGCGTGGGAGAGTGCGTGTGTGGGCCTGGGAGAGTGCGTGTGTGGGCCTGGGAGAGTGCGTGTGTGGGCCTGGGAGAGTGCGTGTGTGGGTGTGGGAGACAGCGTGTGTGGGCCTGGGAGAGTGCGTGTGTGGGTGTGGGAGAGTGCGTGTGTGGGCCTGAAAGAGAGAGCGTGTGTGGGTGTGGGAGAGTGCGTGTGTGGGTGTGGGAGAGTGCGTGTGTGGGTGTGGGAGAGTGCGTGTGTGGGTGTGGGAGAGTGCGTGTGTGGGCGTGGGAGAGTGCGTGTGTGGGCGTGGGAGAGTGCGTGTGTGGGCCTGGGAGAGTGCGTGTGTGGGCCTGGGAGAGTGCGTGTGTGGGCCTGGGAGAGTGCGTGTGTGGGCCTGGGAGAGTGCGTGTGTGGGCGTGGGAGAGTGCGTGTGTGGGCCTGGGAGAGTGCGTGTGTGGGTGTGGGGGAGTGCGTGTGTGGGTGTGGGAGAGTGAGTGTGTGGGCGTGGGAGAGTGCGTGTGTGGGCGTGGGAGAGTGCGTGTGTGGGCGTGGGAGAGTGCGTGTGTGGGCGTGGGAGAGTGCGTGTGTGGGTGTGGGAGAGTGCGTGTGTGGGTGTGGGAGAGTGCGTGTGTGGGTGTGGGAGAGTGCGTGTGTGGGCGTGGGAGAGTGCGTGTGTGGGCGTGGGAGAGTGAGTGTGTGGGCGTGGGAGAGTGCGTGTGTGGGCGTGGGAGACTGCGTGTGTGGGCCTGGGAGAGTGCGTGTGTGGGTGTGGGAGAGTGCGTGTGTGGGTGTGGGAGAGTGCGTGTGTGGGTGTGGGAGAGTGCGTGTGTGGGTGTGGGAGAGTGCGTGTGTGGGTGTGGGAGAGTGCGTGTGTGGGCGTGGGAAAGTGCGTGTGTGGGCCTGGGAGAGAGCGTGTGTGGGTGTGGGAGAGTGCGTGTGTGGGTGTGGGAGAGTGCATGTGTGGGTGTGGGAGAGTGCGTGTGTGGGCGTGGGAGAGTGCGTGTGTGGGTGTGGGAGAGTGCGTGTGTGGGCGTGGGAGAGTGCGTGTGTGGGTGTGGGAGAGTGCGTGTGTGGGTGTGGGAGAGTGCGTGTGTGGGCGTGGGAGAGTGCGTGTGTGGGTGTGGGAGAGTGCGTGTGTGGGTGTGGGAGAGTGCGTGTGTGGGCGTGGGAGAGTGCGTGTGTGGGCGTGGGAGAGTGCGTGTGTGGGTGTGGGAGAGTGCGTGTGTGGGCGTGGGAGAGTGCGTGTGTGGGCGTGGGAGAGTGCGTGTGTGGGCGTGGGAGAGTGCGTGTGTGGGCCTGGGAGAGTGCGTGTGTGGGTGTGGGAGAGTGCGTGTGTGGGCCTGGGAGAGTGCGTGTGTGGGTGTGGGAGAGTGCATGTGTGGGTGTGGGAGAGTGCGTGTGTGGGTGTGGGAGAGTGCGTGTGTGGGTGTGGGAGAGTGCGTGTCTGGGTGTGGGAGAGTGCGTGTGTGGGTGTGGGAGAGTGCGTGTGTGGGCCTGGGAGAGTGCGTGTGTGGGCCTGGGAGAGTGCGTGTGTGGGTGTGGGAGAGTGCGTGTGTGGGTGTGGGAGAGTGCGTGTGTGGGTGTGGGAGAGTGCGTGTGTGGGCGTGGGAGAGTGCGTGTGTGGGCGTGGGAGAGTGCGTGTGTGGGTGTGGGAGAGTCCGTGTGTGGGTGTGGGAGAGTGCGTGTGTGGGTGCGGGAGAGTGCGTGGGTGGGCGTGGGAGAGTGCGTGGGTGGGCCTGGGAGAGTGCGTGTGTGGGCCTGGGAGAGTGCGTGTGTGGGCCTGGGAGAGTGCGTGTGTGGGTGTGGGAGAGTGCGTGTGTGGGCGTGGGAGAGTGCGTGTGTGGGCGTGGGAGAGTGCGTGTGTGGGTGTGGGAGAGTGCGTGTGTGGGTGTGGGAGAGTGCGTGTGTGGGTGTGGGAGAGTACGTGTGTGGGTGTGGGAGAGTGCGTGTGTGGGCGTGGGAGAGTGCGTGTGTGGGTGTGGGAGAGTGCGTGTGTGGGCGTGGGAGAGTGCGTGTGTGGGTGTGGGAGAGTGCGTGTGTGGGCGTGGGAGAGTGCGTGTGTGGGTGCGGGAGACTGCGTGTGTGGGCGTGGGAGACTGCGTGTGTGGGCGTGGGAGACTGCGTGTGTGGGCGTGGGAGACTGCGTGTGTGGGCCTGGGAGAGTGCGTGTGTGGGCGTGGGAGAGTGCGTCTGTGGGCCTGGGAGAGTGCGTGTGTGGGTGTGGGAGAGTGCGTGTGTGGGCGTGGGAGAGTGCGTGTGTGGGCGTGGGAGAGTGCGTGTGTGGGCGTGGGAGAGTGCGTGTGTGGGCGTGGGAGAGTGCGTGTGTGGGCGTGGGCGAGTGCGTGTGTGGGTGTGGGAGAGTGCGTGTGTGGGTGTGGGAGAGTGCGTGTGTGGGTGTGGGAGAGTGCGTGTGTGGGCGTGGGAGAGTGCGTGTGTGGGTGTGGGAGAGTGCGTGTGTGGGCGTGGGAGAGTGCGTGTGTGGGCGTGGGAGAGTGCGTGTGTGGGCGTGGGAGAGTGCGTGTGTGGGCGTGGGAGAGTGCGTGTGTGGGCGTGGGAGAGTGCGTGTGTGGGTGTGGGAGAGTGCGTGTGTGGGTGAGGGAGAGTGCGTGTGTGGGTGTGGGAGAGTGCGTGTGTGGGTGCGGGAGAGTGCGTGTGTGGGCGTGGGAGAGCGCGTGTGTGGGCCTGGGAGAGTGCGTATGTGGGCGTGGGAGAGTGCGTGTGTGGGCGTGGGAGAGTGCGTGTGTGGGCCTGGGAGAGTGCGTGTGTGGGCCTGGGAGAGTGCGTGTGTGGGTGTGGGAGACAGCGTGTGGGCCTGGGAGAGTGCGTGTGTGGGTGTGGGAGAGTGCGTGTGTGGGCCTGAAAGAGAGTGCGTGTGTGGGTGTGGGAGAGTGCGTGTGTGGGTGTGGGAGAGTGCGTGTGTGGGTGTGGGAGAGTGCGTGTGTGGGTGTGGGAGAGTGCGTGTGTGGGTGTGGGAGAGTGCGTGTGTGGGCGTGGGAGAGTGCGTGTGTGGGCGTGGGAGAGTGCGTGTGTGGGCCTGGGAGAGTGCGTGTGTGGGCCTGGGAGAGTGCGTGTGTGGGCCTGGGAGAGTGCGTGTGTGGGCGTGGGAGAGTGCGTGTGTGGGCCTGGGAGAGTGCGTGTGTGGGTGTGGGGGAGTGCGTGTGTGGGTGTGAGAGAGTGAGTGTGTGGGCGTGGGAGAGTGCGTGTGTGGGCGTGGGAGAGTGCGTGTGTGGGCGTGGGAGAGTGCGTGTGTGGGCGTGGGAGAGTGCGGGTGTGGGTGTGGGAGAGTGCGTGTGTGGGTGTGGGAGAGTGCGTGTGTGGGCGTGGGAGAGTGCGTGTGTGGGCGTGGGAGAGTGCGTGTGTGGGCGTGGGAGAGTGCGTGTGTGGGCCTGGGAGAGTGCGTGTGTGGGTGTGGGAGAGTGCGTGTGTGGGTGTGGGAGAGGGCGTGTGTGGGTGTGGGAGAGTGCGTGTGTGGGTGTGGGAGAGTGCGTGTGTGGGTGTGGGAGAGTGCGTGTGTGGGTGTGGGAGAGTGCGTGTGTGGGCCTGGGAGAGTGCGTGTGTGGGCCTGGGAGAGTGCGTGTGTGGGTGTGGGAGAGTGCGTGTGTGGGTGTGGGAGAGTGCGTGTGTGGGCGTGGGAGAGTGCGTGTGTGGGCGTGGGAGAGTGCGTGTGTGGGCGTGGGAGAGTGCGTGTGTGGGTGTGGGAGAGTGCGTGTGTGGGTGTGGGAGAGTCCGTGTGTGGGTGTGGGAGAGTGCGTGTGTGGGTGCGGGAGAGTGCGTGGGTGGGCGTGGGAGAGTGCGTGGGTGGGCCTGGGAGAGTGCGTGTGTGGGCGTGGGAGAGTGCGTGTGTGGGCCTGGGAGAGTGCGTGTGTGGGTGTGGGAGAGTGCGTGTGTGGGCGTGGGAGAGTGCCTGTGTGGGCGTGGGAGAGTGCGTGTGTGGGTGTGGGAGAGTGCGCGTGTGGGTGTGGGAGAGTACGTGTGTGGGTGTGGGAGAGTGCGTGTGTGGGCGTGGGAGAGTGCGTGTGTGGGTGTGGGAGAGTGCGTGTGTGGGCGCGGGAGAGTGCGTGTGTGGGTGTGGGAGAGTGCGTGTGTGGGCGTGGGAGAGTGCGTGTGTGGGTGCGGGAGAGTGCGTGTGTGGGCGTGGGAGAGTGCGTGTGTGGGCGTGGCAGACTGCGTGTGTGGGCGTGGGAGACTGCGTGTGTGGGCCTGGGAGAGTGCGTGTGTGGGCGTGGGAGAGTGCGTCTGTGGGCCTGGGAGAGTGCGTGTGTGGGTGTGGGAGAGTGCGTGTGTGGGTGTGGGAGAGTGCGTGTGTGGGCGTGGGAGAGTGCGTGTGTGGGTGTGGGAGAGTGCGTGTGTGGGCGTGGGAGAGTGCGTGTGTGGGCATGGGAGAGTGCGTGTGTGGGTGTGGGAGCGTGCGTGTGTGGGTGTGGGAGAGTGCGTGTGTGGGTGTGGGAGAGTGCGTGTGTGGGTGTGGGAGAGTGCGTGTGTGGGTGCGGGAGAGTGCGTGTGTGGGCGTGGGAGAGTGCGTGTGTGGGTGTGGGAGAGTGCGTGTGTGGGCGTGGGAGAGTGCGTGTGTGGGCGTGGGAGAGTGCGTGTGTGGGCGTGGGAGAGTGCGTGTGTGGGTGTGGGAGAGTGCGTGTGTGGGTGAGGGAGAGTGCGTGTGTGGGTGTGGGATAGTGCGTGTGTGGGTGCGGGAGAGTGCGTGTGTGGGCGTGGGAGAGCGCGTGTGTGGGCCTGGGAGAGTGCGTATGTGGGCTTGGGAGAGTGCGTGTGTGGGCGTGGGAGAGTGCGTGTGTGGGCCTGGGAGAGTGCGTGTGTGGGCCTGGGAGAGTGCGTGTGTGGGTGTGGGAGACAGCGTGTGTGGGCCTGGGAGAGTGCGTGTGTGGGTGTGGGAGAGTGCGTGTGTGGGCCTGAAAGAGAGTGCGTGTGTGGGTGTGGGAGAGTGCGTGTGTGGGTGTGGGAGAGTGCGTGTGTGGGTGTGGGAGAGTGCGTGTGTGGGTGTGGGAGAGTGCGTGTGTGGGTGTGGGAGACAGCGTGTGTGGGCCTGGGAGAGTGCGTGTGTGGGTGTGGGAGAGTGCGTGTGTGGGCCTGAAAGAGAGTGCGTGTGTGGGTGTGGGAGAGTGCGTGTGTGGGTGTGGGAGAGTGCGTGTGTGGGTGTGGGAGAGTGCGTGTGTGGGTGTGGGAGAGTGCGTGTGTGGGCGTGGGAGAGTGCGTGTGTGGGCGTGGGAGAGTGCGTGTGTGGGCCTGGGAGAGTGCGTGTGTGGGCCTGGGAGAGTGCGTGTGTGGGTGTGGGGGAGTGCGTGTGTGGGTGTGGGAGAGTGAGTGTGTGGGCGTGGGAGAGTGCGTGTGTGGGCGTGGGAGAGTGCGTGTGTGGGCGTGGGAGAGTGCGTGTGTGGGCGTGGGAGAGTGCGTGTGTGGGTGTGGGAGAGTGCGTGTGTGGGTGTGGGAGAGTGCGTGTGTGGGTGTGGGAGAGTGCGTGTGTGGGCGTGGGAGAGTGCGTGTGTGGGCGTGGGAGAGTGAGTGTGTGGGCGTGGGAGAGTGCGTGTGTGGGCGTGGGAGACTGCGTGTGTGGGCCTGGGAGAGTGCGTGTGTGGGTGTGGGAGAGTGCGTGTGTGGGTGTGGGAGAGTGCGTGTGTGGGTGTGGGAGAGTGCGTGTGTGGGTGTGGGAGAGTGCGTGTGTGGGTGTGGGAGAGTGCGTGTGTGGGCGTGGGAAAGTGCGTGTGTGGGCCTGGGAGAGAGCGTGTGTGGGTGTGGGAGAGTGCGTGTGTGGGTGTGGGAGAGTGCATGTGTGGGTGTGGGAGAGTGCGTGTGTGGGCGTGGGAGAGTGCGTGTGTGGGTGTGGGAGAGTGCGTGTGTGGGCGTGGGAGAGTGCGTGTGTGGGTGTGGGAGAGTGCGTGTGTGGGTGTGGGAGAGTGCGTGTGTGGGCGTGGGAGAGTGCGTGTGTGGGTGTGGGAGAGTGCGTGTGTGGGTGTGGGAGAGTGCGTGTGTGGGCGTGGGAGAGTGCGTGTGTGGGCGTGGGAGAGTGCGTGTGTGGGCGTGGGAGAGTGCGTGTGTGGGCGTGGGAGAGTGCGTGTGTGGGCGTGGGAGAGTGCGTGTGTGGGCGTGGGAGAGTGCGTGTGTGGGCCTGGGAGAGTGCGTGTGTGGGTGTGGGAGAGTGCGTGTGTGGGCCTGGGAGAGTGCGTGTGTGGGTGTGGGAGAGTGCATGTGTGGGTGTGGGAGAGTGCGTGTGTGGGTGTGGGAGAGTGCGTGTGTGGGTGTGGGAGAGTGCGTGTCTGGGTGTGGGAGAGTGCGTGTGTGGGTGTGGGAGAGTGCGTGTGTGGGCCTGGGAGAGTGCGTGTGTGGGCCTGGGAGAGTGCGTGTGTGGGTGTGGGAGAGTGCGTGTGTGGGTGTGGGAGAGTGCGTGTGTGGGTGTGGGAGAGTGCGTTTGTGGGCGTGGGAGAGTGCGTGTGTGGGCGTGGGAGAGTGCGTGTGTGGGTGTGGGAGAGTGCGTGTGTGGGTGTGGGAGAGTGCGTGTGTGGGTGCGGGAGAGTGCGTGGGTGGGCGTGGGAGAGTGCGTGGGTGGGCCTGGGAGAGTGCGTGTGTGGGCCTGGGAGAGTGCGTGTGTGGGCCTGGGAGAGTGCGTGTGTGGGTGTGGGAGAGTGCGTGTGTGGGCGTGGGAGAGTGCGTGTGTGGGCGTGGGAGAGTGCGTGTGTGGGTGTGGGAGAGTGCGTGTGTGGGTGTGGGAGAGTGCGTGTGTGGGTGTGGGAGAGTACGTGTGTGGGTGTGGGAGAGTGCGTGTGTGGGCGTGGGAGAGTGCGTGTGTGGGTGTGGGAGAGTGCGTGTGTGGGCGTGGGAGAGTGCGTGTGTGGGTGTGGGAGAGTGCGTGTGTGGGCGTGGAAGAGTGCGTGTGTGGGTGCGGGAGACTGCGTGTGTGGGCGTGGGAGACTGCGTGTGTGGGCGTGGGAGACTGCGTGTGTGGGCGTGGGAGACTGCGTGTGTGGGCCTGGGAGAGTGCGTGTGTGGGCGTGGGAGAGTGCGTCTGTGGGCCTGGGAGAGTGCGTGTGTGGGTGTGGGAGAGTGCGTGTGTGGGCGTGGGAGAGTGCGTGTGTGGGCGTGGGAGAGTGCGTGTGTGGGCGTGGGAGAGTGCGTGTGTGGGCGTGGGAGAGTGCGTGTGTGGGCGTGGGCGAGTGCGTGTGTGGGTGTGGGAGAGTGCGTGTGTGGGTGTGGGAGAGTGCGTGTGTGGGTGTGGGAGAGTGCGTGTGTGGGCGTGGGAGAGTGCGTGTGTGGGTGTGGGAGAGTGCGTGTGTGGGCGTGGGAGAGTGCGTGTGTGGGCGTGGGAGAGTGCGTGTGTGGGCGTGGGAGAGTGCGTGTGTGGGCGTGGGAGAGTGCGTGTGTGGGCGTGGGAGAGTGCGTGTGTGGGTGTGGGAGAGTGCGTGTGTGGGTGAGGGAGAGTGCGTGTGTGGGTGTGGGAGAGTGCGTGTGTGGGTGCGGGAGAGTGCGTGTGTGGGCGTGGGAGAGCGCGTGTGTGGGCCTGGGAGAGTGCATATGTGGGCGTGGGAGAGTGCGTGTGTGGGCGTGGGAGAGTGCGTGTGTGGGCCTGGGAGAGTGCGTGTGTGGGCGTGGGAGAGTGCGTGTGTGGGTGTGGGAGACAGCGTGTGGGCCTGGGAGAGTGCGTGTGTGGGTGTGGGAGAGTGCGTGTGTGGGCCTGAAAGAGAGTGCGTGTGTGGGTGTGGGAGAGTGCGTGTGTGGGTGTGGGAGAGTGCGTGTGTGGGTGTGGGAGAGTGCGTGTGTGGGTGTGGGAGAGTGCGTGTGTGGGTGTGGGAGAGTGCGTGTGTGGGTGTGGGAGAGTGCGTGTGTGGGCGTGGGAGAGTGCGTGTGTGGGCGTGGGAGAGTGCGTGTGTGGGCCTGGGAGAGTGCGTGTGTGGGCCTGGGAGAGTGCGTGTGTGGGCCTGGGAGAGTGCGTGTGTGGGCGTGGGAGAGTGCGTGTGTGGGCCTGGGAGAGTGCGTGTGTGGGTGTGGGGGAGTGCGTGTGTGGGTGTGAGAGAGTGAGTGTGTGGGCGTGGGAGAGTGCGTGTGTGGGCGTGGGAGAGTGCGTGTGTGGGCGTGGGAGAGTGCGTGTGTGGGCGTGGGAGAGTGCGGGTGTGGGTGTGGGAGAGTGCGTGTGTGGGTGTGGGAGAGTGCGTGTGTGGGCGTGGGAGAGTGCGTGTGTGGGCCTGGGAGAGTGCGTGTGTGGGTGTGGGAGAGTGCGTGTGTGGGCCTGGGAGAGTGCGTGTGTGGGTGTGGGAGAGTGCGTGTGTGGGTGTGGGAGAGTGCGTGTGTGGGTGTGGGAGAGTGCGTGTGTGGGTGTGGGAGAGTGCGTGTGTGGGTGTGGGAGAGTGCGTGTGTGGGTGTGGGAGAGTGCGTGTGTGGGCCTGGGAGAGTGCGTGTGTGGGCCTGGGAGAGTGCGTGTGTGGGTGTGGGAGAGTGCGTGTGTGGGTGTGGGAGAGTGCGTGTGTGGGCGTGGGAGAGTGCGTGTGTGGGCGTGGGAGAGTGCGTGTGTGGGTGTGGGAGAGTGCGTGTGTGGGTGTGGGAGAGTGCGTGTGTGGGTGTGGGAGAGTGCGTGTGTGGGTGCGGGAGAGTGCGTGGGTGGGCGTGGGAGAGTGCGTGGGTGGGCTTGGGAGAGTGCGTGTGTGGGCGTGGGAGAGTGCGTGTGTGGGCCTGGGAGAGTGCGTGTGTGGGTGTGGGAGAGTGCGTGTGTGGGCGTGGGAGAGTGCCTGTGTGGGCGTGGGAGAGTGCGTGTGTGGGTGTGGGAGAGTGCGTGTGTGGGTGTGGGAGAGTACGTGTGTGGGCGTGGGAGAGTGCGTGTGTGGGCGTGGGAGAGTGCGTGTGTGGGTGTGGGAGAGTGCGTGTGTGGGCGCGGGAGAGTGCGTGTGTGGGTGTGGGAGAGTGCGTGTGTGGGCGTGGGAGAGTGCGTGTGTGGGTGCGGGAGAGTGCGTGTGTGGGCGTGGGAGAGTGCGTGTGTGGGCGTGGGAGACTGCGTGTGTGGGCGTGGGAGACTGCGTGTGTGGGCCTGGGAGAGTGCGTGTGTGGGCGTGGGAGAGTGCGTCTGTGGGCCTGGGAGAGTGCGTGTGTGGGTGTGGGAGAGTGCGTGTGTGGGTGTGGGAGAGTGCGTGTGTGGGCGTGGGAGAGTGCGTGTGTGGGTGTGGGAGAGTGCGTGTGTGGGCGTGGGAGAGTGCGTGTGTGGGCGTGGGAGAGTGCGTGTGTGGGTGTGGGAGCGTGCGTGTGTGGGTGTGGGAGAGTGCGTGTGTGGGTGTGGGAGAGTGCGTGTGTGGGGTGTGGGAGAGTGCGTGTGTGGGTGCGGGAGAGTGCGTGTGTGGGCGTGGGAGAGTGCGTGTGTGGGTGTGGGAGAGTGCGTGTGTGGGCGTGGGAGAGTGCGTGTGTGGGCGTGGGAGAGTGCGTGTGTGGGCGTGGGAGAGTGCGTGTGTGGGTGTGGGAGAGTGCGTGTGTGGGTGAGGGAGAGTGCGTGTGTGGGTGTGGGATAGTGCGTGTGTGGGTGCGGGAGAGTGCGTGTGTGGGCGTGGGAGAGCGCGTGTGTGGGCCTGGGAGAGTGCGTATGTGGGCTTGGGAGAGTGCGTGTGTGGGCGTGGGAGAGTGCGTGTGTGGGCCTGGGAGAGTGCGTGTGTGGGCCTGGGAGAGTGCGTGTGTGGGTGTGGGAGACAGCGTGTGTGGGCCTGGGAGAGTGCGTGTGTGGGTGTGGGAGAGTGCGTGTGTGGGCCTGAAAGAGAGTGCGTGTGTGGGTGTGGGAGAGTGCTTGTGTGGGTGTGGGAGAGTGCGTGTGTGGGTGTGGGAGAGTGCGTGTGTGGGTGTGGGAGAGTGCGTGTGTGGGTGTGGGAGAGTGCGTGTGTGGGTGTGGGAGACAGCGTGTGTGGGCCTGGGAGAGTGCGTGTGTGGGTGTGGGAGAGTGCGTGTGTGGGCCTGAAAGAGAGTGCGTGTGTGGGTGTGGGAGAGTGCGTGTGTGGGTGTGGGAGAGTGCGTGTGTGGGTGTGGGAGAGTGCGTGTGTGGGTGTGGGAGAGTGCGTGTGTGGGCGTGGGAGAGTGCGTGTGTGGGCGTGGGAGAGTGCGTGTGTGGGCCTGGGAGAGTGCGTGTGTGGGCCTGGGAGAGTGCGTGTGTGGGCCTGGGAGAGTGCGTGTGTGGGCGTGGGAGAGTGCGTGTGTGGGCCTGGGAGAGTGCGTGTGTGGGTGTGGGGGAGTGCGTGTGTGGGTGTGGGAGAGTGAGTGTGTGGGCGTGGGAGAGTGCGTGTGTGGGCGTGGGAGAGTGCGTGTGTGGGCGTGGGAGAGTGCGTGTGTGGGCGTTGGAGAGTGCGTGTGTGGGTGTGGGAGAGTGCGTGTGTGGGTGTGGGAGAGTGCGTGTGTGGGTGTCGGAGAGTGCGTGTGTGGGCGTGGGAGAGTGCGTGTGTGGGCGTGGGAGAGTGCGTGTGTGGGCGTGGGAGAGTGCGTGTGTGGGCGTGGGAGACTGCGTGTGTGGGCCTGGGAGAGTGCGTGTGTGGGTGTGGGAGAGTGCGTGTGTGGGTGTGGGAGAGTGCGTGTGTGGGTGTGGGAGAGTGCGTGTGTGGGTGTGGGAGAGTGCGTGTGTGGGTGTGGGAGAGTGCGTGTGTGGGTGTGGGAGAGTGCGTGTGTGGGTGTGGGAGAGTGCGTGTGTGGGTGTGGGAGAGTGCGTGTGTGGGCGTGGGAGAGTGCGTGTGTGGGCGTGGGAGAGTGCGTGTGTGGGCCTGGGAGAGTGCGTGTGTGGGCCTGGGAGAGTGCGTGTGTGGGCCTGGGAGAGTGCGTGTGTGGGCCTGGGAGAGTGCGTGTGTGGGCCTGGGAGAGTGCGTGTGTGGGCGTGGGAGAGTGCGTGTGTGGGCCTGGGGGAGTGCGTGTGTGGGTGTGGGGGAGTGCGTGTGTGGGCGTGGGAGAGTGAGTGTGTGGGCGTGGGAGAGTGCGTGTGTGGGCGTGGGAGAGTGCGTGTGTGGGCGTGGGAGAGTGCGTGTGTGGGCGTGGGAGAGTGCGTGTGTGGGTGTGGGAGAGTGCGTGTGTGGGTGTGGGAGAGTGCGTGTGTGGGTGTGGGAGAGTGCGTGTGTGGGCGTGGGAGAGTGCGTGTGTGGGCGTGGGAGAGTGAGTGTGTGGGCGTGGGAGAGTGCGTGTGTGGGCGTGGGAGACTGCGTGTGTGGGCCTGGGAGAGTGCGTGTGTGGGTGTGGGAGAGTGCGTGTGTGGGTGTGGGAGAGTGCGTGTGTGGGTGTGGGAGAGTGCGTGTGTGGGTGTGGGAGAGTGCGTGTGTGGGTGTGGGAGAGTGCGTGTGTGGGTGTGGGAGAGTGCGTGTGTGGGTGTGGGAGAGTGCGTGTGTGGGTGTGGGAGAGTGCGTGTGTGGGCGTGGGAGAGTGCGTGTGTGGGCCTGGGAGAGTGCGTGTGTGGGCCTGGGAGAGTGCGTGTGTGGGCCTGGGAGAGTGCGTGTGTGGGCCTGGGAGAGTGCGTGTGTGGGCCTGGGAGAGTGCGTGTGTGGGCCTGGGAGAGTGCGTGTGTGGGTGTGGGAGAGTGCGTGTGTGGATGTGGGAGAGTGCGTGTGTGGGCGTGGGAGAGTACGTGTGTGGGCGTGGGAGAGTGCGTGTGTGGGCGTGGGAGAGTGCGTGTGTGGGTGTGTGAGAGTGCGTGTGTGGGTGTAGGAGAGTGCGTGTGTGGGTGTGGGAGAGTGCGTGTGTGGGTGTGGGAGAATGCGTGTGTGGGTGTGGGAGAGTGCGTGTGTGGGAGTTGGAGAGTGCGTGTGTGGGTGTGGGAGAGTGCGTGTGTGGGCGTGGGAGAGTGCGTGTGTGGGCGTGGGAGAGTGCGTGTGTGGGCGTGGGAGAGTGCGTGTGTGGGCGTGGGAGAGTGCGTGTGTGGGCGTGGGGGAGTGCGTGTGTGGGCGTGGGGGAGTGCGTGTGTGGGTGTGGGAGAGTGCGTGTGTGGGTGTGGGAGAGTGCGTGTGTGGGCGTGGGAGAGTGCGTGTGTGGGCCTGGGAGAGTGCGTGTGTGGGCCTGGGAGAGTGCGTGTGTGGGTGTGGGAGAGTGCGTGTGTGGGTGTGGGAGAGTGCGTGTGTGGGCGTGGGAGAGTGCGTGTGTGGGCGTGGGAGAGTGCGTGTGTGGGTGTGGGAGAGTGCGTGTGTGGGCGTGGGGGAGTGCGTGTGTGGGCGTGGGAGAGTGCGTGTGTGGGTGTGGGAGAGTGCGTGTGTGGGTGTGGGAGAGAGCGTGTGTGGGTGTGGGAGAGTGCGTGTGTGGGTGTGGGAGAGTGCGTGTGTGGGTGGGAGAGTGCGTGTGTGGGCGTGGGAGAGTGCGTGTGTGGGTGTGGGAGAGTGCGTGTGTGGGCGTGGGAGAGTGCGTGTGTGGGCGTGGGAGAGTGCGTGTGTGGGCGTGGGAGAGTGCGTGTGTGGGTGTGGGAGAGTGCGTGTGTGGGCGTGGGAGAGTGCGTGTGTGGGCGTGGGAGAGTGCGTGTGTGGGCGTGGGAGACTGCGTGTGTGGGCGTGGGAGACTGCGTGTGTGGGCGTGGGAGACTGCGTGTGTGGGCCTGGGAGAGTGCGTGTGTGGGCGTGGGAGAGTGCGTGTGTGGGCCTGGGAGAGTGCGTGTGTGGGTGTGGGAGAGTGCGTGTGTGGGTGTGGGAGAGTGCGTGTGTGGGCGTGGGGGAGTGCGTGTGTGGGTGTGGGAGAGTGCGTGTGTGGGCGTGGGAGAGTGCGTGTGTGGGCGTGGGAGAGTGCGTGTGTGGGCGTGGGAGAGTGCATGTGTGGGCGTGGGAGAGTGCGTGTGTGGGTGTGGGAGAGTGCGTGTGTGGGTGTGGGAGAGTGCGTGTGTGGGCGTGGGAGAGTGCGTGTGTGGGCGTAGGAGAGTGCGTGTGTGGGCGTGGGAGAGTGCGTGTGTGGGTGTGGGAGAGTGCGTGTGTGGGTGTGGGAGAGTGCGTGTGTGGGTGTGGGAGAGTGCGTGTGTGGGTGTGGGAGAGTGCGTGTGTGGGCCTGGGAGAGTGCGTGTGTGGGTGTGGGAGAGTGCGTGTGTGGGCGTGGGAGAGTGCGTGTGTGGGTGTGGGAGAGTGCGTGTGTGGGCCTGGGAGAGTGCGTGTGTGGGCGTGGGAGAGTGCGTGTGTGGGCCTGGGAGAGTGCGTGTGTGGGTGTGGGAGAGTGCGTGTGTGGGTGTGGGAGAGTGCGTGTGTGGGCGTGGGAGAGTGTGTGTGTGGGTGTGGGAGACTGCTTGTGTGGGTGTGGGAGAGTGCGTGTGTGGGCGTGGGAGAGTGCGTGTGTGGGCCTGGGAGAGTGCTTGTGTGGGTGTGGGAGACTGCGTGTGTGGGCCTGGGAGAGTGCGTGTGTGGGTGTGGGAGAGTGCGTGTGTGGGCCTGGGAGAGTGCGTGTGTGGGTGTGGGAGAGTGCGTGTGTGGGTGTGGGAGAGTGCGTGTGTGGGTGTGGGAGAGTGCGTGTGTGGGTGTGGGAGAGTGCGTGTGTGGGTGTGGGAGAGTGCGTGTGTGGGTGTGGGAGAGTGCGTTTGTGGGCCTGGGAGAGTGCGTGTGTGGGCCTGGGAGAGCGCGTGTGTGGGCGTGGGAGAGTGGGTGTGTGGGCGTGGGAGAGTGCGTGTGTGGGCGTGGGAGAGTGCGTGTGTGGGCGTGGGAGAGTGCGTGTGTGGGCGTGGGAGAGTGTGTGTGTGGGCGTGGGAGAGTGCGTGTGTGGGCGTGGGAGAGTGCGTGTGTGGGCGTGGGAGAGTGCGTGTGTGGGCGTGGGAGAGTGCGTGTGTGGGTGTGGGAGACTGCGTGTGTGGGTGTGGGAGAGTGCGTGTGTGGGCGTGGGAGAGTGCGTGTGTGGGTGTGGGAGAGTGCGTGTGTGGGTGTGGGAGAGTGCGTGTGTGGGTGTGGGAGAGTGCGTGTGTGGGTGTGGGAGAGTGCGTGTGTGGGCGTGGGAGAGTGCGTGTATGGGCGTGGGAAAGTGCGTGTGTGGGCCTGGGAGAGTGCGTGTGTGAGCCTGGGAGAGTGCATGTGTGGGTGTGGGAGACTGCGTGTGTGGGCCTGGGAGAGTGCGTGTGTGGGCGTGGGAGAGTGCGTGTGTGGGCGTGGGAGAGTGCGTGTGTGGGCCTGGGAGAGCGCGTGTGTGGGCGTGGGAGAGTGGGTGTGTGGGCGTGGGAGAGTGCGTGTGTGGGCGTGGGAGAGTGCGTGTGTGGGCGTGGGAGAGTGCGTGTGTGGGCGTGGGAGAGTGCGTGTGTGGGCGTGGGAGAGTGCGTGTGTGGGCGTGGGAGAGTGCGTGTGTGGGCGTGGGAGAGTGCGTGTGTGGGTGTGGGAGACTGCGTGTGTGGGTGTGGGAGAGTGCGTGTGTGGGCGTGGGAGAGTGCGTGTGTGGGTGTGGGAGAGTGCGTGTGTGGGTGTGGGAGAGTGCGTGTGTGGGTGTGGGAGAGTGCGTGTGTGGGTGTGGGAGAGTGCGTGTGTGGGCGTGGGAGAGTGCGTGTGTGGGCGTGGGAAAGTGCGTGTGTGGGCCTGGGAGAGTGCGTGTGTGGGCCTGGGAGAGTGCATGTGTGGGTGTGGGAGACTGCGTGTGTGGGCCTGGGAGAGTGCGTGTGTGGGCGTGGGAGAGTGCGTGTGTGGGCCTGGGAGAGTGCGTGTGTGGGCCTGGGAGAGTGCGTGTGTGGGTGTGGGAGAGTGCGTGTGTGGGTGTGGGAGAGTGCGTGTGTGGGCGTGGGAGAGTGTGTGTGTGGGTGTGGGAGAGTGCGTGTGTGGGCGTGGGAGAGTGCGTGTGTGGGCCTGGGAGAGTGCTTGTGTGGGTGTGGGAGACTGCGTGTGTGGGCCTGGGAGAGTGCGTGTGTGGGTGTGGGAGAGTGCGTGTGTGGGCCTGGGAGAGTGCGTGTGTGGGTGTGGGAGAGTGCGTGTGTGGGGTGTGGGAGAGTGCGTGTGTGGGTGTGGGAGAGTGCGTGTGTGGGTGTGGGAGAGTGCGTGTGTGGGTGTGGGAGAGTGCGTGTGTGGGTGTGGGAGAGTGCGTTTGTGGGCGTGGGAGAGTGCGTGTGTGGGCCTGGGAGAGCGCGTGTGTGGGCGTGGGAGAGTGTGTGTGTGGGCGTGGGAGAGTGCGTGTGTGGGCGTGGGAGAGTGCGTGTGTGGGCGTGGGAGAGTGCGTGTGTGGGCGTGGGAGAGTGTGTGTGTGGGCGTGGGAGAGTGCGTGTGTGGGCGTGGGAGAGTGCGTGTGTGGGCGTGGGAGAGTGCGTGTGTGGGCGTGGGAGAGTGCGTGTGTGGGTGTGGGAGAGTGCGTGTGTGGGCGTGGGAGAGCGCGTGTGTGGGCCTGGGAGAGTGCGTGTGTGGGCGTGGGAGAGTGCGTGTGTGGGTGTGGGAGAGTGCGTGTGTGGGCGTGGGAGAGTGTGTGTGTGGGTGTGGGAGACTGCGTGTGTGGGTGTGGGAGAGTGCGTGTGTGGGCGTGGGAGAGTGCGTGTGTGGGTGTGGGAGAGTGCGTGTGTGGGTGTGGGAGAGTGCGTGTGTGGGTGTGGGAGAGTGCGTGTGTGGGTGTGGGAGAGTGCGTGTGTGGGCGTGGGAGAGTGCGTGTGTGGGCGTGGGAAAGTGCGTGTGTGGGCCTGGGAGAGTGCGTGTGTGGGCCTGGGAGAGTGCATGTGTGGGTGTGGGAGACTGCGTGTGTGGGCCTGGGAGAGTGCGTGTGTGGGCGTGGGAGAGTGCGTGTGTGGGCGTGGGAGAGTGCGTGTGTGGGCCTGGGAGAGTGCGTGTGTGGGTGTGGGAGAGTGCGTGTGTGGGTGTGGGAGAGTGCGTGTGTGGGCGTGGGAGAGTGTGTGTGTGGGTGTGGGAGACTGCTTGTGTGGGCGTGGGAGAGTGCGTGTGTGGGCGTGGGAGAGTGCGTGTGTGGGTGTGGGAGAGTGCGTGTGTGGGTGTGGGAGAGTGCGTGTGTGGGCGTGGGAGAGTGCGTGTGTGGGCGTGGGAGAGTGCGTGTGTGGGTGTGGGAGAGTGCGTGTGTGGGTGTGGGAGAGTGCGTGTGTGGGCCTGGGAGAGTGCGTGTGTGGGTGTGGGAGAGTGCGTGTGTGGGCGTGGGGGAGTGCGTGTGTGGGTGTGGGAGAGTGCGTGTGTGGGTGTGGGAGAGTGCGTGTGTGGGCGTGGGAGAGTGCGTGTGTGGGCCTGGGAGAGTGGGTGTGTGGGTGCGGGAGAGTGCGTGTGTGGGTGTGGGAGAGTGCGTGTGTGGGCCTGGGAGAGTGCGTGTGTGGGTGTGGGAGAGTGCGTGTGTGGGTGTGGGAGAGTGCGTGTGTGGGCGTGGGAGAGTGCGTGTGTGGGTGTGGGAGAGTGCGTGTGTGGGTGTGGGAGAGTGCGTGTGTGGGTGTGGGAGAGTGCGTGTGTGGGCGTGGGAGAGTGCGTGTGTGGGTGTGGGAGAGTGCGTGTGTGGGCCTGGGAGAGTGCGTGTGTGGGCCTGGGAGAGTGCGTGTGTGGGTGTGGGAGAGTGCGTGTGTGGGCGTGGGAGAGTGCGTGTGTGGGCCTGGGAGAGTGCGTGTGTGGGTGTGGGAGAGTGCGTGTGTGAGAGAGGGAGTGAGAAAGAGAGGAGGTGAGAAAGAGAGGCGGTGAGAAAGAGAGGAGGTGAGAAAGAGAGGAGGTGAGAAAGAGAGGAGGTGAGAGAGAGAGGGGGTGAGAGAGAGAGGGGGTGAGAGAGGGGGTGACAGAGAGGGGGTTTGAGAGAGAGGGAAGGGTGAGAGAGAGAGGGGGTTGGAGAGAGGGGGTGAGAGAGAGAGGGGGTGAGAAAGAGAGTCGGTGAGAAAGAGAGGAGGTGAGAGAGAGAGGAGGTGAGAGAGAGAGGGGGTGAGAGAGAGGGGGTGAGAGAGAGGGGGTGAGAGAGAGGGGGTGAGAGAGAGGGGGTGAGAGAGAGGGGGTTTGAGAGAGAGGGAGGGGTGAGAGAGAGAGGGGGTTGGAGAGAGGGGGGTGAGAAAGAGAGGAGGTGAGAAAGAAGGTGTGTGCATGTGGTGTGATGGGATCCATTTGTATCCAGAAAACGGGCCCACTCCTTCAGAAGTGAGCCTATCCTGACAGGTGCCTCCACCTGGGATTGTGATGCAGTTAGCTACTGGAATTGTTCATGGGCAGCCACCGTCGCAGTAGGATGTGGCATACAGGATTGCGCCACCGGCTCACTGGGAGAGAGAAGTACATCCTGCAGGTAAATCCCTCATCCTAGCACTGAGGCACGGCCAAGTCAGTCCACTTCAAGCCTGAATACCCCCAGAAAGAACAACGTATTCTGCTTTTCGATTAATGTCCTTTCTTCCTTTGTGTTATCGCAAGCAGGAGCGAATCAGGCAATGGCCTCTATTATAGTCCGTCGATGTGGCTCTCACATTGCGGGTTTTTGCTAAAGTGGCCCAAACTTTAAAAACAGTGAAGATCACGGTCTTAGGTTCTCTAAATAGTGGAGGTGTTTTCTCTCTACCAGTTCTCCTTAATATCACAGAATTGTTACGGTGTAGGAGGTAATTTGGCCCATCGTGTCTACACTGGCTCTCTGAGCATTTTAGCAATGCCAATGTCCTGCCTTTACCCCGTAACCTTGCATGTTGATTCTATTTAAATAATCATCCAGTGCCCTCTTGAATGCCTCAATTGAACCTGCCTCTATCACACTTCCAGGCAGTGCATTCTAAACCCAAACTACTCGCTGTGTGAAAAAGTTATTTCTTACCTCGCATTTGTTTCATTTGCAAAACACTTTAAAACTGTGCCCGCTGGTTCTCGATCCGTTTACAAGTGGGAACAGTTTCTCCCTATCTACTCTGTCCAGACCCCTCATTATTTTGAAAACTTCTATCAAGTCTCGTCTTAGCCTTCTCCTCTCCAAGGAAAACAGTCTCAACTTCTCCAAGATAACTGTGTTCCTCTCCGCAGATGCTGCCAGACCTGCTGAGTTTTTCCAGGTATTTTTGTTTTTGTTTTCAACTTCTCCAATCTTTCCTCATTATTGAAGTGTCTCGTCCCTGGAGCCATTCTCGTAAACCTCTTCCGCACTCTCTCCAATGCGTTCACATCTTTCCTATAGTGTGGCTCCCAGAGCTATACACAATACTCCAGCTGAGGTCTAACCAATGTCTTACATAAGTACATCATAACCTCCCTGCTCTCGTACTCTATGTCCCTATTAATGAATCCTAGAATACTATATACTTTAGTAACAGCTCTCTCTACCTGTGCTGCCGCCTTTCATGACTTTATGTACCAACTTTACCTCCCGAGCTCCCGCTGTTTTGTCTCCCGAGCTCCCGCTCTTTTACCTCCCGAGCTCCCGCTCTTTTAGCTCCCGAGCTCCCGCTCTTTTACCTCCCGAGCTCCCGCTGTTTTACCTCCCGAGCTCCCGCTGTTTTACCTCCCGAGCTCCCGCTGTTTTACCTCCCGAGCTCCCGCTGTTTTACCTCCCGAGCTCCCGCTGTTTTACCTCCCGAGCTCCCGCTGTTTTACCTCCCGAGCTCCCGCTCTTTTACCTCCCGAGCTCCCGCTGTTTTACCTCCCGAGCTCCCGCTGTTTTATCTCCCGAGCTCCCGCTGTTTTACCTCCCGAGCTCCCGCTGTTTTACCTCCCGAGCTCCCGCTGTTTTACCTCCCGAGCTCCCGCTGTTTTACCTCCCGAGCTCCCGCTGTTTTACCTCCCGAGCTCCCGCTCTTTTACCTCCCGAGCGCCCGCTGTTTTACCTCCCGAGCTCCCGCTCTTTTAGCTCCCGAGCTCCCGCTCTTTTACCTCCCGAGCTCCCGCTCTTTTACCTCCCGAGCTCCCGCTCTTTTACCTCCCGAGCTCCCGCTGTTTTACCTCCCGAGCTCCCGCTGTTTTACCTCCCGAGCTCCCGCTCTTTTATCTCCCGAGCTCCCGCTGTTTTACCTCCCGAGCTCCCGCTGTTTTACCTCCCGAGCTCCCGCTCTTTTACCTCCCGAGCTCCCGCTGTTTTACCTCCCGAGCTCCCGCTGTTTTACCTCCCGAGCTCCCGCTGTTTTACCTCCCGAGCTCCCGCTGTTTTACCTCCCGAGCTCCCGCTGTTTTACCGCCCGAGCCCCGCTGTACCTCGAGCTCCCGCTGTTTTACCTCCCGAGCTCCCGCTGTTTTACCTCCCGAGCTCCCGCTGTTTTACCTCCCGAGCTCCCGCTGTTTTACCTCCCGAGCTCCCGCTGTTTTACTCCCGAGCTCCCGCTGTTTTACCTCCCGAGCTCCCGCTGTTTTACCTCCCGAGCTCCCGCTCTTTTACCTCCCGAGCTCCCGCTGTTTTACTTCCCGAGCTCCCGCTGTTTTACCTCCCGAGCTCCCGCTCTTTTACCTCCCGAGCTCCCGCTCTTTTACCTCCCGAGCTCCCGCTGTTTTACCTCCCGAGCTCCCGCTCTTTTACCTCCCGAGCTCCCGCTGTTTTATCTCCCGAGCTCCCGCTGTTTTACCTCCCGAGCTCCCGCTGTTTTACCTCCCGAGCTCCCGCTCTTTTACCTCCCGAGCTCCCGCTGTTTTACCTCCCGAGCTCCCGCTGTTTTACCTCCCGAGCTCCCGCTGTTTTACCTCCCGAGCTCCCGCTCTTTTACCTCCCGAGCTCCCGCTCTTTTACCTCCCGAGCTCCCGCTGTTTTACCTCCCGAGCTCCCGCTGTTTTATCTCCCGAGCTCCCGCTCTTTTACCTCCCGAGCTCCCGCTCTTTTACCTCCCGAGCTCCCGCTGTTTTACCTCCCGAGCTCCCGCTGTTTTACCTCCCGAGCTCCCGCTGTTTTACCTCCCGAGCTCCCGCTGTTTTACCTCCCGAGCTCCCGCTGTTTTACTTCCCGAGCTCCCGCTGTTTTATCTCCCGAGCTCCCGCTCTTTTACCTCCCGAGCTCCCGCTCTTTTACCTCCCGAGCTCCCGCTGTTTTACCTCCCGAGCTCCCGCTCTTTTATCTCCCGAGCTCCCGCTGTTTTACCTCCCGAGCTCCCGCTGTTTTACCTCCCGAGCTCCCGCTCTTTTACCTCCCGAGCTCCCGCTCTTTTACCTCCCGAGCTCCCGCTCTTTTACCTCCCGAGCTCCCGCTGTTTTATCTCCCGAGCTCCCGCTGTTTTACCTCCCGAGCTCCCGCTCTTTTACCTCCCGAGCTCCCGCTGTTTTATCTCCCGAGCTCCCGCTCTTTTACCTCCCGAGCTCCCGCTCTTTTACCTCCCGAGCTCCCGCTGTTTTATCTCCCGAGCTCCCGCTGTTTTACCTCCCGAGCTCCCGCTCTTTTACCTCCCGAGCTCCCGCTGTTTTATCTCCCGAGCTCCCGCTGTTTTACCTCCCGAGCTCCCGCTCTTTTACCTCCCGAGCTCCCACTGTTTTACCTCCCGAGCTCCCGCTGTTTTACCTCCCGAGCTCCCGCTGTTTTACCTCCCGAGCTCCCGCTGTTTTACCTCCCGAGCTCCCGCTGTTTTACCTCCCGAGCTCCCGCTCTTTTACCTCCCGAGCTCCCGCTCTTTTACCTCCCGAGCTCCCGCTGTTTTACCTCCCGAGCTCCCGCTGTTTTACCTCCCGAGCTCCCGCTCTTTTATCTCCCGAGCTCCCGCTCTTTTACCTCCCGAGCTCCCGCTCTTTTACCTCCCGAGCTCCCGCTCTTTTACCTCCCGAGCTCCCGCTGTTTTACCTCCCGAGCTCCCGCTCTTTTACCTCCCGAGCTCCCGCTGTTTTACCTCCCGAGCTCCCGCTGTTTTACCTCCCGAGCTCCCGCTCTTTTATCTCCCGAGCTCCCGCTCTTTTACCTCCCGAGCTCCCGCTCTTTACCTCCCGAGCTCCCGCTCTTTTACCTCCCGAGCTCCCGCTGTTTTACCTCCCGAGCTCCCGCTGTTTTACCTCCCGAGCTCCCGCTGTTCTACCTCCCGAGCTCCCGCTGTTTTACCTCCCGAGCTCCCGCTGTTTTACCTCCCGAGCTCCCGCTCTTTTATCTCCCGAGCTCCCGCTCTTTTACCTCCCGAGCTCCCGCTCTTTTATCTCCCGAGCTCCCGCTGTTTACCTCCCGAGCTCCCGCTCTTTTACCTCCCGAGCTCCCGCTGTTTTACCTCCCGAGCTCCCGCTCTTTTACCTCCCGAGCTCCCGCTGTTTTACCTCCCGAGCTCCCGCTCTTTTACCTCCCGAGCTCCCGCTGTTTTACCTCCCGAGCTCCCGCTGTTTTACCTCCCGAGCTCCCGCTCTTTTACCTCCCGAGCTCCCGCTGTTTTACCTCCCGAGCGCCCGCTGTTTTACCTCCCGAGCTCCCGCTCTTTTACCTCCCGAGCTCCCGCTCTTTTACCTCCCGAGCTCCCGCTGTTTTACCTCCCGAGCTCCCGCTGTTTTACCTCCCGAGCTCCCGCTGTTTTACCTCCCGAGCTCCCGCTGTTTTACCTCCCGAGCTCCCGCTGTTTTACCTCCCGAGCTCCCGCTGTTTTACCTCCCGAGCTCCCGCTCTTTTACCTCCCGAGCTCCCGCTCTTTTACCTCCCGAGCTCCCGCTGTTTTACCTCCCGAGCTCCCGCTGTTTTACCTCCCGAGCTCCCGCTCTTTTACCTCCCGAGCTCCCGCTGTTTTACCGCCCGAGCTCCCGCTCTTTTACCTCCCGAGCTCCCGCTCTTTTACCTCCCGAGCTCCCGCTCTTTTACCTCCCGAGCTCCCGCTCTTTTACCTCCCGAGCTCCCGCTCTTTTACCTCCCGAGCTCCCGCTGTTTTACCTCCCGAGCTCCCGCTGTTTTACCTCCCGAGCTCCCGCTCTTTTACCTCCCGAGCTCCCGCTGTTTTACCTCCCGAGCTCCCGCTCTTTTACCTCCCGAGCTCCCGCTGTTTTACCTCCCGAGCTCCCGCTGTTTTAACCTCCCGAGCTCCCGCTGTTTTACCTCCCGAGCTCCCGCTCTTTTACCTCCCGAGCTCCCGCTCTTTTACCTCCCGAGCTCCCGCTGTTTTACCTCCCGAGCTCCCGCTGTTTTACCTCCCGAGCTCCCGCTGTTGTACCTCCCGAGCTCCCGCTCTTTTACCTCCCGAGCTCCCGCTGTTTTATCTCCCGAGCTCCCGCTGTTTTACCTCCCGAGCTCCCGCTCTTTTACCTCCCGAGCTCCCGCTGTTTTACCTCCCGAGCTCCCGCTGTTTTACCTCCCGAGCTCCCGCTGTTTTACCTCCCGAGCTCCCGCTGTTTTACCTCCCGAGCTCCCGCTGTTTTACCTCCCGAGCTCCCGCTGTTTTACCTCCCGAGCTCCCGCTGTTTTATCTCCCGAGCTCCCGCTGTTTTACCTCCCGAGCTCCCGCTGTTTTACCTCCCGAGCTCCCGCTCTTTTACCTCCCGAGCTCCCGCTCTTTTACCTCCCGAGCTCCCGCTGTTTTACCTCCCGAGCTCCCGCTCTTTTACCTCCCGAGCTCCCGCTGTTTTACCTCCCGAGCTCCCGCTGTTTTACCTCCCGAGCTCCCGCGTTTTACCCTCCCGAGCCCCCGCTGTTTTACCTCCCGAGCTCCCGCTGTTTTACCTCCCGAGCTCCCGCTCTTTTACCTCCCGAGCTCCCGCTGTTTTACCTCCCGAGCTCCCGCTCTTTTACCTCCCGAGCGCCCGCTGTTTTATCTCCCGAGCTCCCGCTGTTTTACCTCCCGAGCTCCCGCTGTTTTATCTCCCGAGCTCCCGCTGTTTTACCTCCCGAGCTCCCGCTCTTTTACCTCCCGAGCTCCCGCTCTTTTACCTCCCGAGCTCCCGCTGTTTTACCTCCCGAGCTCCCGCTCTTTTACCTCCCGAGCTCCCGCTGTTTTACCTCCCGAGCTCCCGCTGTTTTACCTCCCGAGCTCCCGCTCTTTTACCTCCCGAGCTCCCGCTGTTTTATCTCCCGAGCTCCCGCTCTTTTACCTCCCGAGCTCCCGCTGTTTTATCTCCCGAGCTCCCGCTGTTTTACCTCCCGAGCTCCCGCTCTTTTACCTCCCGAGCTCCCGCTCTTTTACCTCCCGAGCTCCCGCTGTTTTACCTCCCGAGCTCCCGCTCTTTTTACCTCCCGAGCTCCCGCTCTTTTACCTCCCGAGCTCCCGCTGTTTTACCTCCCGAGCTCCGCTGTTTACCCTCCCGAGCTCCCGCGCTTTACTCCCGAGCTCCCGCTCTTTTCCTCCGAGCTCCCGCTGTTTTACCTCCCGAGCTCCCGCTGTTTTACCTCCCGAGCTCCCCGCTGTTTTACCTCCCGAGCTCCCGCTGTTTTACCTCCCGAGCTCCCACTGTTTACCTCCCGAGCTCCCGCTCTTTTACCTCCGAGCTCCGCTGTTTTACCTCCCGAGCTTCCCGCTGTTTTACCTCCCGAGCTCCCGCTCTTTTACCTCCCGAGCTCCCGCTGTTTTTACCTCCCGAGCTCCCGCTGTTTTACCTCCGAGCTCCTCTCCGCTGTTATTTACCTCCGAGCTCCCGCTTTTTTACCTCCCGAGCTCCCGCTGTTTTACCTCCCGAGCTCCCGCTGTTTTACCTCCCGAGCTCCCGCTGTTTTACCTCCCGAGCTCCCGCTCTTTTACCTCCCGAGCTCCCGCTGTTTTACCTCCCGAGCGCCCGCTTGTTTTACCTCCCGAGCTCCCGCTCTTTTACCTCCCGAGCTCCCGCTCTTTTACCTCCCGAGCTCCCGCTGTTTTACCTCCCGAGCTCCCGCTGTTTTACCTCCCGAGCTCCCGCTGTTTTACCTCCCGAGCTCCCGCTCTTTTACCTCCCGAGCTCCCGCTCTTTTACCTCCCGAGCTCCCGCTGTTTTACCTTCCCGAGCTCCCGCTCTTTTACCTCCCGAGCTCCCGCTCTTTTACCTCCCGAGCTCCCGCTGTTTTACCTCCCGAGCTCCCGCTCTTTTACCTCCCGAGCTCCCGCTCTTTTACCTCCCGAGCTCCCGCTCTTTTACCTCCCGAGGCTCCCGCTCTTTTACCTCCCGAGCTCCCGCTCTTTTACCTCCCGAGCTCCCGCTGTTTTACCTCCCGAGCTCCCGCTGTTTTACCTCCCGAGCTCCCGCTGTTTTACCTCCCGAGCTCCCGCTCTTTTACCTCCCGAGCTCCCCGCTTTTTACCTCCCGAGCTCCCGCTGTTTTACCTCCCGAGCTCCCGCTGTTTTACCTCCCGAGCTCCCGCTCTTTTACCTCCCGAGCTCCCGCTCTTTTACCTCCCGAGCTCCCGCTCTTTTACCTCCCGAGCTCCCGCTCTTTTACCTCCCGAGCTCCCGCTCTTTTACCTCCCGAGCTCCCGCTGTTTTACCTCCCGAGCTCCCGCTGTTTACCTCCCGAGCTCCCGCTGTTTTACCTCCCGAGCTCCCGCTGTTTTACCTCCCGAGCTCCCGCTGCTTTTACCTCCCGAGCTCCCGCTCTTTTACCTCCCGAGCTCCCGCTCTTTTACCTCCCGAGCTCCCGCTCTTTTACCTCCCGAGCTCCCGCTGTTTTACCTCCCGAGCTCCCGCTCTTTTACCTCCCGAGCTCCCGCTCTTTTACCTCCCGAGCTCCCGCTCTTTTACCTCCCGAGCTCCCGCTCTTTTACCTCCCGAGCTCCCGCTGTTTTACCTCCCGAGCTCCCGCTCTTTTACCTCCCGAGCTCCCGCTCTTTTACCTCCCGAGCTCCCGCTGTTTTATCTCCCGAGCTCCCGCTCTTTTACCTCCCGAGCTCCCGCTCTTTTACCTCCCGAGCTCCCGCTGTTTTACCTCCCGAGCTCCCGCTGTTTTACCTCCGAGCTCCCGCTGTTTTACCTCCCGAGCTCCCGCTGCTTTTACCTCCCGAGCTCCCGCTGTTTTACCTCCCGAGCTCCCGCTGTTTTACCTCCCGAGCTCCCGCTCTTTTACCTCCCGGAGCTCCCGCTGTTTTACCTCCCGAGCTCCCCGCTGTTTTTACCTCCCGAGCTCCCGCTCTTTTACCGCCCGAGCTCCCGCTCTTTTACCTCCCGAGCTCCCGCTGCTTTGACCTCCCGAGCTCCCGCTGTTTTACCTCCCGAGCTCCCCGCTCTTTTACCTCCCGAGCTCCCGCTGTTTTTACCTCCCGAGCTCCCGCTGTTTTTACCTCCCGAGCTCCCGCTAGTTTTACCTCCCGAGCTCCCGCTGTTTACCTCCCGAGCTCCCGCTGTTTTACCTCCCGAGCTCCCGCTGTTTTACCTCCCGAGCGCCCGCTGTTTTACCTCCCGAGCTCCCGCTGTTTTACCTCCCGAGCTCCCGCTGTTTTACCTCCCGAGCTCCCGCTCTTTTACCTCCCGAGCTCCCGCTGTTTTACCTCCCGAGCTCCCGCTGTTTTACCTCCCGAGCTCCCCGCTGTTTTACCTCCCGAGCTCCCGCTGTTTTACCTCCCGAGCTCCCGCTGTTTTACCTCCCGAGCTCCCGCTCTTTTACCTCCCGAGCTCCCGCTGTTTTACCTCCCGAGCTCCCGCTCTTTTACCTCCCGAGCTCACGCTCTTTTACCTCCCCGAGCTCCCGCTCTTTTTCCTCCCGAGCTCCCGCTGTTTTACCTCCCGAGCTCCCCGCTCTTTGACCTCCCGAGCTCCCGCTCTTTTACCTCCCGAGCTCCCGCTGTTTTACCTCCCGAGCTCCCGCTGTTTTACCTCCCGAGCTCCCGCTGTTTTACCTCCCGAGCTCCCGCTCTTTTACCTCCCGAGCTCCCGCTCTTTTACCTCCCGAGCTCCCGCTCTTTTACCTCCCGAGCTCCCGCTGTTTTACCTCCCGAGCGCCCGCTGTTTTACCTCCCGAGCTCCCGCTGTTTTACCTCCCGAGCTCCCGCTGTTTTACCTCCCGAGCTCCCGCTGTTTTACCTCCCGAGCTCCCGCTCTTTTACCTCCCGAGCTCCCGCTGTTTTACCTCCCGAGCTCCCGCTCTTTTACCTCCCGAGCTCCCGCTGTTTTACCTCCCGAGCTCCCGCTCTTTTAACCTCCCGAGCTCCCGCTGTTTTACCTCCCGAGCTCCCGCTGTTTTACCTCCCGAGCTCCCGCTGTTTTACCTCCCGAGCTCCCGCTCTTTTACCTCCCGAGCTCCCGCTGTTTTACCTCCCGAGCTCCCGCTCTTTTACCTCCCGAGCTCCCGCTGTTTTACCTCCCGAGCTCCCGCTGTTTTACCTCCCGAGCTCCCGCTCTTTTACCTCCCGAGCTCCCGCTGTTTTACCTCCCGAGCTCCCGCTGTTTTACCTCCCGAGCTCCCGCTGTTTTACCTCCCGAGCTCCCGCTCTTTTACCTCCCGAGCTCCCGCTCTTTTACCTCCCGAGCTCCCGCTCTTTTACCTCCCGAGCTCCCGCTGTTTTACCTCCCGAGCTCCCGCTGTTTTACCTCCCGAGCTCCCGCTGTTTTACCTCCCGAGCTCCCGCTGTTTTACCTCCCGAGCTCCCGCTGTTTTACCTCCCGAGCTCCCGCTCTTTTATCTCCCGAGCTCCCGCTGTTTTACCTCCCGAGCTCCCGCTCTTTTACCTCCCGAGCTCCCGCTGTTTTACCTCCCGAGCTCCCGCTGTTTTACCTCCCGAGCTCCCGCTGTTTTACCTCCCGAGCTCCCGCTCTTTTACCTCCCGAGCTCCCGCTGTTTTACCTCCCGAGCTCCCGCTGTTTTACCTCCCGAGCTCCCGCTGTTTTAACCTCCCGAGCTCCGCTCTTTTACCTCCCGAGCTCCCGCTGTTTTACTCCCGAGCTCCCGGTCCGGCTGTGTTTTACCTCCCGAGCTCCCGCTGTTTTACCTCCCGAGCTCCCGCTCTTTTAACCCTCCCGAGGCTCCCGCGTTTTACCTCCCGAGCTCCCGCTCTTTTACCTCCCGAGCTCCGCTGTTTTAACCTCCCGAGCTCCCCGCTGTTTTACCTCCCGAGCTCCCGCTCTTTTACCTCCCGAGCTCCCGCTGTCTTTTAACCATCCGGCGAGGCTCCCCGGCTGTTTTACCTCCCGAGCTCCCTGCCTGTTTTACCTCCCGAGCTCCCGCTGTTTTACCTCCCGAGCTCCCGCTGTTTTACCTCCCGAGCTCCCGCTGTTTTACCTCCCGAGCTCCCGCTGTTTTTACCTCCCGAGCTCCCGCTGTTTTACCTCCCGAGCTCCCGCTCTTTTACCTCCCGAGCTCCCCGCCTGTTTTACCTCCCGAGCTCCCGCTCTTTTACCTCCCGAGCTCCCCGCTGTTTTACCTCCCGAGCTCCCGCTGTTTTACCTCCCGAGCTCCCGCTCTTTTACCTCCCGAGCTCCCGCTCTTTTACCTCCCGAGCTCCCGCTGTTTTACCTCCCGAGCTCCCGCTGTTTTACCTCCCGAGCTCCCGCTGTTTTACCTCCCGAGCTCCCGCTGTTTTGACCTCCCGAGCTCCCGCTGTTTTACCTCCCGAGCTCCCGCTGTTTTGACCTCCCGAGCTCCCGCTGTTTTACCTCCCGAGCTCCCGCTCTTTTACCTCCCGAGCTCCCGCTGTTTTACCTCCCGAGCTCCCGCTGTTTTACCTCCCGAGCTCCCGCTGTTTTACCTCCCGAGCTCCCGCTGTTTTACCTCCCGAGCTCCCGCTCTTTTACCTCCCGAGCTCCCGCTGTTTTACCTCCCGAGCTCCCGCTGTTTTACCTCCCGAGCTCCCGCTGTTTTACCTCCCGAGCTCCCGCTCTTTTACCTCCCGAGCTCCCGCTCTTTTATCTCCCGAGCTCCCGCTCTTTTACCTCCCGAGCTCCCGCTGTTTTACCTCCCGAGCTCCCGCTCTTTTACCTCCCGAGCTCCCGCTCTTTTATCTCCCGAGCTCCCGCTCTTTTACCTCCCGAGCTCCCGCTGTTTTACCTCCCGAGCTCCCGCTCTTTTACCTCCCGAGCTCCCGCTCTTTTACCTCCGAGCTCCCGCTCTTTTACCTCCCGAGCTCCCGCTCTTTTACCTCCCGAGCTCCCGCTGTTTTACCTCCGAGCTCCCGCTCTTTTACCTCCCGAGCGCCCGCTGTTTTACCTCCCGAGCTCCCGCTGTTTTACCTCCCGAGCTCCCGCTGTTTTACCTCCCGAGCTCCCGCTCTTTTACCTCCCGAGCTCCCACTGTTTTACCTCCCGAGCTCCCGCTGTTTTACCTCCCGAGCTCCCGCTGTTTTACCTCCCGAGCTCCCGCTCTTTTACCTCCGAGCTCCCGCTGTTTTACCTCCCGAGCTCCCGCTCTTTTACCTCCCGAGCTCCCGCTGTTTTACCTCCCGAGCTCCCGCTGTTTTACCTCCCGAGCTCCCGCTCTTTTACCTCCCGAGCTCCCGCTGTTTTACCTCCCGAGCTCCCGCTGTTTTACCTCCCGAGCTCCCGCTGTTTTACCTCCCGAGCTCCCGCTGTTTTACCTCCCGAGCTCCCGCTGTTTTACCTCCCGAGCTCCCGCTCTTTTACCTCCCGAGCTCCCGCTGTTTTACCTCCCGAGCTCCCGCTGTTTTACCTCCCGAGCTCCCGCTCTTTTACCTCCCGAGCTCCCGCTGTTTTACCTCCCGAGCTCCCGCTCTTTTACCTCCCGAGCTCCCGCTCTTTTACCTCCCGAGCTCCCGCTGTTTTACCTCCCGAGCTCCCGCTCTTTTACCTCCCGAGCTCCCGCTGTTTTACCTCCCGAGCTCCCGCTGTTTTACCTCCCGAGCTCCCGCTGTTTTACCTCCCGAGCTCCCGCTGTTTTACCTCCCGAGCTCCCCGCTGTTTTACCTCCCGAGCTCCCGCTGTTTTACCTCCCGAGCTCCCGCTGTTTTACCTCCCGAGCTCCCGCTCTTTTACCTCCCGAGCTCCCGCTCTTTTACCTCCCGAGCTCCCGCTCTTTTACCTCCCGAGCTCCCGCTGTTTTACCTCCCGAGCTCCCGCTGTTTTACCTCCCGAGCTCCCGCTGTTTTACCTCCCGAGCTCCCGCTGTTTTACCTCCCGAGCTCCCGCTGTTTTACCTCCCGAGCTCCCGCTGTTTTACCTCCCGAGCTCCCGCTCTTTTACCTCCCGAGCTCCCGCTCTTTTACCTCCCGAGCTCCCGCTCTTTTACCTCCCGAGCTCCCGCTGTTTTACCTCCCGAGCTCCCGCTGTTGTACCTCCCGAGCTCCCGCTCTTTTACCTCCCGAGCTCCCGCTCTTTTACCTCCCGAGCTCCCGCTGTTTTACCGCCCGAGCTCCCGCTCTTTTACCTCCCGAGCTCCCGCTCTTTTACCTCCCGAGCTCCCGCTCTTTTACCTCCCGAGCTCCCGCTGTTTTACCTCCCGAGCTCCCGCTGTTTTACCTCCCGAGCTCCCGCTGTTTTACCTCCCGAGCTCCCGCTGTTTTACCTCCCGAGCTCCCGCTGTTTTACCTCCCGAGCTCCCGCTGTTTTACCTCCCGAGCTCCCGCTCTTTTATCTCCCGAGCTCCCGCTCTTTTACCTCCCGAGCTCCCGCTCTTTTACCTCCCGAGCTCCCGCTCTTTTAGCTCCCGAGCTCCCGCTGTTTTACCTCCCGAGCTCCCGCTGTTTTACCTCCCGAGCTCCCGCTGTTTTACCTCCCGAGCTCCCGCTCTTTTACCTCCCGAGCTCCCGCTGTTTTACCTCCCGAGCTCCCGCTCTTTTACCTCCCGAGCTCCCGCTGTTTTACCTCCCGAGCTCCCGCTGTTTTACCTCCCGAGCTCCCGCTGTTTTACCTCCCGAGCTCCCGCTGTTTTACCTCCCGAGCTCCCGCTCTTTTACCTCCCGAGCTCCCGCTCTTTTACCTCCCGAGCTCCCGCTCTTTTACCTCCCGAGCTCCCGCTCTTTTAGCTCCCGAGCTCCCGCTGTTTTACCTCCCGAGCTCCAGCTGTTTTACCTCCCGAGCTCCCGCTGTTTTACCTCCCGAGCTCCCGCTCTTTTACCTCCCGAGCTCCCGCTGTTTTACCTCCCGAGCTCCCGCTGTTTTACCTCCCGAGCTCCCGCTGTTTTACCTCCCGAGCTCCCGCTGTTTTACCTCCCGAGCTCCCGCTGTTTTACCTCCCGAGCTCCCGCTGTTTTACCTCCCGAGCTCCCGCTGTTTTACCTCCCGAGCTCCCGCTGTTTTACCTCCCGAGCTCCCGCTGTTTTACCTCCCGAGCTCCCGCTCTTTTATCTCCCGAGCTCCCGCTGTTTTACCGCCCGAGCTCCCGCTCTTTTACCTCCCGAGCTCCCGCTCTTTTACCTCCCGAGCTCCCGCTGTTTTACCTCCCGAGCTCCCGCTGTTTTATCTCCCGAGCTCCCGCTCTTTTACCTCCCGAGCTCCCGCTCTTTTACCTCCCGAGCTCCCGCTGTTTTACCTCCCGAGCTCCCGCTGTTTTACCTCCCGAGCTCCCGCTCTTTTACCTCCCGAGCTCCCGCTCTTTTACCTCCCGAGCTCCCGCTGTTTTACCTCCCGAGCTCCCGCTGTTTTACCTCCCGAGCTCCCGCTGTTTTACCTCCCGAGCTCCCGCTGTTTTACCTCCCGAGCTCCCGCTGTTTTACCTCCCGAGCGCCCGCTGTTTTACCTCCCGAGCGCCCGCTGTTTTACCTCCCGAGCGCCCGCTGTTTTACCTCCCGAGCTCCCGCTCTTTTACCGCCCGAGCTCCCGCTCTTTTACCTCCCGAGCTCCCGCTGTTTTACCTCCCGAGCTCCAGCTGTTTTACCTCCCGAGCTCCCGCTGTTTTACCTCCCGAGCTCCCGCTGTTTTACCTCCCGAGCGCCCGCTCTTTTACCGCCCGAGCTCCCGCTGTTTTACCTCCCGAGCTCCCGCTCTTTTATCTCCCAAGCTCCCGCTGTTTAGTCTCCTGAGCACTCGCAACAAAATCTCTTGCAATATCTTGCAAACTTTGGTCTAATCAGTCCTTAGTCTAATTCCATAAATACAACTTACTTTGTGAAATCTCTCCTGGTAATCTAATCCTTGGAGATGAGTATCATTCTAGCAAATCTAGGCTACTCTCCCTCCAAAGCCAAGGTATCCTTGCTAAGATGTTGTACCCAGAAATTGAACACCATACTCCAAGTGTGGTCTCACCAGGACTGTTGTTGCTGTAGCATGACCTCTACCCCCTTGCATTCTAGTCCTTGAGATATGAAGGCCAACATTCCATTCGCCTTTTTGATTATTTTCTGTGCTTGCCAATAACATTTCCATGATCTATGTACGTGAACCCCAAAGTCTCTTTGAACCTCTGCTGCTTCTAGCTTTTCACTTTAATAAGTACTCATCACATCCAAACCTCACACTTGCCCACAATGGCATATTGGCAAGACCAAAGCTATTGTCTTCAATCCCCATTACAAACTTTGTTCCCCAGCTACTTGCTCCATTCCGCACCCTCTGCTGGCCATCTACTGAGTTTTAGCCATTTCTCTGGTGTTTGCCACTCTGCTCCTGAGTCTCTGCTGCTGCTGATTGTTGTGCACTGTAAAAATTTGCTGTTGTGCTTTGTCTGATAAGCTGCCGAGGTCTGTTTACCTCAACACCCACTTCGACCTTGCAATCAATTCTTACTTTCATCAAATTCTGAAGTTCCCACTATGTTCATGATGCAATCTGTGGTTACACTGTAGTTGAGGAGCAGGAGGCACAGGAGGTTCTTTCCCTATCTTGTGGGGAGGGGGCAGAGGGAGGAGTGTTGGTGGTGGGGATTACAAGGAGCTTAATGACATCCCCAAGGTTTGATTTCGGGAAGTACATTACTATAAACCACTACTAAGACAATTACATCTGGAAATCATTCCTGAATTTCTACAGGAAACAGATTAGTGTATCTCCAGTTTTATCCCAATTCAAAGATTAATTTTATAACAAATGCCTTTCCCTTTAGCTCTTCTGGATACTTATTCAGTTTATATATAACCACAAGGCCTTCACATTAATATTGCCCACTGTAAACAGGCACTTTTAATCCCCGCCTACAAAAGTTAGTGATCATAATCTACTGCATTAGTCATTTGGTCATGCAATCAAGCCTGTTTATTTATATAACCTATGTTCTTAGTTTAGATAAAGATAAATGGTATTTCTGCAATTATTCTTTCATGGGATGTGGGTGTCTCTGGCAAGGCCAGCATTTGTTGCCTATCCCTATTTGCCCTTGAGCTGAGTGGCTTGTTACGCCATTTCAGAAGGGAGTTAAGAGTCAAGCACATTGCTGTGGGCCTGGAGTCACATGTAGGCCAGACGGGTAAGGATGGCAGATTTCCTTCCTAGTAGGGACATTAGTGAACCAGATGGGTTTTTACAACCATTGATGATAGTTTCATGGTCACCATTACTGCGACTAGCTCCGCATTCCAGGTTAATTAATTAAATTTAAATTCCGCCAGCTGTTATGGTAGGATTTAAACCCGTGTACCCAGAGCATTAGCCTGGGCCTCTGAATTACTAGTGACATTACCAATACACCACCGTCTCCCCACTGAGACTGATATCCTTAAGTAACTTGCCCACAAAATCTTAAAAGCTGCTTCTCTGGCGCTCAGTTGGAATAATGCATTTCTGTGCCCAACACCGTTCACATCTGTCATTCCCCACAGTGAGTTCCCCACAGTGAGTTCAAGGTGCTTCCCTACAAAAAGAGGGGAATATAAAGCAACTCAGTCAATACTCAGACTAAGGAACGATTCACAGAGACCCAAGAATGATTCCTTCGATTGCCTCATCGTACCATCACTGTTTGGCTAGAAAATAACACAACGTCATCTGTAGATGGGATAACAGTTATTTTGGGATGAGGAGGGAAAAGTAGGGGGCACGGTCATAGGACATCAGGGGAAAATAATTTAACAAATACAAACTAAACAGCACAAAAATGAAATGAAGCATACTTACGGTAAAAGAAAGGGATGAACTCCACAGTTAGACAGGCTGCTTTATACTTCTGTCTGCTCTTCTCCACTGCACTGACTACTTCACTAGAAAAGGACAAGAGGGAGTGTTACAATTAGTAACAAGCTCAAAAGGATTGCTGAGATTAAGAAGCTCTGCTGGAGTAACGATGGCTGTTCTGCAATTTGTCTCAGTTTTCCCGAATGAGGAAGGGTAGATAGAACATGTTACAATTCCCATGCCTGACTGCCACCCACTGATTCTCTCTTGTGAAATGAGTGGATTGACAGGACTGAGCTGAAATGCAATTCTTTCAATCAGTTGAACTGCCCAGTTGCTCAAAGCATGGACATTTGGGAAGGTACCACCTGGTTGCTGCCACCTGTGGAACCATATCCCAGAGTAAAACAGTGCACGCAGAGTGGAAGGGGAAGAGCTGGGCAAATCCATCAAGATAATGTATGTTACAATAAAATGTTAAGGGCTCCAGAAATACATCATTACGTACAGGAGCTAAGGTGGAGGGCATAACCGCAGATTTTATATGATGCCTAAGGCAATAGAGAATGCTGGACTGCTATTACAAGTCACTAATATAATTAAGGGACTCAAATGATTTCAAAACAAAAACATCAGCCATTTATGTTATCTTTTGAATTTTCAAGAGTAATTGAACATTTTATATAAATTGCCTTTTTGTGATCAACGTTTTTGTGCCCACTTCTTCCAAGGGCTCTCATTTGTTGCCAGTTAATTTTGGACAATAAAATGCCAAATCAAATTAGAACCATGGAATCGTAGAGCACAGAAGGTGGCCTTTCAGACCATCATGCCCTTGCTAGCTCTCTGAAACATCTCCCAATTAGCTCGATTCTCATAGTCTTGTTGCTATGTACTATATCATGATTTGCCTTAGAAAGCCAAAATCATATCACTGCTCAAGGGAGTCAATCAGTTTAGTTCTGAAATATGGGCTGCTGAGCACTGTTTAAACTCATTTCACTTCTGACCGGGTAGGTACTTCATTGGTGTGAGTCAGATTCAAACACGCTGCTAACCTACTGCAGTAGCTTGTTGCCAATTAAATTTAAAAATGTGCAGCTGAAAAGCAAGCAATAAGTACTTAGATGCCAAGAAGAAACAGATAGTGGCCTTCACTCTAAGACTCCCAGCTGCAGATCTCAATCGTCAAGAACTGAGAAATGATTTTCTCACATCAGGTCACAGTTAACACGCATAATAAAAAAAATCTCAACATAGGCACATCAGACACAATTTAATTGGTCAAAAATTAGAACCAGCCAAAAGATGGAACAAGTACAACAGAAAAGTTTGCTGGAGCTCAGTCAGTGTATTTTCAGGCCAAAAATTACTTTTATTCCTTTGTTAATGAGAGGGAAAAAAATTCCCTGCAGGTGTTTAATTAGGCATCACTTCAATAAAATGACAGCTGAACATCACCAGATAAGTTGCCTTGCCAGTGTCCAAGGTTGACTCTTAATATGTCAGTACTGTTGTTTCTAAAAACATTTTTTGTGGTTTGCTTTCATGAACAAGTAGGTTCAGTTAAGGTTATTCAGAGCCATCCAGCCCACTGTCGGTAAAAGCAGATCTCTCTGGATCCATTCCTTCACCTTGGCAACAAGACCAGATCTATTTGAATCCATTCACTCTCGTTAGCAACAAAACCAGATCTCTCTGGATCCAACTGCTCCTTTTCACAATCAAATCAGGTTCATTTATGATGTCATGTGGGGATGGGGGTGCAAAAGGATGGTACCATTTTTAAAAATGTATAGAAATTTGAAAAGTAAAGTCATAGAGGTCCTTGAAGGACAAACACTTTTCTTTCGAGTTAACTCCAAGCTCAAATGATAATTTATCCACACAAGATCATAAGATTGTGCCTGCAATGAGTACTTCCAGCACATAAAGAACTATAATCACAGGTACTAATGTGAGACCCAACTTTGGTAACTGTTACTTAAAATACATGCTTGTCATTTCTAATTCAGCAAATCGCACATGACACCTCAAACCATGAGTATATTTGGATTATAGACCACAGATGTGTTCATGTATCACACACTGCAATTTGACTGCCATTAGTGCACATAATAAAAGAACTTTAAACATCCTGAGCACAAATTTTAGGCAACTTCCAATTATAATGTGGCATAGCTGAACACCCCAGAGCAATTTGCATTTGGCCCTATTAAGAGTTTATAATGAGGGTGACAACTGGCCACTTCTCCCTCTAACAAAATCATTTACAGAAGAAACAATGAACACCGTGCTGCACAATTATAATACAGAAGATAAGAAATATATTTTAATTGGATGCAATGTTTAAACTATACACTCCAGCTGAAGTCAATTAGATCTTTTGTGATTCAACTGAAAACCTCACTTCCTAAATTAAGCAGAATCTACCACTTGTAAAAACCAAAGCCAACGATTTGCACACAAGAGGTAATAGAGGGTTGTTGATGCATTTGGTTCTGACGTACTTCAGAATCCACTGGAAGAAATAATTCAATGAAATCAGTCTCAATCTTCACGCTTGTTGGCAAGTTTCATGTGTTTACGCAGAAAACTGTAAGCTGCACAACTTTCACACATGCAGAAGTTGCCTCTCTTACTATTGCTGCAGAAGAGGACTTCATTCTAATGTTCCAGTGCATTTACATAGAACCCTAGCCTACAACACAGAACACCAAACCTGCTGCTGGCTCTTTGAAAGAGCCTTCCAATTTAGCCCCAAACCCCTGCATTTTTCTCCCTAGGGATGGGCAACAGATGCTGGCCTCGTCAGTGATGCACACATCCCATGAAAAATGAAGAAAATCTTGAAAATTATTCCCTTTAAAGTACATGTCTACCTTGCCTTTTAAAATTTTCTATGGAATCTGATTCCCCCACCCACCCCTCCCCCCAAACAATTTCAGGTACTACATTTCAGATGTTAACAATACTGTGTATGAAGAAATTTCTCCTTATTTCCCCTCCAGTATCTTTGCCAATTATCTTAAATCTGTGACCGATAGATACTGACCCCACTTGTTAGAGGAAACAGTTTCTCCCTTTCCAGCTCAGGAAAAAACCCCTCATAATTTTGAATACCTCTATTAGGTTTCCCCTTAACCTTGTCTGCTGTAAGAACAACCCCAGCTTCTCCAATCTCTCCGCTTTACTGAATTCCATCATCATTGGTGGACCCTCTCCAGGACATCCACTAAAGTGCAGTGCCCAGAACTGAACACAATACTTCAGCTGAGGTTGAACTAGGGTTTCGTAAAAATCTAGCATGACTTCCGTATTTTTGCATTCAATTGTGCTTTTTACAAAGCCAAGAACCCCACAGGCTTTACTAACTGCCTTCTCAACTTGCCCTGTCACCTTCAATGATTTTTGACCCCCTCTTAAAATAGCACTATTTAGATTATACTGCCTCTCCATGTAGCTACTCCCAAAGTTCATCACTTCACACTTATCCACATTGAAATTGTCTTATGTATCAACCACGTGTCTATCCATTTCACCAGCCTGTCTATGTCCTCCTGACGTCTGCTACTATCCTGCTCATATTTACTAAGTAGCCAAGTTCTGTATCATTCGCAAACTTTAAAATTACGCAATGGTTTTAATACCAACTCTTGGGATACCCCACTGCTTACTTCTCTTCAATGAGAATCTGTTTACCACTACTCTCTGCCTCTTACCTCTTAGTCAATTTCATACCCAAGTTACCAGCAGCCCTTTAATACTATCAGCTAATTTGCAAATAAGAAAAAAAGTCTTTTGATTTCTACAACACTACCTTCATCAACCAGCTCCAAATTCAATAGGGTTACTTAGGCAAGATTTCCCTTTAACAAATAACAAACAAAATAACGGCAGTGCCTTAATAACACTTGCTTCATCAGGTGAGAACTAGCTTTGTCTTCAATAATGGTCTCGAGTAGCCAAAACATTGACATCAGATTGACTGGCCTGTATCGACCCAGCTTTATCAATGCACCCTTTTTAGAGCAGGGATGTCACAGTTGGAATCTTCCAGTTCTTTGGCACCACTACAATATCCAAGGTGCATCAAATGTCTTCTTTAAGTCACTTGAACAGAAATTATCTGAGCTGCTATTTAATCACGCATTCCACACCTAATTCAATTTCAACCTATGATACTTGCTCATCTATCTACTTCTCATATTTTAACTTGCATCAAGTCCCATTCAACTCCCACCTCCACTCACTGACCTACATTGGCTCCCAGATCACCAACACCACGAATTTAAAATTCTCCTCCTTGTGTTCAAATCACTCCATGGCTTTGCCCATCCCTGTTTCTAACCTCCTCCAACGCTCTGGGAACTCTGTGACGACCCATTCTGGGCTCCTGAACATCTCTGATTTTCCTCACCTCACCATCGGGGTCCATGTTTTCAGGTATCTAGCATCTAAGCTCTGGAATTCCCTTTTCAAACCTCTCTGCCTCTCTTTCCTCCTATAAGGTGTTCATTAAGCCTACCTATTTTACCAAGCTTTTAAGTCGTCTGCCCTAATACCTCCTTATATGGCTCATTGTTAAATTACTTCTTACATTTTGCTACCTAAAAGGGTCTATATATTTCAAGTTGCTATTGTTGTTGCTAGAAACATTCACAATCAGTATGATCTGAAATCAGTGCCAGGCAAATATAACACAGCACTTGAGGCTGCCCTTCAAATTTGTTCTGGGTGCTGGCAATAGAAAATGCCAGTGTGGCATCTGGATGACACAACTGATCTCCAATCTATTCAGGTGGAAGAACGTATTTTGTAAAAATTTTATAAATTGTTACTTGGCTTGATGAAGTTAAAAGGCCACATCAAATATTCAACACTTTGACCACACCAGAACCATTTTGATGTTGATGGAGGACTCTGAAGGCCTCATTACTGTAATGAATTAAACACATTACAAGCCAGAATTTGCTGTAATGGTAACGAGGCAGCAAATGCCCCTCACAGTTAATCTTGCACAAAACCTCATGTGAGGCCAGATGAGAGGCTAAATGCGAATATGCAAAATAAGTGAATATGCATCCAGGCTGTGCCACTCCACCAGAAGCTTTGCCAAAATAGTACTTTATTGCCTGTCTCACCATTGAATGCCATGATATGAACTAACCCTACTTAGACATTTAGGGCTACTAACTCACAGCGTAAGCATCCTTTTAATGACATGGCAACTTCATTACCACTGCCAGTCAAGCTCTCTGACACTGAAAATTAGCTATAACAAATGTAGTCTCATTCCTACAGGTTTTGAATTTTTCAGGGAGATATCAAAATTTAAATTTAGCACTTCTTTCTTACTTTCCCTTTTTTCTCTTCCAATACAATTTTTCTTTCCTTCTATTTCTCTTCCTGCTCTTGACTGGACGTTGAAATCAGCCTTCTTCTCAATCCTTCCTGTATTTATTTCCCAATCCTTAAATGTAATTGGTTAATGAGATAGTCTGTTGCTTGTCCTGCTTGCTCAGGTCCCAGACACCCTGTTCCTCAGGTCCACCCTGTTTCCCTCACTGCACTGTTATCACATCACATTTTCTGCAGCTTTGTGAACAAATTTTTTTTCAGTGGGAGGGTGCAGGAGAAAGTCTAGCCAACGGCAGATGCCATTAGGTACCTCAGTACCACAAATTCTAGCTTAATAACTTGGCAGGTAGTTTTGTGTCACTGTAACCTCAAAATGTGCATAATCAGATTAAAATCATCTCATTACACTTTCCTCCTTTAAGATTCTCCTTAAGACATTACTTTTGAGCAAATCTTTGGTCATTTGCCTTTACATCTTATGTGGCTCAGTGTTATTAACTTGTTTGACAACGCTCCTGTGAAGCACTTTGAGACATTTTACTATGTTAAAAGAGCTATATAAATGCAAGTTCTTGCTGTTGATGGTAATATCTATACAGGTGGACAAAGTAAAAACAAGATCTTTCTTCGCGTTAATCTAACACAGGTCGAATATACATTAATGATCTAGATGAAGGAACTGAGGGCATCCTGGCTAAGTTTGTAGATGATACAAAGATAGGTGGAGGGACAGGTAGTATTGAGGAGGCGGTGGGGGGCTGCAGAAGGATTTAGACAGATTAGGAGAATGGGCAAAGAAGTGGCAGATGGAATACAACGTGAGGAAGTGTGAGGTCATGCACTTTGGTAGGAAGAAGAGGCATAGACTATTTTCTAAATGGGGAGAGAATTCAGAAATCTGGAGTGCAAAGGGACTTGGAAGTCCTGGTCTAGGATTCTCTTAAGGTTAACTTGCAGGTTGAGTCGGTAGTTAGGAAGGCAAATGCAATGTTGGCATTTATTTCGAAAGGACTAGAATATAAAAGCAGGGATGTGCTGCTAGGGCTTTATAAGGCTCTGGTCAGATACATTTAGAATATTGTGAGCAATTTTGGGCCCCGTATCTCAGGAAGGATGTGCTGGCCCTGAAGAGGGTCCAGAGAAGGTTCACGAGAATGATCCCAGGAATGAAAAGCTTAACATATGAGGAACGTTTGAGGACTCTGGGTCTATACTCGATGGAGTTTAGAAGGATGAGGGTGGATCTGATTGAAACTTACAGAATACTGAAAGGCCTGGATAGAGTGGACGTGGGGAAGATGTTTCCATTAGTAGGAGAGATTAGGACCCAAAGGCACAGCCTCAGAGTAAAGGGAAGACCTTTTAGAACAGAGATGAGGAGAAACTTCTTTAGCCAGGGAATGGTGAATCTATGGAATTCATTGCCACAGAAGGCTGTGGAGGCCAGGTCATTGAGTGTAGTTAAGACCAACATAGATAGGTTCTTGATTGGTAAGGGGATCAAAGGTTACGGGAATAAGGCGGGAGAATGGGGTTGAGAAACTTATCAGCCATGATTGAATGGCGGAGCAGACTCAATGGGCCGAATGGCCTAATTTCTGCTCCTATATCTCATGGTCTTATGGCATATCCTTTGTCCATACCTCCAAAAACCAAAACCATCCAAAAACAGAATGTTTTTTTGAATGGCTATGCAGGTAATTTGTATGTTAATAAAGCAATGTATTACAGGTCTAATAAGTGTCAACAGGTAATGAGTTGGGTGTGTAAGGTGACAAATGGAGAAACGACCTAGTATTTGTAGACTATAGCTAGCCTAGACTTAGGCTATTGTAATGTAAGTAGGCCCAGGCCTGCCATATATACGGTAGATCCGAAAACCGAAAATATCTGAAAACCAAAACGCAATCAGCCCAAGGGTTTCAGATAAAGGATACTCGATCTGTAATCAATTTTTTGAAAAAAATTTCATCTTAGCTTTGTCTGTTTATTTTGGCGTCTTGATCCACTTACCCAGCTGCTCTCTGTCTCCAGTTTCGATACGGGTCATATAGGCTCTCACAAAAGGTAAGCGCATGTCTTGCAAAGTCTTCAGCTGGAGTTAGGTCTGCCATTTCTTTTTCTTTGGTCTTGCTTTTTAACTTGCATTAGAAGAAAATTAAGGAAATGTCAAACACAGCACGCAGCCATGGTTTAAAAGAACCTCCAATCAAAATAGAAAATGCCGGAAATGCTCAGCAGACCCTTCATCCATGACCATCAACCAGAAACGTTAACTCTGTTTCTCTCTCCACAGATGCTGCCTGATCTGCTGAGTAATTCTAGCATTCTCCTTTTTTTTATTTCAGATTCCCAGCATTTTGCTTGTGTTCAAAGAACTTGCAATTCCACTGGACGAGCATTTTGTTTGTTTACAGCCCTTATGGACACTGCAACACAGTAAAGAGCTTCACCGAGCATTAGCTGTCAGATATCTGTCTTTTCAAGTCCAGCATGTGCTTACTTAATTGAACAAAATGATTCACCGTTCTGTCCCCATCCAATAGGAATTTATAAATCTAGATGGAGGTTTTTAAATTTTCTTTTAAGCATGGTTTGCCTCCAATAACTGGTTATTTCACTCATCAGGTTCCACATTAAACAATTCTCTCTTTGTCATATTTGTCTCCCAACCCAAGTATCCCTCAGAAAAGTTTAACTTTGAGTATTCCTGCACAGTCAGAGTCATTCCAGCACACAAGGCAGCAATTCAGCCTATTGAGTCCAGCTTTTTTTCTGCCTTTTGAGAAGTCTATCAGAAGTGGAACATTAAACAAAAATGTTTACGTCTGTAGCAAATTAATCTGAAAGGCTACCTTGCTAATTAACTACACTTTTGTCTTAACATACAAAGAGCTGCCTTATTGTAGGGCGATGGAGCTGTTTACAGCTTAGAATTCATTGTGAAACTGGCTGAAATGCAAATCTTTTATCATCACTTACCTGCTGAATGTAGACGGTAGCCATAGTAATAACATGATTGATATAGGAGCAGGTTCCAATCTCTTCAACATTAGCCAAATTCCTGGGAAACAAAGTGAATGATTCAATTTATAATTCACATTGTTCAAAGAAAGTTCAAACAAAAGAGAATCAATCAAAAGTTACCCATGAGCAATAGGGAACTAAGCCTAAGGCTAAAATATTGCATTATCCAATGGATCAATGAGTTTATCTGGTGCAAAGTTACAGCCATGCTGATTAGAAAATGTCCATTTTAGCCTCAAACTTAAAATACTCATCTGTGTTTTGCTTTATGGTGTTGTCCCTTCCAGGCTCGAACCTCCTCCAGCCACACAACCGTTCAGGAACTCTGCCCTCCTTTAATTCTGGTCTCAATTGCATCCCCCGCTTCCCTTGTCCCATCATGAGAAGCTTTGTCTTCAGCTGCTGAGACCCAAAGCTCTGGATTATCTTCCAAAGCCTCATCACCTCTCTCTCTCTCTCTCTCTCTCCACCTTCAAGATGATCCATAAAACAACACACCTCTGACCAAGCATTTTAGGTCACCAGTCCTAATAGCTCTTTATTTGGATCTGTGTCAAATTTTGTCGGATAACGCTCCTGTGAAGCACCTTGGGGGCATATGGCTACATTGAAGGCTCTATATTTATCCAAATAGTTGTTGTAGGATGGTTCCTGATTCTTTGTACAACAAGCTAACTAATACCAGCCAGGGCAGTGATAGGCGCACTGCAACTGGCGAGCTAAAGAGTTGGGATGGAAGGAAAGAAAGAAAAATTAAAATGCCCAGGCCTCTGATTGCTATGCGGTTAGCCTTTCCCTCTCATGTATAGGGCACTGGTTGAGGACAGGATGAAGCTCAGCTGCTGTGTCTCCACGGTCCAGCAGACTGCCAAGACTGCAGTCAAGATTCTTGTATGGATAACGCCCATTTGGGAATGCAGAAATGAGCAAATTACAAAAGTGCCACTGTTTCCCGGAGCACAGCACTATGAGGGGAGAGAAAAAAAAACAAAGTAACTTTTCCTTCAGCATCATTTATAAATGCTGAACAGGGTTTCACTGTCCACTGGGATATTCTACTTTAAGGGCAACAGCATCATTCAATAGGCACATGGTATTCTTACAGAGCCAAAATGCTGCAGATACTGGAAATCTGAAGTAAACTGAGGTATTTGATAGAAGTATTCAAAACCATGAGGGTTCTGGACAGAGTGGATAGGCAAAAACTGTTCCCACTTGTGAAAGGATCAAGAATGAGAGGGCACAGGTTTAAAGAAATTGGCAAAAGAAGCAAAATCAACATGAAAAAATCTTCTTCACGCAGGAAATGCACTGCCTGAGAGTATGGTGGAGGCAGGTTCAATCAACGCATTCAAAATGGAATTAGACTGCTATCTGAAAAGGAAGCTATGCGGAGAAGGCAGGAGAATGGCACAAAGTCAAATGCTCATTCAGAGGACCAGCGCAGACACGATGGGCCTCCTTCTGCGCTGCAAAAACAAAAAAAGCTGGAACACTCAAATGTGTCTGGCAGCATCTGTGGACAGCAACAGAGTTAACGCTTCAGGTCTGTCACCATTCACCAGAACTCTGGTCTTCTTAGCTTTCTGTAGTGTCCTCCTAGTCTATATACTATCCACTTACATATAATACAGAAACTGTACCTGCAGATGATAATGAGGAATTTGACCAGAATGAGTGCCAGCATTTGCTGTTCATCTTCTAGCCCATCCGACAGTTTCCGCATACACTGTAACTGCTGCTGTCTCAGGACCTGCAGAATGTTATCAGGCAACAAGGATAACCCTGGTGGGACATCATCCAATCTAAGGGAACAAAAATAAATACAATCAATGGAAAGTTAAGATATATACATCAGTGTACAAATATCTCTGCAACTTCTGAGGACAAAACCAAGTTTCTGAACCATACATTGAAATAAAATCAGAAGTTCAGCTAAACTTTTGGAACAGTAACTTAATGTGCCATGCTGGCAATGTGGTTTGGGAGTGCCGGCTCACCAGACGGTGGTTCCAGGGTTGAGGGGTGAAGACAAATGCTGGTTTGATCTGATGCCATCATGCTGCTTGGGAGGATAGGTGAAGTGTTATGACACAACCAATGGTAAATGCTGAGCTGGTCAAATCCCAGAGGGAGACTTGAAACAACTGTCACAACTAATTTTCAATTTGTATGTTTCAAGATGTGGGCTTTGAATTCAGTAACAAGGCCACTGAGTCTTAAGGGGTTTTTGTAAAACTAATTTAAACATTTATTAAGAAAAGATTGTAAGCACATACATAGGTCTACAAATTACTACTATAATCTAAATCCCCTAATTAATTTAACTCCCAGTTACACTTTCATTAAGGCAACAGGAAGTAAGATACATAGATGTTAAAAGACCCAGGCAAAATAAATGATACCCTGAACAGTCAGATTCAAAGCGAGTTCTCTTAACTTCAGTCCCTGGAGGCAAGCAGTTTAGTACATTAAGGCTGCAGGCTTTTCACACTTGTTGGATCTGAAAACTGCCTCCCTTACAAGCAGCCTTTGCTCCTTTACACATAGTTTCCTCCTTGAATGCAAATTCCCATTGCTTCACTGTGTCTTTTGAACTTTACCTCTTCACTAATAAAAAATCATAGTGCCAATTCCACCAGCAATCTTTGGGAAAAATAAACACACTATTTCTTGCTACTTCTGCTGGCTAGGTATACATTACAACTCTTCCTTTGAATTCAAGCCACTATAGTTTGTTTAAAAATGCAAATGTTCCCTTTACACTTCACGTTCTAAAACTTGCCCATGTTTACCTAATTAACATTTCAAAACTAAGTTCTCTTCTTACATCAAAGCACCCAGACTAGCTGCCTCTAATTCAACTAACTCTCTCACACTCATACACATAAAGACATCCCACTATTACTCTAATTTATGATAAATCCCAATAACATTATGGAAATTATAACTTCCTGACAGAGGTTTGGTTGTTTGGGGTGGGGAGGGGGGGGAGGTTGCAGTGGTGTTGGGGAGCAGTGTTGAGGGAGCAAGTTCTTCCCCATTGAGACAGGACAGAGAGAGAAAATCAGGAATCTGATTTTCATGCCATGTCTGCTGGCTTCCCAAGCAGCTGGCTCATTGTCCCTCTGTCAGAATGGAATGGATCACCAGCGTCGTTAAGGCAGTGCATAAACAGAGAATGGATTGGATATCTTTTCAAAAAAAAGGGGAAAGGAGGGAAACAGGTAATTGTACATTTCTCATTTCAAGCTTTGAATTTTGTCCTTTTAGACCTGAAGAAAGAAAAAACTTGTACTTATATAGCTGCTTTCACTACCTCAGAATGTCCTGAAGTGCTTTGCAGCCAATAAAATAATTTTGAAGTATAGTCATTGTTGAAGTAAAAGCAGCAGCCGATTTGTATGCAGAAAGTTCTGGGAAAATAGTAATTAGATAAGACCCAATGATTTATTTTAGCAATGTTGGTTGTGGGATAAACATTGGCCAGTTTATTAGGAATAACTCTTATGTTCTTCTTTGAAATAGTGCTGTAGGATCTCTTACAACTGCCCGAAAAGCCAGACGGGGCCCAGGTTTAACATTTCATCTGCAAGCTCGTACGTCCAACTGTGCATCACTCTCAGTACCGCACTGGAATGTCAGTCTGGATTATGCATTCAGGGCTCTGGGGTGGGACTCGAACTCTCAACGTTCTGTCTTAAAGGTGAGAGTGCTCCCCTGAACCAGGGCCGATACCACACTTTTCCAAACCTAATCCAAAAATAATGAACTTGTAATAATGCCATTTAGGCAGGATAATTGAAAGAATTGGATTAATTGGGGATGCCATGTTTAAACCAATGTACAAGGCGGACGAGGCTGAACATACTGTTTCACCACCACTAGCGACCAGCAGATCATGCCCTCCATGTTGTCAAGTGACATGATGGAGAAGCGTGAACTGAAGAAATCTGCCAGTGCAACCACGCTCCAGGTTTAAAAAAAACAATAAATTGAACTTTATTCAGATCACAATTTTGTTGAGCTGCCAAGGAAGAATCACAGGCTGGTAAAACGGTTTAATAAAACGGCGTAGGGCAGCTCAGGATAGTCACACTGGCAGCAGCCAAAAGAGACAGCCAGTGCTCTGCCCTCCTGCAAAATGAGCTAGCCTTGGATTGTCAAAAACTAATAACAATTGTTTTCAAAATTATGAGTGGTTTTGACAGAGTATATATAGAAAATATGGCACAGAAGCACGCCTTTTGGCCCAACCAATTCATGCCAGAAATATTATGTATGCACGCAGGAAGAAACTGTTTTCCACTATCAGGAGAGATATTAACTAAAAGATACAGATTTAAGGTAAACGGAAAAGAAACCAGACAGGAGATAAGTGGAACTTTTTTGTTTTAATTTTGCAAGTTCTGATGGCCTGAAATGCATTTTCTGAAAGGGCAGTGGAAACAAATTCACTAGTAACTGTCAAGAGATTTGGATAAATATGTTAAGAGGTTAAATTTTGCAAGGCTCCAGGGAAAAGGCAGGAGAATGGGGTTAATTGGATAGCTCTTTCAAAGAGCCATGATGGGCTGAGTGGTCTCCTTCTGTGCTGTAGGATTCTATATTGTAAAGCTGAGTGTGTATTCAGCAACTGAGTTACATTTTTTTTTTAAATGGTGTTTTTCCAGTCACTATTTTTTGGGTCAGATTTTAAATAACAAGAACCTGAAGGAAGAAACATTCTTATAGCAAATCCAAGGCAGTAGGATTCTTTGCTAAGGTTTGAAATAGATGTTGGCACGGGGGCGCATCTGTGGAATTATTGGAAGTTGCCAATGGAATTCAATCCGAGACGCCAGGATGCGAAGCAATAAAAATCCAGGTTTTACAGAGCAGTCCCACTGAGTAAACATTCAGCTTCCAAACAAAAGGCTTGCAGGATTCATGCCTAAAGTCTGCTCCGGCTATATTCTCATCTGAAGGAAGGTCAGTGTCCCCCATTGGGAATGAGAAACCACCATTCAATCAATCCATCCACATGCAAGAACCGCTCACCTTAACTTACAACAAGCCGATACTCCCCCCAGCCAGTCAATCAGAAACCGAATGCTGACATTTTCGAAACTTGCATTCATGTAGCACGTAAATCCACCGGTTAGGAGTCAGCTGCAGTGCGTGTCCAATTCTGGACACCAAACTTTAGCAAGGATGTCACGTCCTTGAAGAAAGTGCAAAGGAGGCTTGCCAAGGAGAGAACCAGAGATTAGCGGCTTCAGGTGCGTAGAGAGACTGGAGAAGCTGGCATTGTTCTCCTGAGAGCAGGGAAGGTCAAAGGGAGAGCGAAAAGAGGTATTCAAAATCATGAGGGCTTTGATAGTGTCAGGAGGGAGAAACCATTCCCTCTGCTAAGTGAATTGGTAATCAGGGGTCATGGATTTAAAATAATTGGAGAAATTGAGAGCAATGCTTTTGACACAGAGTGTCGTTGAGATCTAGAATGTACTATTCCCAACATATGAAGTAACTCCAATCACACGGAGGTTAAATTTCAACGCATTTTAATTTGCCCAGAATCCATCTAAAGAAATCTCCCTAAGCACAAGTCCTTTTGCAAACCATAAGAGGTGATCAAGCATGTTTTTTATTGCCTCCAAACTCTCCAAGTGATATCAACAGACATGAAGTGCTCCACTAGGGGGAAGCAGGGTGGGGTGGGTTCAAGCAGGCAACTGTATATCAGGGAAAAGTATAGCAAAATACATTTGAGTATTGCTGAAAAAAGAGACATGTTACCAAAGCTTTTCTTTTTGCACTCATCAGGATAGCTTGCAAGAAATTACCAACAGTAACGGGGAAAACAACAATTTACATTGCATGAGAAGAGTGTGCAGATTGATTGGCAAGTGGGCTCTGATTAATGGAGGCATCGCCATGGAGAATGCAGCACGGAACAGTTATCTGCCCAGCTTTGTTCAAATTCAAGCCAGGCAGGTCGACTCTGATTGGTCAAGGCATTGCCCTGGGGAATGAACCTGGGATTAGCTGTTCCCTAAGCTTTTGTTTTGTTCCTTTTGTCTGCAAAGGTCAGGGCCATGTGTGAATACATGTAGCTTCTAGCATGCATAAGTGAGCCACACTGCGAGCCTGAGTGATAATCTTAAATTGGTTTTCAATGTAATTCCTAGCACAACCAGGATTGTTTCATAAGTTCTGTCGAGGAGTCATGCGGACTTGAGGCATTGGCTGTGTTCCTCTCCGCAGATGCTGTCAGACCAGCTGAGTTTTTCCAGGTATTTTTATTTTTGTTTCATAAGTGTTGTTCAATCGCAGAGTCACATCTAATGTTGGACACTGTTTCGACTTTTGTAAGCACAGGCTGGTTGGGTAGTGTCAGTACCTTGCCTGTTGCGTTCAGCTAAAGGGATGTCCTGTTTGATACAATCCGCCAATCATTGGGATGTACGGACTATATACCTGGCATCAGACCAGTACTGAACTTCATATGCCATATTGCTCATTTGTATGAATAAATAAATAAATTTGCACCTTTTGCTTTCATAAAAGTATGGCAACTTTGAGGTTTTGAGAGAGAACTGCTTTCTCTATTAACATTAGTTCGCCTCCTTTACAGTGAAATAAAAGCAAATTTCATTTGCCGTCATCCAATGATATCAAACAAGAAATGCTTTAATAATGGCAAAAATTGGGCAGAAGTTAATTTTAATTGGGATAGCATTCATTCAAACAAAAATATTTTAAATCACATTTCTGTACCACCTCGCTCAATCTTTTGTCAATGATTTTGGTAAAGAGCCATAGTAAGATGGAACCGATCGCGATTGGTTGCCAGTTGTCTATGTTTTTCAGCTTTTTGGCATCATCTGATTTTGGAAGGAGAGCTGTGCGACTCTTTTTCAGAACTCTTAGGATGGAACCTGACTTAAGCCAGAAGGAGAATAGACATGGGAGCCTGTATTCGCCTACTGCCTGTATATCCAGAATGTCATTTGGGCCTGCAGTGGCATTCACAACAGCACAGCAGCCCAAAGTGGAAGGGAATTACATACACAAAATTACACAGGCGACAGGGCATTTGGCCCATCTGGTTGATGCCAGTGTCTATGTTCCACACAAGCTGCCACCTACTCCTCTTCATCTAACCATATCAACATAACCCTCTATTTCCTTCTCCCCTCCCCCACCATGTGTTTATCTGGCTTTCCCTTAAATGCATCTATTCTGTACGTCTGAGCTACTCCCCATGGTATTGAGTTCAACATTCTTCCCACTCTTCTAGATAAAGACATTTCTCCCAAATTCCCTATTGGATTTATTGGCAGTTCCCTTATATTTTGGCAGCTTATTCTTACAAACATTTTTGCAAGTTTCCACCACTGAGTCGCTTGCGAATATCGCTAGCAAGTGATGTTTCAGGGAGCTGTGAGGAACTCCAGCGTGACGCTTATTCTATTTAGCAGGTTTGTATAGTCGTGGCACCATGAGGTTTATCGAGGGCTTGGCCTAAATAGCCAAGTGGTTATGGTACTGGGTTTGTAACCCCAAGATCAAGAGTTCAAATCTTACAATGGCAAACTATGAAACAATGTAACTTCGTCTGAAACAGATGGAAATGGGTTTGTACTCGAAAGAGTTATGTTTTCAGCTTGGCCTAAATAGCCAAGTGGTTATGGTACTGGGTTTGTAACCTTAAGATCAAGAGTTCAAATCTCACAATGGCAAAACTATGAGGTTTATCGATAGCTAAATCCATCATTTGTTTCAGTGCAACACATTTGGAGACTTGTTACTTTAAGGGTTGCCTAAAAACAAACACTACTGTATCGTTTGTCTGTAATCTGAAAGAAAGACAGTCGGGATCTGCCTGGTTACAAACATTCATACAAACATATGAACTGGGAGCAGTTGGCCATTCAGCCTCTTGAGCTGCTCCACCATTTGATAAGATCATGGCTGATCTGACTGAGGCCTCTATAAGACCATAAGACATAGGAGCAGAAATTAGGCCATTCGGCCCATCGGGTCTGCTCCGCCATTCAATCATGGCTGATAGGTTTCTCAACCCCATTCTCCCGCCTTCTCCCTGTAACCTTTGATCCCCTTACCAATCAAGAACCTATCTATCTCGGTCTTAAATACACTCAATGACCTGGCTTCCACAGCCTTCTGTGGCAATGAATTCCATAGATTCACCACTCACTGGCTAAAGAGGTTTCTCCTCATCTCTGTTCTAAAAGGTCTTCCCTTTACTCTGAGGCTGTGCCCTCGGGTCCTAGTCTCTCCTACTAATGGAAACATCTTCCCCACATCCACTCTATCCAAGCTTTTCAGTATTCAGTAAGTTTCAATCAGATTCCCCCCTCATCCTTCTAAACTCCATCGAGTATAGACCCAGTCCTCAAACGTTCCTCATATGTTAAGCCTTTCATTCCTGGGATCGTTCTCGTGAACCTCCTCTGGACCCTCTCCAGGGCCAGCACATCCTTCCTGAGATACGGGGCCCAAAATTGCTCACAATATTCTAAATGTGGTCTGACCAGAGCCTTATAAAGCCTCAGCAGCACATCCCTGCTTTTATATTCTAACCCTCTCGAAATAAATGCCAACATTGTATTTGCCTTCCTAACTACCGACTCAACCTGCAAGTTAACCTTAAGAGAATCCTGGACTAGGACTCCCAAAGTCCCTTTGCACTCCAGATTTCTGAATTCTCTCCCCATTTAGAAAATAGTCTATGCCTCTATTCTTCCTACCAAAGTGCATGACCTCACACTTCCCCACGTTGTACTCCATGTGCCACTTCTCCTAACCTGTCCAACTCCTCCTGCAGCCTCCCTGCCTCCTCAATACTACCTGTCCCTCCACCTACCTTTGTATCATCTGCAAACTTAGCCAGGATGCCCTCAGTTCCTTCATCTAGATCATTAATGTATAAAATGAAAATTTGTGGTCCCACAACTTCACTAGTCACCTGCCGCCATCCTGAGAAGGACCCTCTTATCCCCACTCTCTGCCTCCTGTCAGACAGCCAATCTTCTATCCATGCTAGTACCTTGCCTCTAACATCATGGGCTCTTATCTTACTGAGCAGCCTCCTGTGCGGCACCTTGTCAAAGACCTTCTGGAAGTCCAAGTAGAAAACATCCATTGGCTCTCCTTTGTCTAAACTACTCGTTACCTCCTCAAAGAATTCTAACAGATTTGTCAGGCATGACATCCCCTTGATGAAACCATGCTGACTTTGCCCTATTTTACCATGCACTTCCAAGTATTCTGAAATCTCATCCTTAATAATGGACTCTAAAATCTTACCAACCACCGAGGTCAGGCTAATCGGCCTGTAATTTCCCGTCTTTTGCCTCACTCTCTTCTTAAACAGGTGGGTTACATTAGCAATTTTCCAGTCCTCTGGGACCCTCCCTGACTCCAGTGATTCCTGAAAGATCACCACGCCTCCACTATCTCTTCAGCTATCTCCTTCAGAACTCTGGGGTGTAATCCATCTGGTCCAGGTGATTTATCCACGTTCAGACCTTTCAGTTTTCCTAGCACCTTCTCCTTGCTAATGGCCACCATACTCACCTCTGCCCCCTGACTCACTTGAACTTTGGGGATGTTACTCGTGTCTTCCACCATGAAGACTGACACAAAGTACTTATTCAGTTCCTCCGCCATTTCTTTGTTCCCCACTACTGCTTCTCCAGCGTCATTTTCTAGTGGCCGAATATCCACTTTTGCCTCTCTCTTACCCTTTATATATCTAAAAAAAACTCTTGCAATCTTCTTTTATATTACTGGCTAGTTTACCCTCATATTTAATCTTCTCCCTCCTTATTTCTTTTTTAGTTGTCCTCTGTTGGTCTTTGTAGGCTTCCCAATCCCCTGGCTTCCCACTGCTCTTCGCCACATTGTATGCTTTCTCTTTAGCTTTTATGCTGTCCCTGACTTCCCTTGTCAGCCATGGTTGCCTCGTCCTCCCTTTAGTATGCTTCTTCTTCCTAGGGATGAATTTTTGCTGTGTCTCCCAAATTACTCTCAGAAACTCCTGCCGTTGCTGTTCCACTGTCTTTCCTGCTAGGCTCATCTCCCAGTCAATTCTGGCCAGCTCCTCCCTCATGCCTCTGTAGTTGCCTTTATTCAACTGTAATACCGTTACATTTGATTCCAGCTTTTTCCTCTCAAATTGCAGGGTAAATTCTATCATATTATGGTCACTTCCACCTAAGGGTTCCTTCATCTTAAGCTCCCTTATCAAATCTGCCTCATTACACATCACTAAATCTAGAATTGCCAGTTCCCTAGTGGGCTCCACCACAAGCTGCTCCAAAAAGCCATCTCGTAGACATTCCACAAATTCCTTTTCTTGGGATCCACTACCAACCTGATTTTCCCAGTCTACCTGCATATTGAAATCCCCCATGATCACTGTAACCTCGACTTTCTTACACGCCTTTTCTATCTCCTGGTGTATCTTGTGCCCCATATCCTGACTACTGTTCGGAGGCCTGTACATAACTCCCATTATGGTTTTTTTACCTTTGCGGTTCCTCAACTCTACCCACACAGATTCTACATCATCTGACCCTACGTCATTTCTTGATATCGATTTAATTTCATTTCTTACTAACAAAGCAACCCCACCCCCTCTGCCAACCTGCTTATCTTTTCAATAGGATGTATATCCTTGGATATTTAGCTCCCAGTCCTGATCCCCTTGCAGCCATGTCTCCGTGATGCCCATCACATCATACCTGCTAATTCCAAACTGCGCCACAAGCTCATTTACCTTATTTCGTATACTGCGTGCATTCAGATACAACACCTTCAGTCCTGTATTTCACGTCCCCCTTCTCATTGTCGTCCCTTTATCTGATGTGCTTGAAGTTAGATTCCTAGACCTTTCCAAACACTCTGTCCTATTTTGTGTTCTGGAGACTTTAATAACCTCTCCTGTGCTCTCCTTTCTTTTCTGTTTTTTCATAGTTTTCCATGAAGTTTTTCCATCCCCCAACACGCTAACCTGCTGCATGTTTCACATTAGTCATACTTTTTGGAGTTTTACCCTTCCCCCCTCACTTTCTAGTTTAAAGTCCTGTTGACCACCCTATTTACTCTTTTTGCTAGAACATTGGTCCCAGATCGGTTCAGGTGGAGACCGTCCCAATGGTACAGATCACTCCTGTTCCAATACTGATGCCAGTGCACCACCAAATGGAACCCCTCTTTCCCGCACCATTCCTTTAGCTACGTGTTTATTTCCCTTATTCTCGCGTCCCTATGCCAATTTGCACGTGGCTCGGGTAGTAATCTGGAGATTATAACCCTTGAGGAGCTGTTCTTTAATTTAGTTCCTAGTTCCTGATAATCCCCAAACAGGTCCTCTTTCCTAGTCTAACCTATGTTATTTGTCCCGACGTGGACCACAACAACTGGATCCTCCCCCTCCCTCTCCAATACCCTTTCAAGACGGTCAGAGATGTCCCTCATCCTGGCACCGGGCAGGCAACATACCATGCGGAACTCTCAATTCTGCTTACAAAGGATGCTATCAATTCCCCTAATTATAGAAACCCCTACAACTACCACTTGTCTTTTTGCTCCCCCCTCTTGAATGGCCTCCTGTGCCATGGTGCCGTGGTCAGCTGGCTCATCCTCCCTACAACCCTGTTCCTCATCCACACAGGAAGCAAGTACCTCTACTGTCCTGTTTACCCTCTATACCCTTTGACTCCCCCTATCAGTCAGGAATCTATCTAACTCAGCTTTTAAAATGTTCAGTGACCCAGCCTCCACAGCCATCTGGGGAAGCAAATTCCACAGACAAACCATCCTCAGAGAAAAGAATTATCTCCATCTTAAACGGCAGACCCTAGTTCTAGTCTCTCCCATAAGGGGAAACATCCTTTCAGCATCTACCCTGTCAAGTCCCCTCAGGATCTTACATGTTTCAATAAGATCACCTCTCATTCTTCTAAACTCCAATGGATACAGGCACAGCCTGTCCAACCTTTCCTCAGAAGATAACCCCCTCATCAAGAATCAGTCGAATGAACCTTCTCTGAACTGCTTCCAATGCAATTGCATCCTTTCTTAAATAAGAAGAACAAAACTGTGCACAGTACGCCAGATGTGGTCTCACTAATTGTAGCAAAACTCCCTTACTTTTATATTCCATTCCACTTGTAATAAATAACAACATTCCATTTGCCTTCCTAATCACTTGCTGCACCTGCATTGTAACTTTTCCTGATGCATGTACCAGGACACCCAGATCCCTCTGAACTTCAGAGTTCCACAGTCTCTCTCCATTCTGCTTTTCTATTCTTCCTACCAAAGTGGACAAGTTTACATTTTCCCACATTATACTCCATCTGCCAAATTTTAACTCACTCACTTAACCTGTCTATATCCCTTTGCAGACTCCTTATGTCCTCTTAACAACTTACTTTCCTACTTATCTTTATGTCATTAACAAGTTTAGCAACTATACATTCGGTCCCTTCATCCAAGTCATTTATACAGGTTGTAAATAGTTGAGGCCCCAGCACTGGTCCCTGTGGCACACCACTGTTTGAAGAATGAATTCAAATGGTGTTGATAGTGGCTAATTAAGGTACACAATTTATGTGCATGTGAGTGAAATAAGAAGTTTGATTTCACGGTTCGAAAACAGAGGACGGCGTCTTGAATGTTTAAACCAGCAACACACACGCAGTATTTGGATTTTCTACTGAAAACAGCTTAAGCTTTGCTCTTTCAGCCTGTTGCATCATCTGAACTGTTCAAGCACATGACTGCCTTAAAACAGGCCGTACGCCAGCTGTTCCGAAACAACAAGCCTGGATCCACGGCCATCTGGCTGAAAGGCAGAAAACTTGCCAGATTCTTCAAAATTACCACTGCCGACTGCATATCACTATAAATAGTATGTGGTTTCATTGTATATTTTTGTATCCTTGTGCAATAGTAATAGATGTGTCAGAAAAAGCATTTAAAAAATAATACTGATTCTAAAATATGGTGCATTACTTCTGTGGTTTCATTGAATACTGACAATACACTTTCTCCCTTCCCTTTCTCCCCTGAAGGGTTTGACATCTTGCCCGAGTAGGCTTCCACAGGCACCAGTCATCTTTCAAGTGCCTAATTAATCTTGACAACGAATGCCAGCAGGCCTTTCAATTACAGGGCCATCACAATCGAGCTGGATCCTGCTCTCTCATAATAGGAATTAGGATTTTTACGCATTAGGAGCAGGAGTCAGCCAATGTCCACATAATGCAAACCTGCAGTAGGATCCACTGAAGCAGGGACCTGATTCCAGTTTTCCCTGACGCTAATCATGCTGCCTGACACTGAGGCTAATCATACTGCCCCTAGAGCTGTCCTTGCTAAAGTTAACCAAATCAGGGCTGGCTGGGAATTAAGCCTGGGTTAATTCCTCGTCTTTTGGATAAAACTCCCTCAACCATCAGGGAATCTATGAGGTGGATTTAACAAGGTGCAAAAGAAAACATCACACAAAACCAAACAGGAATAGCTGTGGTTTCCCTTTAGTCCAAGCTTTTACAAACTCCTATTTTCTGCATGTGGAAACTCAAACCCCCTGGGAACAATCTCACCCTGTATACAACTGGGTCATCAACCTCACCTTTGTCAGTCTCTACATGGCTCAGTTTTGCTTTCATTGTAACTTAGTTTGAGCAGTACTATTCATAAATATTAAATATTCTGTGATTCATTTCTAAAGGAATAGAACTGAGAACTTGTGTTACTCTGTGTTAAAACACATACAGAACCTTGGTTAGACAGCAGTGCACAGCCTTGGCCTTCACATTATAAAAAGGATATAGAGGCACTGGAGAAGGTGCAAAAGAGATTTACAAGGACGCAGAGGTTATAAATCATTAGGAAAGGCTTAACAAGCTGGAGTTCCTTTTTCTAGAAAAGCAAAGACTGAGGGGTACCATAATAGAAGTATTTTAGATTATGAAACAGGTTGATAGAATTGTCATTGAGAAGATGTCTCCATTTGTGGGGGAAGTAAAAAACTGGGGGTCACAAATATAAGATAATCACAAATAAATCCAATAGGGAATGCAAGAGAAACTTCTTCATCCAGAGAGTGGAACTCACATGGATTGCCTGAGGCATTTAGGAGAAAGCTGCACATAAGGGAATAAGTAACGCAAGGAATGAAGAGGATTGGGAGGTTCGGGTGGAGCACAAACACCAGGATAGACCAGCTGGGCCAAATGATCTGTGTCGGTGCTGTAAATTCGATTAATGCTTAATCTCCCCTGCCCTGCCACAACCTCACCAACAATATAAAGGAATTTGTGAAAGTGGGGAATATTTTCACTCTAACAGTGCCCCCCCTCCTCACTTATCAAACCCATGTTAATTAAGACTTCCATCTGGCAGTCCCACAGAAACCCCGTACTGAAATTTGATTCTAGCCACTGGCATTGACTTCCACATAGATTCTGCCAGCAAATGGTTCGACAGGATTATGGGGATCGGCATGTTTTTTCAGTTAAAGATGCTCATCCAAATCTTTTTGTACCGAATGGGAACTGGTTGTACAGAGTTTAGACAGAATAAGAGAGAATAAAAAAAAACATATTTGAATAGCTGAGCAACTCTGCTAGTCAGACTGAAAAATAACAACTGTCCTTGAACCTGCAAAACCAGGCTGCATTTTTTTGTTTCTGGCTGGGAGAGTTTTAGTAGTTGATGTTACAGAAACAGTCCCAATCCATTTGTCAAAGTACGTGAGCAAAATTAATATTTACAATGTTTGCATCAACCTAACTAAACAGACTACTAAAATAACTTGCTGTATAATCTATCCCAAGTTGGGTGCCCTGGTGACTCTCAGACCCTCATATACCTTTCCACAAAGTGGGTTTATCCTGTAATTGCTCGATCATACTGACACTGGGGCTGAGGTCAGTTGGCAAATGCTACTCTGCTTTTCAAGAAAGGAGGGAAAGAGAAAACGGGGAACTACAGGCCAGTTAGCTTAACATCAGTTGTTGGGAAAATGCAGGAATCTATTTTTAAGGAGGTGTTAACAATGCGCTTAGAAAAGCATTGTATGATCAGACAGGTCAACATGGTTTTACTAAAGGGAAACTCTATTTAACAAATTTTGGACTTTTTTGAGGATGTAACTAGTAGGGTAGATAAAGGGGAACCAGTGGATTTAGTATACCTGGATTTCCAAAAGGATTTCAATAAGGTGTCACACAAAAGGCTAACAGGCAAGATAAGCGTGCATGGAGTTGGAGGTAATATATTATCACGGAGAGAGGATTGGTTAACAGATGGGAAGCAGACAATGGACATAAATGGGACTTTTTCAAGTTGGCAGGTACTGAATAGTGGAGTACCACAAGGGTCAGTGCTGGGGCCTCAGATATTTACAAGCTATGTTTATGGGTCAGATGAAGAGACAGAGAGTAATGCATCTAAGTTTGCTGATGATACAAAGCTAGGTGGAAAGATAAGGACATAGAGGCTGAAAAGAGATATAGACAGGTTGTGAGTGGGTAATTAGATGACAAATGGATTATAATATAGGGAAGTGTGAAGAAAAAAAGTGTCAAAAGAATAGAAAAGCAGAATATTTTTTAGGGGTGAGAAACTTGTAAGTGTGAATGTGCAATGAGACTTGGCTGTGCTTGCACAAGGAACGTGGAAAGTTAGCATGCGGGTACAGCAAGCAATTAGGAAGACAAATGGCATATTGGCCTTTATTGCAAGGGGACTAGAGTACAAGAATAAAGAAATCTTGCTGGAGTTGTACAGGGTTTTGGTGAGACCGCATCTGGAGTTGTGTGCGCAGTTTTGGTCTCCACATTTAAGAAGATATACTTGCATTGGAGGCAGTACAGTGAATATTCACTAAATTGGTCCCTGGGTTGAGGGGTATTTTCTGTGATGAGAGGATGAGTGAATTGGGTCTATATTCTCTTGGGTTCAGAAGAATTAGAGGTGATCTCATTGAAGCATACAAGATTCTGTAGGGGCGGAATAGGGTAGATACTGACAGGTTGTTTTCCACTGGCTGAGGAATCTAAAACATGGGGGCACAGTCTCAGAGTAAGGGGCTGGTCATTAGGACTGAGATGAGGAGAAAATACTTCACTCAAGCGGTTGTGAATCTTTGGAATTTTCTGCCCCAGATGTGGATGCGCCATTGCTGAATACATTTAAGGTTGGGATGGACAGATTGTTGGTCTCTCAGGGAATGAAGGGATATGAGGAGAGGGCAGGAAAGTGGATCTGTAGCCCAAGATCAGCCATGATTGTATTGAATGGTGGAGCAGGCTCGAAGGGCTGTGTGGTTTACTCCTATTTCCTGTGCTCTAGTGAGTACGTCATTCCTCCATCTGTAGATAGGCAAAGCGATTTGTTAGAGACAACCGTCCAGGGCATTGTCAAACACCTGCCAACACTTTCAAGAGGCCCAGAAGCAGATATTTTGACAACAATCTCTGGTGAGAAACATTGAAGGGCAGTGAGTAATAATAGAGAAGAAGCCAGGCAGAAGAGACCAAAAGAACTGGAGGGAAATGAACAACTTTTTTTAAATGCAGCAAGTTGTTAAGATCGGAATGCGCTGTCTGAAAGAGTGATGGAAGCAGATTCACCAGTAACTTTCAAAACAACATTAGATGTATTTGTAAAATTTGCACAGCTATGGGGAAAATTCAGGGTTAGTGGCTCTAAAGGGATAGTTGCTTCAAAGAAACGGTGCATTCACTATTGGCCAATTGGCCTCTTATAGGGATAATTCTCTGAAAAAAAAGATTTGATCAATTACTGCTGACACGAATGGGTGAATAGATCGTGACAAACCAATCAGCCGTCACCAGGAGTGACTACTAGTACTCCAATGCTGATAGGTCTTCCCCCACTTCAAACAACTGGGTCATCATGCTCTGCCCCATCACACTCCTGCACAATGACACAGATCTTGCCCAATCAGGCCCCAGTGAAATAATGATTACCACCATTACTATCAAATTATTCTCGGAGCCAGACCTGCAATGGCTGGAGTAGGTGGCAGTCAGATAAGTAATCTATTCAACAAAAGGTGAACCATCTGCCCCTTTACAAGAATTCAGTCCATGAATCTCAAGTGCTGAAATGAGGTCTCAGGTTAAACACTTTCATCTGCTCTATTGATACATGAGGGTCAAAAGATTCAGCCTGTTATCATAATATTTGTACAGAGTAAAGAGAATATTCTTGAATGCTGGATTTCACTCCTCAATCATCATTCTGTTTTTATTTTTGAAGCTCTCCATGCACATATCACAGCGTGTATGTTTTAGAATATAAAACAAGGCATCATTGATTCTCTGTTAAATTACATTGTCCCCAGCGGCCATCTCCTCCATTATGCAGATAATCAGAAGCCAAGGGATCAGGGAATATTCAGGTAATTCATTTTACAAAACAATGTTAGGCCTCTGGAATGCATTGTTGGTTGATGAGATGGTGTTAACTACCTATATACCATCAAGAAGGACAAAGATCCCATCGTATAGATAGATGGTAAGGGCCTTTACAGACAACAACTAGTTCATGTGGCCTCCTGTACTGATCTAAGGGTGGGCTTGGTGACTTGGGGTGGGGTGGGGGGGGGGGGCGGGTGGGTGTGCGCGGTGGTGGAGGATATCTGCAGACAGACAGGAATCTTCCAAAATCCTATGGGCCCAGGTTATTTTTCTCTCTCCCAGGTGATTATCAGGTTACTGGGGCAGGGAAAAAGTGTTTAGCCATGATGTTCTGGCCATCATGGCAGGGGGTAGGTTTGATGGACCAGCTGGTCTTTATCTGCCCATCAGTTTTATATGTTTACATAAAGCCAACCTCATGGTAAAGTTTTAGACAGCCTGAGCTATTAGAAAGTTTTAATGGAATATTTCCCAAGTGAGCATAAAGCTGGCCCTAGCCAGATCCAACTGCAGCATCCCTATATTTCCACCATCAGTGCCTCAGGCTGCAAGTTCATAATGGACATCAGATGTTCCACTTCATGCCATCCTGTATCTCAGTGACCAACTCATTGAACTAGCCTTAGGTAAGTGATTGGTTGGTGAGTATTTTACTTGTTTTGCTCATTTATCTTTCAAATACTGGTACAATTTATTGGTAACTGTAACAGTTTCTCCATAATAAGGTTTTTGTAATAGCAGTAAAGCTTATTGGGAGTAGGAGGGTTTATATAATTAAAATAAGTAAACATATTTTCATCTATATTTATTTACATAACCAGAACTTTAAAATGAAACAAATTAAAATAAATATCTAAAAGACATACCTTTGTAATTAAGTAATGTACACCTTTTAGTTGTAGATGGTACTAGCTTTTGATAAGCACAGTAAATTGTCGTACACGTAGGAATTATTCCAAGTTAATTAAGAAAATAATTAAACTAAATTACTTAAATAACATTAAAAAAACAATGGCAAGGCAGGTGTTGTGTTGTCACTGTGGAATGTGTGGCTTTTGGACACCAAGGCGAACCATGGCAAACACGTCTACAGAAAGTATAAGCAGCTTAAGAAATTCTGGATCACGATTATTGATCTGGAGGCCGAACTGCAGACACTGCACAACATAAGGGAAGGGGAGAAATATCTAGGCACTTTGTTCCAGGAGATGGTCATGCCACTCAGAATAGGGTCGTCTGTTTTGGACAGTAGTGACAGGCAGGAGGATATGACTGTGAGTGAGACAGGAAAAGGGACTCAGCAGAAAGTTGTGGAGGAGGCTCAGACTTTGCAATTGCCAAACAGGTACAAGGTGCTTGCTACCGGTGTGGACGAAAGCAAGGTCTGCAGGGTCGATGAGCAGACTGGCCATGGTACAGGAAGATGTTCAAGTGGGGGTAGCAAAAAGGAATGTAGTGGTAGTAAGGGACAGTATAGTGAGAGGGATGACACTGTTCTCTGCAGCAAAGAACAAGAGTCCAGACAGTTGTGTTGCCTGCCCAGTACCAGGGTTGGGGCATTTGCTCAGGGCTGGAGTGGAACCTACATTAGGAGGGGGAAGGATCCAGTTGTCATGGTACATATAGGTACCAACAACAAAGGCAATACAAGGAAAGGGATCCTGCACTGTCACTATGAAGATCTAAGAACCAAATCAAGAAGCAGAACCTCAAATGTAATAATCTCTGGATTATGACCTGAGCTGTCTGCAAATTGGGTAAGGGCAAATTAGATTTGGGAAATGAATGTGTGTGGGAGAAGTGGGTTCCAGTTCCTGGGGCACTGGCATCAGTACTGGGGAAAAGTGGGGCTCTACCTTTGGGACGGTCTACACCTGAACCATGCAGGGACCAGTGTTCAAGTGAGTCGCATAACTAGGGAATTAGAGAGGGCTTTAAACTAAACAAGGAGGAGTGAGGGATCAAGCTTGGGTAGATGTAGCAAAGCAAGGGGCAGAATCAAGGCTGGAGAGCAAAATAATAAAATGGGAAATGAGGTTCAGAGAATGACAGGAAGGGATAGAGGAAAAAACCTAAGAATACACTAACAGTCTAGACTAGGTGTTACAAAGATAACAAAAAGACAAAACTAAAAGCTTTGCATGTGAATACACATAGCATTCGTAACAAAATAAGTGAATTGATAGCAGGCATTGAAGTAAATAAATATGATTTGATAGCCATTACGGAGATGTGGGTGCAGGATGAGAATTGGGTCCTGAATATTGAGGGGTATATGACATTAAAGAAGAATAGGAAGCTAGGTAAAGATGGAGGAGTAGCACTGTTAATCAAGGATGGCATTGGCACCATTGTTAGAAACAACCTTGATTCAGAAGATCAGGATGTAGAATCGGTCTGGATAAAATAAGGAAATGAAGGGGAATGAAGTCACTAGTGCGAGTGGTCTACAAGCCCCTTAACAGTAACCACAATGTAGGACAAAATATACAAGAAGAAACATTGGATGCTTGTGATAAAGGGGCAGCAAAAATCATGGGTGATTTTAATTTACATATAAACTAGAAAAATCAAACTGGCAGTAACAGCCTGGATGAGGAGTTCATAGAATGCTTTCGAGATAGTTTCTTAGAGCAGCACGTTCTGAAGCCAACCAGAGAGCAGGTTACATCAGACCTGGTAATGTGTAATATGACAGGATTGATTAATGACCTCAGGGTAAAGGCACCCCCTAGGTAGCAGTGACCACAATATGATTGAATTTTACATCCAGTTTGAAAGGGATAAAGAGTGGTCTAAGACTAGTACTTTAAACTTAAATATAGGCAACTATGTGGGCATGAAAGCTGAGCTAGCTGAAGTTGACTGCGATGCTAGGCTGTGGATAGATCAATAGAGAAGCAGTGGCAGACATTTAAGAGGATATTTCAGAATAAGTATATTCCTACTATCAAGAAAAATTCTAATGGAAGGCCCAACTATCCGTGGTTAACTAATGAAGTTAAGGAAAGCATCAAATTTAAGGAAGAAGCATATAACTGCACAAAGATGAGTGGCAGGACAGATGATTGATCAGAATATAAAAAATGGCAGATAATAGGTTAATCAGGAGAAAGAAATTAGAGTACAAGAGGAAGCTAGCTAGAAATGTAAAAACTGATAGCAAGAGTTTCTACAGGTATGTACAAAGGAAAAGTGTAAGTAAAATGAGTGTTGAACTTCTAGAGTGACAATGGGGAGTTATATAGTAGATAATAAGGGAATGGCGGATAAAATGAACAAATATTTTGCTTCAGTCTTCACTATATCTGACACAAAAAAAATTCCAGTAGTAGCTGTAAATCAGGAGGTGGAAGAGAGAGTGGAACTTGGTGAAATTACAATCACTGGGGAAGTGGTATTGAGCAAACTGATGGAGCTGTGGGCTGACAAGTCTCCGGGTCCTGATGGACTTCATCCTAGGGTCTTAAAAGAGGCGGCTGATGAGGTAGTAGATGCATTGGCATTAATTCTCCAAAATTCCTTAGATTCTGTAAAGGTCCCATCAGACCAGAAAGTAGCAAATATAACCCTTCTATTCAAGAAGGAAGGGAGGAAGCAGAAACAGGAAACTATAGACCAGTTAGCTTGACATCTATAGTGGAGAGGGTGTTAGAATCGATGATTAAGGGGGTTATAGCTGGCCACTTAGAAAAACTCAAGGTTATCAGGAAGAATCAGCATGGTTTTTGTGAAAGGGAAATCATGTTTAACCAATTTATTGGAGTTCTTTGAAGGAGTAACATGCACTGTGGATAAAGCGAGCCTGTAGTTGTACATATCCAGAAGGATATGTACATGGATATCCAGAAGCATTTGATAAGGTGCTACTTCAAAGGTTACTGCAAAAAATAAAAGCTCATGGTGTAGGGGTAACATATTAGCATGGATAGAAGATTGGTTGGCAGGCAGAAAACAAAGAGTATGCATAAATGGGTCTTTGTCTGACTGGCAGGATGCGATGAGTGAAGTCCCACAGGGGTCTGTGCTCGGGCTTCAACTTTTTACAATCAATAGCAATGACTCAGACGAGGGGAGCGAAGGCATGGTGCCTAAATTTATGATGACAAAAAAATAGATAGGTAGGAAAGTATGTTGTGAAGAGGACATGAGGAGATGGATATAGATGGGTTGAGTGAGTGGGCAAAATTTTGGAAGATGAAGTAAAATGTGGAAAAATGTGAAGTTGTTCACTGTGGCAGGAAGAATAAAAAAGCAGAGTATTACTTAAACAGAGAACGGCTGCAGAATTTTAAAAAGTTTAGGATGTTATGTTTCAGTTATACAGGGCATTGGTGAGACCACATCTCAAATACTGTGTGCAGTTAGGAAGGATGTAAATGCGTTGGAAATGATTGAGGGGAGATTTACTAGATTGATACCTGGAATGTGGAGGTTGTCTTATGAGAAAAGGCTGGACAGACTGGGCTTGTTTCCACTGAAGTTTAGAAGAGTTGATGGGGGGGGGGGGGGGGGGGGGAACGACTTGATTGAAGTATAAAAGCTCATGAATGGTCTTGATAAGGTGGACATGGAAAGGATGTTTCCTCTTGTGGGTGAATCCAGAACCAGGGGGCACTGTTTTTAAATTAGGGGTTGCCCTTTTAGGACAAAGATGAGGAGCAATTTTTTCTCTCAGAAGGTTGTGAGACTCTGGAACTCTGCCTCAGAAGGCAGTAGAGGCAGGGTCATTGAATATTTTTAAGGCAGAGGTAGATAGATTCCTGTTAGACAAGGCAATCAAAGGTTATAGGGGGTAGATGGGAAATGTGGAATTTGAAATCAGCCATGATATTATTGAAAGCCAGAGCTGGCTCAAGGGGTCGATTTCTGCTCCTATTTCATATGATAGCTAATTAGGATTTCTACCCGGATACAAGACCATGGGATTCACATAGCTATGGAGGTAGGTTTTGAGAGGGGAAGAATCCAAAGGAAGCCATGGTAGGATCGAATCGTAGGTTTTCTTAAAATGTCATTGAACCTCACAGACAGGATCAGGCTGCAAGAATTTGAGAAAGGGAGAGAAAGGGCAGAGAGACAGAGGCAGCCAATCTCTATTGTTCACCGCACAGGGTGCAAGTGGGAATGCGTGCTCAGAGTGAAGAAACCAAGTTTCTGAGGGTTTAAATGAAGCTGGGAGATTTGCCTAGCTTTGGCTCAAGGGAGGGATCTCCAATTTTTCCCTCACTGTCAAAGTCAGTTTGTGGAGTAGAAGTTATCCAGCTGGGAAAGGAGCTGAGAATAGATTTGGACAGATTTTCTAGAGAATGAAGTGTCTACTTAGGGAACTGAGTAAAGTATAACTGTGGGCGGAGATTTTTGGTCATTTTAAGTGTTAAATTGGGGATCATTTCTGATTTAGAGTATGAGTTTCTTCCAGAATTAGTGTTTAGTCAAACTTGCTTTTAGTTTGTTCGTTACAGTAAAAGTCTTAAAACTTGAAATCTTGGCGTGTGATCCTTTCAGTCATTCACTGGAAGTTCTTTTTTTTAAAGTTATCAATCTCTACGTGGGTTCCTAACAGTCTGAGCACCTCCCCTTACATTCAACAGCATTACCATCACTGAATCCTCGACCATCAACATCCTGGAGGTCATCATTGACTAGAAACTTAAATGTACCAGCCACATTAATACTGTGGCTACAACAGCAAGTCAGAGGCTGGGTATTCTGCAATGAGTAACGCAACTCTCTAAGCTCTTCCACCAACTACAAAGCACATGTCAGGAGTGTTACGGAATACTCTCCGCTTAACTGGATGAGTATATTTCCAGTAACACTTGATTAGCACCCCATTCACCACCTTGAACATTCACTCTTTCTACTAATAGCCCACCGTGTCTATTGTGTGTACCATCTACAAGATGCACTGGAGCAATTCACGAATGCTTTTTTGACAGCACCTTTGAGACCGGTGACCTCTATGGTTCAGAAGACAAGGGCGATGCATGGGAACCCCAAGTTCCCTTCCAAGCCATGTATCATATTGACTTGAAGTATATTGCCATTCCTTCATCGCCACAGGGTCAAAAACCTGGAACTACGCCCCCAATACCACTGTGGGTGTACCTACACCACACAGACCGCAGCAGTTCAAAGTGGCGGCTCACTATCACCTTCTCAAGGGTAATTAGGGATGGGGCAATAAATGCTGACCTTGCTGGTAATGCCCATGCCAAGAATAGAAAAACATTCACGAACATTCTTGAAACCTGCATAACATACCTTGTGGGAGGTTTTTCAAAATCAACATCAAGAAACTTCTCATATGTTGCAACAAAGCTCTCCAGCCACAGTTTAAGGTAGTCTGGGTCCTTCTGTAACCAGAGAAAAATAAAAGCAAAGCATGGTCAATTTCTTTTTCATTCAAACAAGTGCTGCCTACTCAAACCACATTAATGAATGTCACGCCCAGATAAAAATACCAGAACTGGCCCCAAACCCACACTTCTGATTCTTTGTTTTGCTCCAAGACTACTGAAGGCCTTTTCAGGATTTGATACATGTACAATTCCTTAGCATTATTTCAGTCTACTGTTTATGCAGAGTTTCAAGCTTTAGGAAATGCTACGAGTTGCTCGGACCTCCAACTTTAGACTGACCATTGCACGCGTCTGCCATCACAGTGCCACTGAGCACGTACGTAACTGTGCATCTCCTAACGGCTGGAAGAACTGGAACGTGGCTAGATCCTTGATGCATTTGTCACACCGAAGAAGCAAAACCCAACAGATTTGTAATACTTCAATCATCACAAGGCATAAGATTGTTGCAAAATTCTCCTATTAATTTTAAGAACAAACTCCTCCCAAGTCAGATATTCAATAAAATTTATCTTCATTTTGATTTGCACTTTTCTCACCTTCTCTCCCAATTTAGAAACGCTGACTGCCAATGCGCAACAGAACAAATTTATCTGTATTGAAGGGGATTTTATAAGCTGTAGTTCAATGTTAATAAAAGGAACAAACAAGAGTTCAACAAGATAAATAATTCACACTGAAAAACCATCTGATTGTATTGTCACTCAATTCATACCCTACGCAAAATGTTTTCTGGTGATAACTTAAAAGTTGGCCTTTGAACCCTCTGGCTCTTAGCATCATTCTCCATGTATACAGGAGACAATTCAGCCCATTGTGCCTGTGAAAGGCCTTGAAAGAGCTTTCCAATTAGCCCCACTCCCTTGCTCTTTCCCCATCACCCTGCAAATGTTTCCTTTTCAAGCATGTGTCCAATTCCTTTTTGAAAGTTACCATCAGGTCTGCTTCCTCCACCCTTTCCAGCAGCAAGTTCCAGATCAAACAGCTCACTGCATTAAAAGTTCAACCATTTTTCTTTCAAGCAGTTTGATTTCTTAGTAGATTAAGTTGCTCAAAACCTTGTCATTTGTGCCCTTATGGACAATTCTTTTTTTAGGTGATTCAATATTTTAAAGCACAATTGGGGGAAGAGATTTTCAACTATCATTTTATTTCAAGGTTTATAGACATCACCGAGATATCTTGACTAGATGAAACAATGTAATGACTTCCAAGTAAACACCATCTTAGAGTGGTAATCTGTAAACTCCTTGAGTTTATATACCCTCTACTTTCTGCTCTATTGTTTTAATTGTTCATTAACAAAGTTGTTGATATCTGGTGTTTTGGTCTTTAACCGAATAATTTACATTCAATGATCAGAAAAGATAGCCCAAAAAGAGCTAGGAGTCTGCCCACTCAGTGTACTGGACACAACTGCTAGATTTGTACTGATCTGTTTACTGAGCAATGTTTGTGGACATTGTAAAATCAGCAATACAAACTCAAGAGAATTAGATAGTATTATTTTATTTTCACAGTAATGAATTATCCTGTGACAAAAAGTTTATCAATTCAAATAGATTAAAATGTGGCATTTTCACTGGCTGCACTACAGATCATGAGTTAAATTAGAATTAGTTGAACAACAAGACTGGGAGGCCTGAATGCAGATCCAAAATTGTGACAACATCAAAGGGGGTGGGGGGGTGGGGAAGGGGAGCGGCAATAGAAATGATCACAAACTCAATCAAACAGGTCGAACAGTTCACGTACAAAATCCTGAGACAATTCTGGCCTCTTGTGCATCCGATTTGCTTCACCTCACCACTCCAGCCTCCAGCTGAAGAGACTCTTATGCTCTCAAACTCCTTCTCTCCTCCTTCCGACCTCCCATTTTAAGACGTTTCTTAAACCTACTGCTGTGACCAATCTGCACCACCTTCTCAAAGGCAACAAGGGATGAACAACAAATGCTGGCCTAGCCAGCGACACCCCCATCCAATGAAAGAATAAAAAAAAACCTTAGTGCCTCAGTATCAAATTTTGTTTGCTAATGTTCCTGTGAAGTTTTAAAGGCACTATTTAAATGAAAACTATTGTACACTCTTCTCTTTGGAAGAGATATACATGCCAGCACTACACAAATACACCACATGAAATGCAGCATGACCAGAGAGTCAATGAATACAAAAGAAGGGATTAACATGAATTCCAACCTGTCACTCAAAAGGTTAATTAATCTCCAGGCGCATTTAATAAAAAAATACACTCTACGTGGTGGCAACAAAGTGGAAAAGTTGGCAAATCCATTCAGTCATGAAGCAAAAAATGCAGCAATAGCTTGGGAATGATTGTGGCTTCTCTCAATTTAAAGTGCACAGGAAACTAAACAGATAGCAACAAGTTCTATCCATTACCTCCATGTTAAACTGAGTAAATGCCAGTTGTCAATGAGACACAACTAGGGCGCTGACATAACGAGGAACAATTAGGTACTATGTCAGCAGCAAGACTGTTAACCTTGTGGGTGGAACAAGTGTGGGATCAAGTCTTTGCACCTCAGTTGGAATTTTGTTGCAACCCTTACAATCATGCTTATGACAGTTGTGGCTCACTGGATAGCCTCTGAATCACAAGGTTCTGGGAGTGCTGAGGGAGTGCTGTTTTTTTGGATGAGATGTTAAACCGAAGCCCCATCTGCCTGCTTGGGTGGATGTAAAAGATCCCATGCAACTATTTGGAAGAAGTGCAGGGGTGCTACTCCCAATGTCTTGGCCAATATTTAACCCTCACTCAAAATCACAAGTCAAATTATCTGGTCATTATTACATTGTTGTGTGTGGGAGTTTACTGTGCTTCTTACATTGCAACAGTAACTACACTTCCAAAAGTATTTCATTGAGACTGAAACACTTTGAGATGTCAAGTGTGTTATGAATCCCCTGGAGGAACCATAAACCAAAATAATTAAATTTATTGAATGAGCCCCAAATGAAGAAATTACCAACAAGATTCTACTTTTTGTAACTTGTACTGTAACACCAATTAATCAACGCCAATTGTACATGAAGTAACAGGTAAATGATACTTCAAATAAAAAGGTAAACTTTAAATAGTCGATACAACAAAGTTACATCTTACATAGCCACCAGCATTTGCATCCCTCCCCACACTAATGTGGCACCACATAGCTACACAGTTCCACAATATGCTGTTCTTTATTCACACAGGAGTCCTATCTGACAACAGCTTCCACTTTCAAGTTTCACGGTTATAATTAGCATTAGTTAGGCACACTTCATGAGCCCTCTCCCCCTCTGCAATCCTGGTGTTGTAGCTTTCCAGAGTTCCTTTTCAACCAACCAAGCAATAACATTCTGGTTCATGGTTTGGCCAATTCTGGGAAAAGCAGTGCCCAGCAGTGTCTCTGAGCTATTCACACAGCTTTCCCAGTTTTAGGCCTCTTTAGCCAGCTCGCACAATGCCTCCCAAAAGTTCCTGTCTCTCTTTCTGCCAAACAAAAAAATCTCTTTCTGAGAGAGACTTGCCTCTTCTCCTCACAAGAGTATTCTGAGTTCCTCTTTCTGTCTATGTCTATTTTTTCTGTGTCTACATTTGTGTGCCGATCACCTTCACCATCCAACTCCTCAGCTTGTAACTCTCATTTGTGTCAGCAGTTCTTTGGTGGCTGCCACATTGCTTCTTTCTCAACTTCCTTCCTGTTGGTACCATCTCCAGGTCAAGGGTCGCCAGGTCACATGGACCAGTAGTTCTTATTATCCAAGAAAATTAAAATTGATGTAAACTCTTAAAAGTCCTTTTCAAACATTCCTAAAAACAAGTACAGACTCCACAGACCTTTTGAAGAAATTACAAATTTTCCTTACTATCCTGCTTCCAGCTCAAGTGTCATCACAGGTGGTTGTGAAAAGCACTATATCACTATTTCTTTCTGGCTTCTGAAGCACAGATATGGGTACAACATGGCAAGACAGCAATTTTGTTGTCCCTGATGCTTCATGAATCCAAAACTTCAAACGAATATCTTAAACCAAACTGAAAAACAATTGGATATAAATTATTCCTCAATATGTTCCAACTCAATGTAATGAGGGAATGTCAAACATTGGGTTCGAATCCATTCATGGAATGGATACTCAGTGGAGCACATACCCCTGCCACACTGTGTTAACTCAACATTATTACAATGATGCAGTTCTTCCTTGAGGCTTTTCCCTGCCAGGTTGAGGCTCTCTAACTACAAAGCTGAAAAAATATTTTTTTTAATCAAGAGTTTTCATCTCACTGAGGAGGCTTCAGGCCAATCTACATCCAACAATCTGCTCTGAAAATTCTGCTCACATTTTCACAGCCATGACAAATTTGCACCACAGTAGCCAAGACAATCCACAACATTCTAAAACAATCAGCAACATTCTAACTAAAACAACACACAGCATTCTAAAAAAAGTCAATTCGCCCTATCTCCCAAAGATAATGGATCCTTAAAAAAATTCCAGGATTCAGATCCAGTTCTGCAGCTTCTCTAAAAACTAATCAGCACTTCCTTGGGCCATACCCTGTGTTATAAGTTTCATTGAAATCCATCCATTAGTTTTTGAGATATATGGTTTGCAGACAAACAAACAGTGATAAAAGCAATACCTCCACCATTAGCATTACTTCTGCCCACCTTCAGTGACAGAGGTAATAACTTCAAGTGCAAAAATAAGGTTTTTTAAATTAAAAATGGTCAGATGGGAAAGAGACAATACTGAAGAAAATAATGCTCAAAAGTTACAGAAAGAAAAAAGAGAGGCTAGCAAGGCTAAGTGGGGGCATAAGAAGATTGAATGGGGATTAGCAAATAGCATCTACAAGCATAAAAGTAAAACAAAGAAAAACTGCATTTGAAAGTGCTGTTCACAACCTCAGGATGTCCCACAGGAGTAAAGATGCCTTTCTGCAATTGTATGCAGCCTTGGTGAGACCCCAACTGGAGTATTGTGTACAATTTTGCTCCCCTTACCTAAGGGAGGGTATTTTGCAATGGCTATTGTAATGTAGATAGCACAGAAGTCAATTTGTACACAGCAAGCTCCTACAAACAGCAATGTGATAATGTACAGATAATCTGTTTAGTGACGTAGCTTGAGGGATAAATAACAGCCAGGACACTGTGAAGAACTTTCCTGCTCTTCGAGCAGTACGGGATTTTTACATCTACCCAAGGAGGCAGGTGGAGTCTCTCTGTTTCACCTCTCATCCAAAAGATATTGGAGCAAAGCACAGGGAAATCAGTCCCCAAGTCCATTACACTGGATAAAATTTATAATATTTCAATCAATGGGTCACCGTCATCACGAGGATGAAAACTGTTGAGAAACTTCTCAGAAAGCAATCATTAGCACAAACCACATTGGTGGGCAGAATGAAGCTTTGAACTGTTTATTATCTAAATCTAAACCATAAAACCGAAGATCAGGAGCAGAGTGTTATTTTGCAATATTGGATGCTTAGACGTATGAATTCACTTTCAGATCAATGTGCAATTGTTTCACTAGCTTTTATTGTTGACTAATGTGATAATAAAATTGCCAGTACTACAGTAACTAGTGACAAAATATATTTACCTTTAGGTCTAAAGCTCAAACTTTATTACTCCACTCTCCTGTGCTCAGCTTCCACCACGCGAGTTTTACCCAAATTAGGCTATAACTGGTAGATAACAAGTAAAAGGACAAATAGTATTTATCTGTTGCTTTATCAGGATTCTAGTTAACCACTGTGCAATCTCCTGTAATCACACCAAAAACTACTGAAAAATCCAGTAATGGGAAACCGTTCTGTCAACCACAATCTAAGCAAATTTTGGCCATTATTGCAAAGGGATCTGAGTACAGGAGTAAAGATGTCTTGTTGCAATTGTATAAAGCCTTGGTGAGATCTCACCTGGAGTACTGTGTACAGTTTTGATCTCCTTCCCTAAGAAAGGATTTACCTCCCATAGATGAAGTGTAATGGAGATTCACCAGACTGATTCCTGGGATGGCGGGGCTGTCCTATGAGGACAGTTGGAGGAGACTGGGCCTGTATTCTCTAGAGTTTTGAAGAATGAGAGGTGATCCCATTGAAGCATACAGAATTCTTACAGGGCTTGACAGGGCAGATGTAGGAAGGATATTTCCCATAGTTGGGGGTACTAGAACCAGGGACACAGTCTCAGAATAAGGGGCAGGCCATTTAGGACTGAGATGAGGAAAAATTTCTTCACTCAGGGGTTGGTGAATCTTTGGAATTCTCTACCCCAGAGGACTGTGGAGGGTCCGTGATTGTGTGTGTTCAAGACAGATCAATAAGATTTCTAGATATTTCTGGGTATCAAGGGAAATGGGGATACTGTGGAGAAAATGGCATTGAGATAGAAGATCAATCATGATCTAGTTGAATGGCAGAGCAGGCTCAAAGGGCTGATTGGACCACTCCTGCTGCTTTTTCCTAATACCAATTAATCCAAATATTTTATTTCATGTCTGTCAACCAAATTCCCATTGATGTTGTTGTATTCCCTCCTGCACCAGATATCAGGAAAGGTTGAAAGACAAGATTGCTGTCTCATGCTCCACCAAAGAAAATTCTGTGTAAAAAAAATCCTTGCTGGATGACTGTGAAGTCTAATCTCAAATTACGGATTCAAAGAGGTTTCCCAAGATAATGTTAAACTAATTCCCAGTTTATTCTTCTCACTTTTCAAAACATATTAATATCTGTGACACTCTAAAATATACATTCTCTGGATAGGGGCAATGGTGGCAAGGTTATATTTACTTCATGGTCTGAGAAGGATTTTTTTTATTCTTCCTTGGGATGTGGGTGTCACTGGCAAGGCCAGCATTTGTTGCCCATCCCTAATTTCCCATGAACCGAGTGTTTTGCTAGATCATTTCAGAGGGCAGTTAAGAGTCAACCACATTGCTAAAGGTCCGGAGTCACATGTAGGCCAGGCCAGGTAAGGGCAGCAGATTTCCCTCCCTAAACGACATTAGCGAACCAGGTGGGTTTTTGCAACAATCGATGATAGTTTCATGGTCACCATTAATTTCAACTCCAGATTTTATTAATTGAATTTAAATTCCACCAACTGTTGTAGTGGGATTTGAACCCTTGTCCCCAGAGCATTAGCCAGACCTCTGGATTACTAATCCAGTGACATTACCACTACGCCACCACCTCCTCGCTAATAGTGGTAGGCCTTCTTCCTGAACCCGCTGTAGTCCAGGTGGTAATGGTGCTCCCACAATAGTGTTAGGCAGGGAATTCCAGGTTAATAACCAAGCAACTGAGGAGTCAGCAACATATGGTGAAGACAGGATGGTGTGTGATTGCGAGATGAAGATGTCCAATTATTCTCACTTTCCTTCGACGTAGAAGTTACATGGAGGGAGATGGTGTTGAAATAACTTTGAGTTGTTGCAGTGTCTTCTGCAGATAGTGCTCAGATTAGTCATAGTATTGGAGAGGATGAATGCTAAGTCCATTGGCTGGGATGCCAATCAAGCAAACTACTCTGTTCTGCATTCATCATCTAGTGAGTGGTCGCCACTTTCATCACCTACCTGCCTGACAGATGGCTGGAGGCACTTTGAGGGATCAAAAGTCGCAAGGTACCCAGCAGTTGGCCTGGTTCTTGCAGCCATGGCGTTAATACGGCATGTCCAGTTCACTCTGCTCAACAGTAACACTCCTCCCAACAATATTTCGATGACAGGGAACTGGCAATAGTGCTGCCTTTGGATAGGGGGGATATCAGGGTTTTCTCTTGCTATAAGTGGTTATATTATCCGTCAGCCTGTACCTGGGTGCTATCTATGTCCTTTTGTAGGCCAGCAGGAGCAACTTCCTTAAGAGAGGAGCTGTGAATGGAGCTGACGTGTTAGAATCATCAGTGAACATTCCCACCCTGACTTTATAATGGAGGGAAGGTCATGGATGAGACAGCTTTATATGCATGGTCAAAGAGTATTTGCCTGATGTACTCCTGCAGCCATGCTCTTTAGAAACAGAGTAGTTACATTGACTACTATTCAGTCCCATGTCATAATTTACATATCTAAAGGATTGAAAAATTGTGGCCAGAACTTCTCCTATTGCTTCATTGGCATCCTTCAAGATTGTAGGGTATACACCATTGGATCCCAAGGGAAACAGTTTGAAATTAGCCCTTGCTCAGAGCAGTTTGAACTGGCAGCACTAAGTATTTACTCCAGTTATTAGAATGGGCAAGAGAATGGAACAGTCTTAACCCGTGGAGGCTTTCCAACAAGCTAAAATGAACTCACTTACAACACAAGGGGAGAAATAGCTCCTGAATAAATGAGCATTTTATTTTGAAATTATAAAACCATTCACTGATTTGGGCATTTGATGAGAAAGTAATTTTACTGAATACACTGACTGACAGGTCCATAGTTCTTTTTCAGAGTTTATTTTATTTTCACCAGACTTTATGTTTATTCTTATGTCTGTTTTATGCAACCATTGCATGTTTAATACTATACAGCGTTCACAGGAGGGTTCTTGTCCAGTCTGGGTTTGCGCTGGAAAAAATGAATATTTAAGAGTTCAAGCAATTTGCTTGCCAGGGTTGCCCTTGGGTGAGGAAACGAGACACTTCAGTATATTGCTTTGGAGTTGCTGTCACCAGCTTATTTCTCCTTCGATGCTGGTCCAATTTCTCATCCTGGTATCTTGTGGAGGATTGGGGAAGAATCCATCAGTCCTTCAGTCTCTTACTAGTTCTGGTGAGGACAGCATCCGGAATATTAGTGTCTAAAAGCACAGCCTGCCTGTCTAACTGGAAGGGGTGCATAGGATATTACAGGAATGGAATGTAGGAATTGGAGACCGTTCCAGGAACTCCAAGCTCCCAAAGGAATCTATTCCTGCAACAAACAGACCCTTCTTCTCCTGTCAAATGCTCACTAAAAATCTTTTTGCAAACATAACTTTAAATTGTCCTGGCTAGTGTTGGAAAAGGCAGCAACTAAGGTGGGGTAGCTTATCCTGAGCAAGATCTCATTTAATGCAATTCAACCGCAAGGGTTGCAAAAGCTCTGGCACTTTGTCCTCCTATTCGTCAGTATAAATGTGAGTGGAGGAAATTCTAGACAGAATAAGCCAGTTTATCCAAAATAAACTCAACAGCTTCACAAGATGCTGGGCCACAGAACTAACATCATTTTTTTAAGTAATTCTTTGTAGCTGTTTAAAAAAAAAAATCACTGCCCCATTCATCTGCAAAATTAAATTTATGCAGTCGCTTGCAATACTGGACACTAATCGTGCTTCACATGAAACCCGCAGCAGGACAAAATTTTGAGATTGTAGGGGGACAAGAGTCAGTGGCTCAATGATACTTAGAAGGCACAACAGGAATTAGCAAGTTTTTGTTTTTGAAAATAAAAGGATCGCCAATTAAACTCCAATTTTGTCTGCTGCCACAGCCTGCTTAGGTAGTCTATTTTGCTTGAACTCTGCACTGTACCGCCATTTCACAAAACCTTCTGGAAGGTAAATACTGCAAAAAAAACATTAAAACAAGCATTATGCAGTAAACAGATTCTTTCCCTATGTAAACTTCACTTAGTGTGCATTATTGCAAACTCCTGCCTTGCAACGTATCCATTTGATACTTGCTTTGCAACTCAAATAGTAGTCTTGTCAACTCTGCAAATTGTTGTTCTTTAGGCTGACTGGTGAAACTTGACAAAAAAAACTCTGGCGTATAAATAGTTAAAAAACACAACAATAAGATCTGCTTGTGGAAATCACAAGGGGTTCTGCGGGGGAAGAAAATTGAAGGTGTGCTGCATTGTATAAATACTAACACTTCACACAATCACTATGAAAACACAGGAACCTGCTCTTTATTGTGAAACAGCTGCATTTCTAAATGATGAAGTAACCACAAAAGGTGAAGATATTTAATTATACTGGGTGAACTTTTTCAAAGGACCTTTCTTCTCAAATTGCAACCTTTTTCTCCTCTTCCCAAAGCCTCCCAAAGGCAATAGAATGTAAAACTTCTTCAAGCACATCAGAGGGACTTTTCCCACTGTATTCACTACCCCCTTCAATCTGAAGTCTCTGTGTATTACTTCAGAGGGAGGCCACGTAATTCACTTCTGCTCATACTTTTATACTGATGTCAGGAAAACTGGGTGTGATGCTCAAGCAAAAACAAGTGATCTCTCCTTTCATGCTGATCTACTGATGGTGCCAATGGGAAGTAACTGTGCACTTTGTGATGCCATTGATGGCTGCTCTCAGGGTCTGGATAAAGTCAGACTGTGGATATCACCTGCTTCGCACTGTGCCCACTCCATGGAAGGATCAAGAATCAGAGGGCACAGATCTAAAGTAATCGGTAAAAGAAGAAAAACAACACTAGGAAAAACTTTTTCACACAGCGAGTGGTTAAGGTCTGGAATTCACTGCCCAAGGCAGGTTCAATCGAGGCATTCAAAAGGAAATTAGACTTATCTGAAAAGAAAGAATGTGCAGGGTGACGCAGAGAAGGTGTGAAAATGGCACTATATGAACTGCTCATTTGGGGAGCTGGAGCAGACACAATGGGCCAAATGGCCTCATTCTGCATTGTAACAATTCTGTGATTCTCTGTGATTGTGTGACAGCTACAAAACAAATTAAGTGTCAAGCTGTGGCTCGGTCGTAGCACTCTGGCCCTTCAGTCAGAAGGTTGTGGGGGATTCTAGCCTCACTCCAAAAACCTGCACAAAATCTGGAATGATACTCCAGTGCAGTACTGAGGGATGCTACAGTACTGCTGAAGGTGTATTCTTCCAGATAATACATTAAAATCTGTTTGTCTTCCCAGGTGGCTGTAAAAGACTTCAAAGAGCAGCAAGGGGTTTCTCCTGATGTCTTTTCTCCCACAATATCGCTAAACCAGATTATCTGATTATTATTATATTGCTGTTTGTGGGACCTCGCAGTACGCAAACTCTCAGAATCATCAGAATGGGTACAGCACAGTAGGCCATTCAGCTTGTCACATCTCTGCTAGCTCTCTGAAGGAGCAATTCACCTAGTGCCACTCCCCGCCTTCTCATTCTTCCTTTTCTGATAATGATGTAATTCCCCTTAGAATGCCATGATCGAATCTGTCTTCACCAGCGCATTCCAGATCCCAACCACTCGCTGCATGAAAATATTGTTCCTCACGCCTCCATTGTTTCCTTTGCCAATTACTTTAAATCTGTGCCCTCAGCTTCTCAATCCTTCCGCCAATGGGAACAGTTTCTCCCTATCTACTTCATCCAGACCCCTCACGATTTTGAACATCTCCACCAAATCTGCTTTCAAACTTTCTCTTCTCCAAGGAAAACAGTCCCAACTTCCCCAATCTAGTTATGTAACTGAAGTTCCTCATCCCTGGAACCATCCCCATGAATCTTTTTTGCACCTTCTCTACTGCCTTCACATCCTGGCTGCCACATTTCCTACATTCAAATTGTGACTACACTTCAAAGGTACTTCACTTCCTGAGGTCATTAAAGACAGCATATAAATTCAAGTTTGCCTGTCTTTGTATAATCAGGCTGGTCTACATAAAACTGTCTGTCACATCTTTCCACCTTGAAAGGGTCAAGAGGGGATGGTTTGAAGAAAAGCATGTCCATTCATGCAATTCCCACTCATTGGTGAAATGTCTGATTCCCACTTTGAAGTTCCTCAAACAGATCAGTAACAAACATGAAGCAGACCCATCTAGCTTTGATCTGGTAAATGCCTCTTCAAAAACAGGCACAATGTATGATTTTTTAAAAAAAAACAACTATTTTCAGGATCTGAGCAGTGCCGGCAAGGGCGCATTTATTGTCCACCCCTGGAGGCACTGAACTGACCAGCTTGCTAGGTCATCTTAGAGGACAGTTAGGAGTCAACAACGTTGATGTGGGACTGGAGTCATACATGGACCCAGACCAGGTAGGACTGGCAGGCTTCCTTCCCTGAAGGACATTAGCAAACTAGTTGGGCTTTTCGCGATAAACCTACTGTTTCATAGCCATTTGTATTGAATCCAGCTTATTTCTAGGTTTCACATTTTTAAACTGAATTGCCAAATGCTATGTTGAGATTTGGCCTTGGGTTCTCTGGATCATTACAATTGAATTACCACTGCTGTAAAGGTTATTATTACAGTGTCCTTGTAACGGGCCTGAGAACAAGTCCAGCACATGATTTTAAACGTATAAAGGCTGTTTATTAATACAAAGATGGACTGCACAGTCTGCTATTTTTTGAATGAGGCTGTAAACTATGAAAGTCTGTAAAACCTGAGCAACTAGTCATGAGGTAAATAAAGGAACGAGCCAAGTCTTCTGAATGGGACCGAATTATATTAATTTAAATGATAGAAGGGTAAATTTAGCTAGTGCCCACACTTCACAAGAGACAAAGGGAAGTAAGTAGTATGTATTAAAATGGTTTAGCATAGAGATGGAGAACGTTTATTGTATTACCTATCGAGGACAATAGGATTTCCACCTTAATTATATTGCTCTTACATAATTTTGGGTTTCTTAAAGCTGAGCAAAATGCCTGATGTTAAGAGGATCTGGTGGAAGACCTGAGAACAATTCCAGTCGCTGAAGAGTCAGAGGGAGGGTTTTCTGCTTATTTGCTGACATTTATCTACTGTAGAAACACTTGAAAACATACAGTCAGGACTCACCTATGGAGCTTAGAAGAATGAGAGGGGATCTAATTGAAACCAATAAGATCCTGAGGGGATTTGATAGGGTGGACACCGGGAGGATGTTCCCATTTGTGGGAGAGACTGGAACCAGGGGACACAGTTTAAAAATAAGAGGTCAACCGTTTAAGATGGAAATGAGGAGAATTTTATTCCTCAAAGGGTAGTTAGTCTGTGGAATTCTCTTTCCCAGAAAACAGTTTCCTTAACAAGCTTGCTAAATCTGCTGGCTCGGCCATTGAATTTATTCAAGGCCGAGTTAGACAGATTTTTGATTGGCAAGGGTGTCAAGGGTTATGAGGGGCAGACAGGAAGGTGCAGCTGAGACCACAACCAGATCAGCCAAGATCTTACCGAATGGTGGAGCAGACTCCAAGGGCTGAATGGCCTCCTCCAGCTCCTAAGTCCTACGTTCTTTTGACAATGATCCATGATATGAAAGCTACAAACATTTTACTATATTAAAGGTGCTACATAAATGCCAGTTGCTGTCGTCATCGGGTAAAACAGAAAACCCAAAAATATAACTATGCCTCAGTAGAAGATTGATATCTTTAAAGAAAGTCAGCAGATATAGCAAGGGAACATGAGAAAGAAGCAATGTGCATAAAAGCTGTTTAAAATAGAGATTGAGATCTTCATTGTATTACCTATCAAGGACAATAGCATTTACGTAGCTCCACATCCAACCACACCATGCATGAACCTATGTCTTACTTAGCAGCTAGCTCTGAGAAAAATCATTACGCTTTAGGAAGTAAGTCATTGTGTTTTCCTGATTCCTGAACAGGCCACTGAAGGGTTAGCATTATTGATTTAAACTGCGAAAGTACTCTGCAGCAGTTCAAAAAGACAATCGCTACAGAAACAATAATGTTACTTTGAAATTAGCAACCATCGATTAAAATGTGGTGACCGCATTTATTATAAATTGTTATATCAAAATTTTCAGCTTGCACTGAAATTCTTCAACAGTGACTGAATGGAGAATTCAAGCAAATGTCCACCCTGACAGTTGCCATCATAAACAAACCTGTTCTCCAACTAAACAGCCTTTTTGTCCCTTATCTTCTCACTTCCTACCATGGCCCGAACACTTACTGGAGTATGGATTTACAGCAGTAGGAGTCCTTTGATACCTATGCAAGTGACCACTTTATATCTGTGATCCCTTGCAACTGAGGTCAGCGGATAACTCAACCATATAATTGAATCACATCCCGGCATCCAACTGGGTACATTACAAAGCAAGAATCACTGGAAGGTGAGCAGGAGCAGCAATTCTCGTTGATTATACCTTCCAAAACTCAATGCTGAGGTCAAATGCATCACTCAGGCTAAGATTAGTCAACTATATAGAAACTGTGGGTCAACTGGAATCTTATTGTACTATATGTGATAGTGTTTTCATCCACTAGGCTCAGTAAATTCCAAAAGGAAGGTACACAACAAAAGGACAGAAAAAGGTGATAACAAAGGAAATAATCTAGACTTTGAATGGGCGGGTCTGGGGGCCAAAGGGGAGTTATTGCACACGAAAACCAAATCTGAAAAATTACTTTACATTTGATTGCTGTATAACTGGAAGAGCCATTCCTGTAGTCCTCTAAAGAGTCTGCAAACACACAAATGTAGGCCACAGCAAGAAAAATGTTGAATCGCCAGTTTGATTGCTTAAACAGTAAAACACAAAATCAGTTACATAATTTCCAGAGTCCAATCAATCATGCAGCAAAAATGGTCCAAAGTTTCCATTACAAATGAAAACATGCCACACTATTTGACTGCTACCCTCCTCAACAAAGGTTTTTATTCAAAGAAAGGAAGAGACAGGGAAAGATGATTAAGGAGTTCGCCTTTCTCTCCCTTCCACCGAAAATGAAATATGTTTACTAGCAGCCAAAAGTGAGAAACTTGGAAGTAAAAGGCAATAATGAAAACCTTAAATTTCAACTGACATTGGGAGAGCGCAGTGTGGGTAATTTATGAAAACATAAACAAGCTCTCTAAGCAATATATGGCTTAGTTCAACAATAGAACAAAGGGACCTTTCATACTTTCCAGCATTCTGGGCAATATAAAGCAGAAGCTGTATCTTAACTAATAAAGCGTAACTTAAGATAAAAAGTGTATTCGATGTAAGAAGGTGAACAGGAAACAAAGGGAACAGGTGCCATCGCAATCCCTTTCTAATCTTGATGGTACTTAAGATACAGTTGCATGGGGTTTAGTAGCCCAAGTGGTCACTCAGAGAACCATTTCATAATGAAGGACATTACATTTCAGCCCAAACCAGGAGTGGCAGCCTTGGTTAATTTTTCTCTTGTTTGTTTGTGGTTACGGTGCAGTAACTCCCAGCACAGATATGACGGGCCAAATGTGCTGTAAACATTCTATGATTCTATAAGCTACAGTTGGGTCTGAACCTTTTGCATTTGCGCAAGCAGATGGCAGATGAATTTCAATGTACAAAAACACACAGTTCCTCAAATGCAAACCACAAATCCAGGAAAGGAACTATTACTTAAATAGAAAATGAAGTGCACATAAAGTGAAAGGACTGATTGACAATAAATTGAAGCTATCACAACAATACTCGGTGGCAGTGAATAAAACAAATCAGACAGCGGCACGAATTTAAAAGGCCAACATTGAACTGAAATAGTGAAAAAATACCAAAATATTTACCACCACCTACCCAAGGGCAATTAGAGATGAGCAACAAATGCTGGCCTTGCCAGCGACACCCACATCCCATGAAGGAATTCTAAAAAGTGGTGTAATTGCACAAGGAATACCTGCCCAGTTATGGTCACCATAACACGAGGATATTAGTGCTATTGAAAGGATATAGAAGAGCAACTAGAATGATTAAGAGGAGGGATTTGATTATGAGAAGTGATTATATAAATTAGGCATGTTCTGATTGGAAGAGAGGTTGAGATGTGACACATTTGCTTTTTCCTTAGTGATATACCAGAGTGCCACTGGGATTGTGTGTTCAAGTCCTGGAGTGATGCTCAAACGCTCGACCTTCTAACTGAGTAGAGCGCGCGCTGCCACAGCTGGCACCACTTTGAGATTTTGACTGACCTACTTTGTATTGCCGGGATTTTCTGCATCCATTTCAGATTTTCCTCAGAGTCTAGTTTTTCATCCCTGAAACACATTTCTTTACTGTGATCACTTGAATCGAGTTGATGCATCCAGTAGGTTTGATGCTGACCAGGACTAATTTAAGGACTAATAGCTGTGGATAGGCAGACCAAGGGGCACACAGCAACGTTGGTAAGAAATGTGGAGATCACTTTAGGAATGTGCATGAATTAAATTAGAACTGTGCTTACGAATTTAGTCAAGATAAGCATTCCTAGGAACACGAGTGATTTTCCAGTGTTTGATTCCCAGACTATATCCCCTGACCACCCCCACCCCCATCAACATATTTCAGAAATGCTTTCTGCTACAGCTGACCCAGGATATCTCCTGTCTCTCTTTTCCATCCACTCCATTCCACCAACCCACAACCCCCCCACCTAACACACAAAAAAACCTATGCAAAACACAAAATGATTTCTGAAAAATTATATTGCCAACATTCCTTCATAGAGAGTCTGTACAAGATGGAAGGTTTCTATATGATGTTTTCACCTGATTTTCAAGACAGGGTAAGAGAGAGAAAAATTTATTTCAACTATAGTAAAGGGATTGTGTTATCTTGTTTGGGAAGGATACAAACACTACCAAAAGTTTTGCAGATCAGACTGTTCTAAAACCTGCACTTAAAATTCACTGTGGACTAATTGTGTGTTTGGCTTTATTGTACCATAACTTCTTTCTGGCTCTGTAAATTAAAGCTAAATCGAAAGAAAAGTAATCTAAATGCAATGTTCCGACAGTGTGGTATATGCCACCTTTCAGAGAAGGCAAGAGACGATGGTGCGTATCCCATATAATCTCTGGTGCAGATGTGTCGCAATGCAGGGCTAATACAGCTAGTCCCATGGCACACTATCTTACTATGCCAAGCTTAGATATTTGAACTGATGGTGACTAACAATTAACTGCCAAGCATTGTTTGAAATTTAAACCAGGCAGTTTGAACCTGATTGGGGTCAAGGCATCGCCTTGAGGAATGAGTCAGCGAATGGCTATCACTTATCTGGTTTAGCTGAAACAGGTGCAATGTGTGTACAGGTCCTTTCTGACTGCAAGGAACAAGGCCCTGTGTATTAATGTATGTAGCTTCTAGTACATACAAATGCACCACATTGTGAGCCCGACTGACAATCTTAATTTAGTTGTAAGCGTAATTCTTAGCACATTGGGGATTATTAGCAAATGTTGTTGAATCACGGAATCACATCCAATGTTTTACACTGTGTTTTGAGTATTGTAAGCACAGACTAGTTGGGTATGGTCTGTACCCTGCCCGTTGTGAACAGCAAAAATTTGACTAACAGGTGAAGCTAGCTGTTTCACGCTGTTACTATACAGTAGCGACACGAGTGGCATTCGCCACTAACAGGATGCTGCTGTCAAGCCAGAAAGATGTTCTGCCTTTTACACAAATGAGTAATGTGGTATATGAATTTCAATGCAAGTGTGGTGCAAGGTATGTAGGCCGTATGTCCCAAAGACTGGCGGATCATATCAAATAGCATGTTCCAGCCACTGTTCAAGCTGCTTGGTTTAAATTTCAAACAATGCTTGACAGTTAACTATCAGTCACCATCAGTGGTGCATTCTCCATGGCAATGCCACTTGCCAACCAATCAGCACTCTCTTCACATACAATATAAATTGTTGTTTTCCCCTTATATTGGTATTCTTGCGAGTGTCCTGATGAGTGCAAGATGAAAAGCTTCAATGTGTCTCTTTTTTCAGCAATACTCAAACTAGGAAAAACATGTATTTTTCTGAATAAATTCTGAGAAAAGCTGTTTTAGCCCGAGGTAAATTAAACTGAGTAACGATCCCATAGATTATTAGCAGAACACTGACAATTTAAGATGTACCCTACATTGCACAGTCCCATTGCTCCTTCACATATTTGCAATGTGGGAGGCATGTTTCTCTGGCAACTCCATGAGCATTGTTCTCCTACTTCTATACAACTTCCTCATTCTGAACAAACCACACCTGGATAATAACTCAAGCAAACAATGAAAGCAAACTAACTTCCATAGACATCATAAATTAATAAGTTTTGAACATTTGAATGGCTCAGTAGATCAAGCAGTAGATTCGGTTGAGGAAGCCCTGATCAAATCCATCTCAGTTGAAGTAGTGTTCTTGGTCAAGCTGGAAGAAAGGGGTTGGAAGGTAGGGAATATGAAGTTTTGACTGCAGCTGAAATTCGAAATATGGGTAATGTATGGCCACTAAGGCAACAGCAGTTTATTCACTCGTTTTCCAAATAAAAGAATATGATACGGAGTCAAAATACAATAACGTTTTAAAAGGTCCTCACAAAAAATAGTAATTTTGTGGGTCCCATTCATGGCATGATTTCTCTTCAAAAACCAGTCTCTTGTACAATTCCACATAAGTGTTGTTTTCCCTACTGCAGGCCTTCAAAGAGAGTTTATCAACTACCAATGACAGGGTTGGGTTAACACTAGTCCATGAAACAGAGATCAGTATACTTTGCAACAAAGCAGTTGGGACTGAATCATCAAACCCCAAAACCTTGCACAATGCACCTAGCTCCCATATGCAGGAAGTGCCCCTTGCGCCTTCATTTTTTTCAAACACAGGTTACGACATGTACATACATAAAAGGCAGTCATTCTTTACTGTAAAAGGCTAAATGTGTTTATATCGACCAATCCTTAACGGTCGATTTTACATCCTTACTCATCCTTGATCTGTCATCAGCAAACTAACAGCTTCTGTTGCTCAAACAATTGCCACAAACAACTTACAGGACTTTACTGACTTAAGCATAATCAACAATGATGTAGATGATGTTATACTAGCAATATGGCACGAAACATCCATCAATTTTTGCAAATATCCACATCCACCCCAACATGGTCATAGTGCCATTCCTTCATCATCACTGGGTCAAAATCCTGGAAATCCCTACCGAACAGCGAGCGCTGTGGGAGCACCTTCATCACACGGACTGGAGCAGTTCAAGAAGGTTCATCACCATTAAGAATGGGAAATAAATGTCAAGACTTGCTAATGATGCCCATATCTCAAGAAAGATTTTTTTCTGAAGTGTGATCATTTGATGTAGCAACATCCTTTGTCTGGCTTCCTGTCAGGTCCACTACAAGATGCCTGGGGGTTACACAGACAACATGTAGGCTCCTGGAGAACAACCAGAGCTGACACAAGTGGGGAGAAGAAAAACAACCAACCATCATATTGACAGCTTGAAGAAAAAACCAGCCTCGACTAGTAAAAAGGTTCATGCACATAGAGCTCATAAAAGCAAATCACATTAAAAAAAAAACATGCAATTTCCTCAAAAAAATTGAGGATTTATGTATTGTGTAGACATGCTATAGTTCTGGATCTTTCAGAACAGCTCACTAGGTAATTATTTAAGGAAAGATTTTATTAGCTACTCGAGTATTTGGACAGACAAAGTCTCGTATAGCCAGTCTTGTGTTCAACTGTCAGTTGCACTTGCCCAGGAATAGAGACAACCACAGGCTGCCAGATTTAGCCTGGAATATGGACCATACTTAAACCAAGAAATAGGTCAGATAAACTTTATAAATTAACCTCCTGTTTTACAGAATTTCTTTACATATGACCATATTTCAGGTGGTCTCCTGATAATACAGAGCTTGAGTATTGCTAAAATCAGGACAGATGCAAGAATATCAATTTTTTTGAGTTAAGCAAAAACATGTGGAGACAATAGTTCCCTGATGCATTCTCCATGGCAACGCCTCAGCCAGTCAACTTGCCAACCCTTTTCTCATGTAATATAAATTGTTGCTTCCTTTGAAATTTGACATTCTGGCAAATCTCTCCTGATGCGTGCAAGATGAAAAGCTTCAACAGCATGTCTCTTTCTTCAGCAATGTTTTCAGGTCATCAACTCTTCCAAGCAATGGCTGTGAGAGGGCTGTGCTGTGTAGTCAATATCCCATTTGTCCATCCAGCAGAACAAAGATTCTCAGCAAACGAAGCTGGCATGTCAAAGACTGACTTGTTCCTGGGTTTTTTGTGACCAATCCATCAACTGCAGTCATACAATGGAAAATACTTTACTCATAATTTCCATCCGGTTGCTTCAATATCTAAAGTTTTCCACATGTATGATTGGTCGGAAGTTGGAAATACGTATTTTACATCATTGTCTTGGGTCCAGTCAGCTGCAGCCCTTTCCTTCAAATGGCAGCCACTACAAAGAGACACGGCATCTTGCTCACCACAAAATGATAATCTGCACCAACAAACTGGAAACACCTTTCTTGGCCACCATGCATTACAATGACTCTACATTTATTCCAGATCTGGGTCATGTCATTCACAAGAGATGACTTCTGAACATTAAGTTACATCGAGACAGTTCTCAATTAAAGATTACTAGCTTGTTTCACTGTGAGAGTTTGGTGCATAAGAGTCATGGAAACAAAATAAACCCCGGCAACATCCATAAGTGGACAGATATTGGCCTTTAGAATATCAAGGGACATAAATACCAATTTAATGGGAGACAGATTCTCTGTAAATCAAAACTGAGGTTAAAAAAAAGCCACATTAAAATTAGTAAAGGTACACAGTTTAACCTAGTGCAGGAAACAAGTTCAATCTGAATTAGATATTCATCTTCATTTTTGTGAAACAATATTCCATCGTTTTTTAAGCATAGCAGCTTGCATGCTCCCAAAAAATAAACACTCAGGGAACAAAAAATAAATCCCATTAGAAAGCTGCGGGTTGCATGAAGCATAGTGGGTACACGTCAGTGTTGTCACTGAGCAATATGAAACCAGATTCCACAATGGAGTTAACTCGTCGGCTATTAGCACATTGGACCTCAGTATCATTGGGTTAGAAATACCTGCTCTTGATTACTACGTACTTTCACCAGTCATTCAGTATACATGTGTGGATGTTGAGGGAGAACAAGATTAAACTCGGGTCTGATGGTGTTCCTTCTTCCCCTCCCGGAAATCAAACAGCACGAGAGACAACTAAACTCACATATAAAGGGTAGTTAGTTGAGAATGATACCGGAAGCTTTAGAATCACTGGAAGAGTACCTCAGCAAGAGTCACAAAGCTTTCACATATCGATTCCCCTGAACGGACAACAGTTACTTCTGAAAGCCACCAAGAAAAAAGGTAACAGAAGACAAAATCTGAGATGGCTGAAAAGCTGATAAATGCTTAAAAAGATGGCATCCCTTTCCTGGTCTTAATTTTAAGTACTCCAAAAGGAGAGATAAGTTATTTGGGTTTGGCAGATTTGAGATAAGTTAATAAGTCTTCACACTCACTCTTCTTCAAGAGTCGTAAAGATAATTTTTGCTCCTGGGATGTATTTCTTTGGATTTTCCAGGTAAATCCTGATTGTGTCCTCACCCCAGGTAATATCTTTGTTTTTGTTTGCTATAGTGTAAGAAAATCCTTCAGCCTGGCCAGTCTTGTGCGCAAATAGTCCAGTCAGCTTCAGACCAGTCTCATCTTGTCACCTATCCGGGCAGATCCATTAATATCCAGGGAGCCACAGACAAAGGGCTCAATGCGAGAACAGGTAAAGCATTATCAGCTTTCAACCAACTGAAAATGATTTGGAACAGTAAAGAGCTTTCCATGAACACAAAGCTTAGATTTTACAGTGTAAATATGCTCTCCACTCTCCTCTATGGTTGTAAAACTTGGAGCCTGAAAACCTGCCAAGAAAGGATACTGCATACCTTTGAGACCAGATATCTTTGAAGGACTCTAGGTATACACTGGTGGAACTTTCTACTGACAATGAAGTAAGAAAACACTCATAACAGCCTCCAGTTTCATCCCATCATCTGTAAAAGGAAGCTCAGCTGGCTTGGCCATGTCACCCAACTTCTGTCACCCTGGCCTGCCAATTAAGTCATGCAGTGGGCTTCTACTGGGCGTGGAAGAAGAGGGTGGCCCAAGATCAACTGCTGCCAGACTATCAGTAGAGATCTCCAGCTGGTCAACAGATGCTGGAGCGATGCGAGAACTATGGCTGTGGACAGGAAGGAATGGGGTGCTTTGTCTGTTCATGGGTCTCTAGATGCGTGAGTATCTAAATCTGAGTGAGTGTTACAAAAAGGATCCTGCTGCAGGCAAAAATCTTAATCAGCTTACTGGAGAAGACACAGAGGGTTTCTACAATGTAAAAAGATCCAGACAAATCAGTAAGAAGATAGACATGTGGCAGAACCTTTGCTTGGAAAATCATCAATAGAGAAAAAAAATTAAGTACAAATAAATGAAGCAAACATCCAACTCAAACCCGAAGTGCAGAAAGAATGGTTTTGTCCACAGCTGCCTACAGGGAATGGTAGCATGGTGGTTATGTTAACTTAACTAGTACACCAAAGGCCTGGGCTTAACAATCTGGAGACAGATGTTTAAATCCTACCACAACAGCTGGGGAATTTAAATTTAACTAAATACATGTGGAATTAAAAAAAACCTAGTATCAGTAATCGATGCCATGTAAATATGGGTGTCGTAACATTTTCGAAACTTTCCTTCATTAGCTGAGGCATATATAAGAGCAGGGAAATGAGGCTGGAAATGCATTAAGTGCTAGTTAGACTGCAGCCATAGTACTGTATACAGTTCTGGTCACCACATTACAGGAAGGATGTGATTGCACTAGAGAGGGTACAGAGGAGATTTATAAAGGGTGCTGCCAAAGGCCATGGGTCTTAAAGTGATTGGTAAAAGGGTCTGAGCGGAGTGAAGAGAAACTTTTTCACCCAGAGGGTGGTGAGGGTTTGGAACTCCTGCCTGAAAGAGTGGTAAAGGCAGAAACCCACATTACATTTAAAAAGTACTTGGATACACACTTTAAGTGCTATAACCTACAAAGCTACTGACGAAGAGCTGGAATGTAGGGTTAGACTGGATAGCTTATTTTCGGCCAGTGCAAACACAATGGACAAAATAGCCTCATCCTGTACTCTAAATTACTAATTCTATTTTATGTTAAAAAAAAACCCATCTTATTCCTTAATTCCCTTTCGGGAAGGAAACCTGCCATCCTTAACCAGTCTACACGTGAGTCTAGACCCACAGCAATGTGGTTGCAACTGCCCTCTGAAACATCCTAGTAAGTCACTCAGTTGGCAAGAAGGTGACTCACCACCACCCTTCTCGAGGGCAATTAGGGATGGGCAATAAATGCTGGCCTGACAGCGAGGCACTCATCCCGCGAGTAAAAAAAAGTTCTGTGGGACTTCATAGAATAAAGCACAGGAGGAGGCTATTTGACTCATTGCCCTTAAGCCAGCTCTTTGGTAGAGCTATCCAACTAGTCTGACTCCTCCACTCTTTCCTCACAACACTAGGAATTTATTTCCTTCAAGTATTTATCAAGTCCCCATTTGAAAATAACTAATGAATCTGTTTCCACCATCCTTTCTGGCAGTGCAATCTAGATCATAACTCACTGTAAAAAGAAAATGTTTGCTCATGTCACCTCTGGTTCTTTTGCCAATCTTAAATCTGAGTCCTCTTCTGCCACTAGAAACAGATTCTCCTTACTTACTCCATACAACGTGTTCACGACTTTGAACTCTTCTACTAAATCTCCTTTTAATATTCTCTGCTCAAAGGAAGGCCACTCCTGCTTCTCCAGTCTCTTCACATTAACTCAAGTCCCTCATCTCTGGTACCATCTTAATAAATCTCTTCTACGCCCACCATATGGCCTTGACATCCTTCTGAAAGCATGATGCTCAGAATTGAACACAATACTCAAGCTGAGGCCTAACCAGTAATTTTATAAAGGCTTAGCATAACTTCCTTGCTTTGTCCTCTATGTTTCTATTAATAAAAATCTAGGGATGCCATGCGCTTTTTTTTAAAAAGCCTTCTCAACTTGTCCTGCCACCATCGAACATTTGTGTACAAATACTGCATGGTCTCTCTGTTCCCGCACCCTCTAAAATGGTAACATTTAGTTTATGTTGCCTCACCTCATTCTTCCCAACAAAAGAATCACATCATTTCGCCATATTAAATTTCACCTTTCATGTGTCTGTCCCTTTCATCAATCTGCCTACGCCCTCCTGAAGTTTGTCACCACCTTCCTCATTGGTTGCTAACTGTATTTCCGAGTCCCATGTCATCAGAAAACGCTGAAATTATGCTCCTTAAGCCTAAGCCCAGGTCATTAATACTTACCAAAAACCGCAGGAGGTCCTAAGACCGGCCCTTGGGGAACTCGAACAACTTTTGAAAGTCCATATACACAAAATTATCCTCAGCGCCCACATCAACCCTCTCAGATACTTCAACAGGTACCAGCACTGAACCAAAGATAGAATTAGCTCAGCTTAAAATGAATGTGTTTTTGGGACTAAGAGGCATCCAAAAGGAGGTATTCCTGCTTCAGAGACCAGTGAAATCCTAATTACACAAAAAAGGGAGATTGCGGCACAGTTAAATTCCTTTAATCTGACTAATATCATGCTGCAATTCAGTCACAGCGCTCCACAGTACATTGCTTACTGCAAGTCCAAAGCCCCTCTCTCCCTCTATCCGTCACAACAAAATACATTCATTTGTGAACCATTGATATCACCCTACATTTCTGTTGAAAACCCCATTCAAAATATTCACTCTCAAGTTCTTGGTTATGAATTATACAAAGGAGACTTAAGCTAAGGCCAACAAATTTAGGGAGCCTTCTTTGCTCCACATACACAATAATTGAAATAGAGGCTTATTATTTTATTGCATGGAGAAGATTAATCCAGACTTTAAACTGCTGACTTCCAAAATTCCAGAGTAACAATGACTTCCTGTTTTCAAAACTCTTATTTTAGGACCTATTTAAACTTGTGCATGCCATAAATTCCGAGAATTTAACCGTATCTTATTGTTATCCAATCGCACATGCAACTCAACATCTGATCTTGTAATCCAAAAAAATACCATCTATAAGTGTCTGGACTGCAGCACTAAATTGGAATTCATGGTATGTTAGCACTGATCATGTTGAAGGGAGATAACAAATATAGAAAGTAAAGGAGGTAACAACTGAAATGTGTGATCTCACTAAGATAAAAGCAAAAACTGCAGATGCTGGAAATCCAAAACAAAAACAAAAACACCTGGAAAAACTCAGCAGGTCTGTCAGCATCTGCGGAGAGGAACACAGTTAACACTTCGAGTCCACTCGAAACGTTAACTCTGTTCCTCTCCACAGATGCTATCAGACCTGCTGAGTTTTTCCAGGTATTTTTGTTTTTGTGTTGTGTGATCTCACTGTTGTTTTTGTGTCTTGATGTTTGCCTTTAGCTGGGCACTGGGGAGGCGAAAGAAATAAGCACAATCAGGGCAAATTTAGCACATAAGAACTAGGAGCTGGAGTAGGCCACTTGACCCTTCGAGCCTGTCCCGCCATTCAATAAGACCATGGCTGATCTGACTGTGGCCTCAACTCTACTTTTCTGTCTGTCCCCCATAACCCTTGACTCCCTTGTTGATCAAAAATCTGTCTAACTCAGCCTTGAATATATTCAATGACCTAGCCTCCATGACTCTCTGGGGAAGAGAATTCCACAGACTAACAAACCAATGAGAAAAAGAAATCCTCATCTGTCTTAAATGGGAGGCCCCTTATTTTTAAACTGTGCCTCCTATAAGGTTCAAGGTTCCCCTATAAGGGGAAGCATCCTCTCAGCATTCACCCTGTCAAGGGCCCCCCCTCAGGATCTCAAATGTTTCGATAAGATCACCTCTCATTCTTCTAGACATATAATAGAGTGCCAACTTTGATATCTTTTCAACTGATACAGATATTCATATTTACATTAAAACAGTCATGTGAACAACCCGCTCAAGAGGAGGTGTCCGTCACTGAGCAGTATAGATCAGGAAAGTTCGAGGTCTGAAAGTTTGACTTGTGCTGAGTTAGTGACTTCATTCAAGGTGGCAGTACAGAACTGGGAATATCAGGCAGCTTTGACATTGCTGATTAATCCTGCAAAAAGCTGCTGTGAATGGTGGTCAATTAAAAATTTCACACAGGATGATAGAGTTTTGTTAGGCAAAGGCATTAAGGCAAGGAGATAGAGTTAATATGTAGGCCAGCCATGACCGAAATGAACGGCAAAACAGGCGCAAGAGGCTGAAAGGCCCATTCCTGTTCTTATAACCACTCTCCCTAATGTACATATTCAAGAGGAAAAGTGAAAGGAGTCAGACATCTAGGCACTGGTGCCCATGTACCCCCTCTAAAAATACACATCCTGCAAGGTAGTGTATGTCTTCAGATGGAGATTTAAGAAAAAAACAAATGGAGGTATAGTATTTCCTGGAAAACGAGGCTCAGAATATTGTACTCAGTTTGTGCTTTATTGCCCAAGCTCATTGCATGGCAAGCTTCAATCAGTGTTAACTACAAGCTGGTTAAATAGTTTGCATACAGCACAAGCCACAGTATCGATGAAGAAATTGAATGAGGCAGCCCCCTCTTAATAACAGGTCACGGTCACAAACATTGGTTACGCTGAAGCACGGCATAAAACTCTGATGGCCTGGGACAAAGCTCTATAACGTACGCAAAAAGTCACCTGGGGCAACTCTGGCGCCGAAGGCCCACAAGTGAATGGGTGTACTTGTTCTCTCCCAGTTAGACGAGAGCTGTGAACAGATTGAAGTGGAATATGGTCACAGCATAATGAGTCAGAATGCCAAGTCGCAAATGCCAGAGCAAAAGAGATTCAATTCCCCTTGGTTTCCAACTTGCACATTCCAGCCTTGTTCCCAGTGGAGGGGCAAACTGCTCACCTCAAATCCTTCACAGCTGCTGAATTGGCAGGAGGCAGCCCAGGTTCTTGCCTCTCCTGGAAGACAGCTCAAAGCAACAGCCATTTAAAAATATTAACAAGCTTGTTCTGCTTGTGTGCATCTGAAAATGAGGTCACAATGTGCCAGACCCTGATGCTAAACTAATGAAGTCACACTGATGTCTATCTGAATCAGTTTTTAATGATTACAGAATAAACTGGTGGTTCTAAAATAATTCCAACCGATCTCCAAGTAGCTGCGGTAGTAAAACAGTCAGTAGCACCTTATTTACACTTCTGGGCTGTAATATTGTACCTGATATCTGGAGAAAGCCCTGCACACGCCTGCTCACAAAAGTGCACAAAGCTTCACCCCTGTTAAGCAAATTTTAAATGCTTCGAAAGCATGTTTACGCAGTGAAAATATGTGCATGATGCCTGGGGTCCAGGATTGTACTGAATGTGATGCCAAGGCCAAGTCCTCTAGGGAGTGGCACACTGCTTCGCTCCAGAGTCAGATGTAAAAAAAATCATTGCAGCAACGGTAGCCTTAAATGTATTTAAAGGAATGAATAAGGCTGCGACTTTAATTAAGGGATCAGTTGACACCAAGCCATGAATCATTTGAACATGGATATCAAACTATAGTCTTTTACTCAATCTCTACTAGTGTGTTTATGGAAAGTATACATTATCATCTCAAATGAAGCAATGTTGTCAGTTAAATATGGCAAGAAAATTACACTGATTAAAGAGAGAAGTGGCAGACATTATTTGGCAGTACTGTGCATCTGAAAAATAAATTTATTTTCAATTTAAGCAGCTCAAACTTCATTTGCATAGCCAGGATATCAGCATTATCAGTCTTAACAACACAAAGGTGAGTTACAAAGAAAGGAGAGTATTTTGCATTTCTGTCACGTCTTTCACGGCCTCAGGTGTCCCAAAGTGCTTCACAGCCAAGCAAGCGCTTTTGAAGTGTAATCACCGTCATAATGTTGGAAATGCGATAGCCAATTTATGCACAGAAAGGTTCCACAAACAGCAGTGTGATAATGATCGGATCACTTGTTTTTGATGTTGGTTGAAGGATAAACGTTAGCCAGGACATCTCCCACTCTTCTTAAAAAAGTGCCACGGGAATTTTTACTTTCGCCCAACAGGACAAATAGGACTCAGTATAATGTCTCATCAGAAGATGCCACTTCTTTCAGTGACAAAACTGTCACTCCATACTGCACTGGAATGGCAGCCCAGATCATGTGATTGTCTATCGAGTGGGATATGAACCCACAACCTTCTGATTTAGGAGCAAGCGCGAACACTACCAGCAGAAACGCAAGTCATCTAATTTCTAAGGAAGATTGCCATCTGCTTATTTCTCCAAACTAAAAAAAGGCTTACATTTATATAGCTCTTTTCACAACCATCGGGCATCTCAACGCGTTTTACAGCCAATGAAGTAGCTCTTGAAGTGAGTCACTGTTGTCATGTAGGAAGTGCAGCAGCCAATTTGTGCACAGCAAGATCCCAAAAGCAGCAATGTGATAATGACCATTTTTTGAGATGCCAATTGAGGAATAAATATTGGCCAGGACACCGGGCATAACTCCTCTACTCTTCAAAATAGTGGCACGGGATCTTTTACATCCACCCTGCAAATGTTTAACAATCAATTTCAACTCAGGTTGAACAAAGTCATCAGGCACTTCCTAATTCATAAACTGATGTCGGTTAACATGCGGGTTTACCCAAATCTTTAATTAAGTTCCCTGTTTCTTACTTACCACATTTATTAATAAAATCCATTTCCATTTATTCCAAACTCATCCACTAGCTTGGTAAAGCAGGAAACTGGACAGAAACAAAATCCACAATGTTGTATGTTTCTCTAACTTACATAATAGTCCCGAATTCTGCCAGCTCTCAGCTCCACTCCACCTCCCCCTATCCAGATTCAAAGAAAAACAACTGTGGAAAATCCACTTGCAGAAAGGGCTGAGGTGTCAGTGGGAAAGAAACCAAACAGAGAGTGCTTGCGGCAAGGTAGTTCCCTCAGATCCTAACCCCACACAACAAACTGATATGTTAGCTGTACCTCAGTTTTATATTTGGTTCAAATAAGCTTGTTTGCTTTTCATGAGATCATTGTTAAACAGAAATTAACTAACAGGAGACATTTACTCATGCAAAGCATATTGTGACTGAGCATAGGAAGGAGGGCAGGGAAAGGAAAATAGATCATAGGTGGAAGAGCAGGGTGTGCATCCAGAAATATATGGCTGGGAGAAGGCAGACAAGGGTAAGGCAATGCAAACAAGAAGGCTGATGAGGGACAAGGAGGCAATGGGGATTGGCTAGCACTGGGTTGATATAACAGCCAGCTTATGAAACAAGATGCAGGCAGTGAAATTCTGAATGAGTTAGAGTTTATACAAGTAGAGAGCAGGAGGTGGCCAGGAATTCATTAAAAAGTCTGCGGTTGAGAAGGGCACAAATGCAGATTATAGCGACATGGGGGAGGTCGGAGCAGGGTTGAGTGTTAATTTCAGAGTGGGAAGGAATCTTGGCGATGGATTAGGTGTATGATTTGACATCAAGCTTGGGCTCGATGAGACTCTGAGGTTCTGCATCAAGGCAGTTTAAGCAGGTGCCCCAGATGGAAATAAGGGAATTGGGTTTTCTGGTGTGGTCATAGACGATGACTTTAGCCTTTTCAACACTGAGCTGCACAAAGTTGTGGCTCATGACTTGATGTTGAATAGTTTGACACCACAGCCAAAGAATGAGAGATACTCATTGAAAAATCAAGTAGGTATTGGCAAACATGTGAAAATTGACTCCCATTCTTACTGGTTATGCTGCCAAAGAGCAGCGTATGGACTAGAAAACAGATCACTGGAGCTGCCCTTATTTTTTTACAGCAAAAGATACTTTCAGATGGGAGGGCATTGATTGAACAGGTAGGAATGGAACCATAAGAGGTGGACGACAAAGGAGGTACGAGAGGATGTTGTGGTCAATTGCCTTGAATGCTGTATAGAGGTCAAAAATGAGGAAAAAGAATAACGGTGCATGTCACAGTCACACAGAAAGAGAATGGTGAATTGGGCCAATACAAAGTTTTGTGATTGGGACAGAAAGGCTGAAGTAATTCAAATAGAGAGTGAAGGAAGACAGGGTCAGAGTGTTGGACAATAATGTCCCAGAACAGAAGAAGCAAGTTGCAAAGGAAATTTAGGTTGCATGTCACAGTAGTAGGTGAGGACAAATGGATTGAGAGTGGGCTTCTGAAACAGCAGATGTTAAAGGTTGGAGGAGTTTGTTGAAGTGGGGTGGGGTAGGGCACCTCAAGAGAAGGAGCAGTTAATAATGTTCGTGAACAATCACCAAGGAGGGTCAGATGAGTGTCAGATGAGTGTGTCCTCAGAGCTGAATCAGGAAGAGAGCACAATGTGGGATTTAAGGATGAGCTGAATCTAGTGAGGTCTTGGTGACTTGAGAGAAACTGCTACAACAAACTGAGCTGGGGGTGATCAAGAAGAGCAGGAGGGTTGGGGTCGCTGGGGGAATAGCCATATTCAATCAGGCCTTGGATTGAAAGAAGGGGCAGTGGCCGCAGCTCAAGGGAATTGGGTTTACACTAGACAGCATAAAATATATAAACAGAGATACAAAGTTATGCACATTCCCTCAATGTAATGCTGATCAAAACTAGGAGTGAGAAAGGAAACGCAGCAAATCCATATGATCTGAAAATCGGCTGCAGACAAATACCTTGCAAATACTTGGAAAAACTCAGCAGGTCTGACATGATCTGCGGAGAGGAACACAGGTAACGTTTCGAGTCCAAATGACTCTTCATCAGAACTCTAGCATCCGCAGTATTTTGCTTTTACCTTACAAATACTTTATGTCTGCAGCAATCGAATGTAATTAACCAAGACACAGGTAGGATTAAAAAAAAGGGCCACCTTAAGTGATAACACAAGACAAAGCTCAAAAATTCCATGCAAAGACATTTCTGAACTGTCTTGAAATGAGGTAAATGACAGGTTGCACAAGCTGCATTTTTGCTTTCTTCCTTGAAGGAAGAACATGTGTCGAGTCTTTTTTACTATAACAAGCACTGAAATTTCCCAGCAAAACGAGTAACAAAGGTGGTTTTCAAAGAATAAACTCGTGGCTAGTGCTCAGATTTAAATTCAATATTAAATCAAGTTTTAGAAAATAGTCTAGCCTGGTTATAGTCTAGTTACAAAAAAAAGTTTAAAATCTTATTCCAACTGGCTCATTGTACATGTTTGATTTGTCACATCATATCATTCAGAAAATAATAAACTACTTCAGCCCTAGGCTTAACAGAAAATAAACTATCAAGTTTTTTAAGTGCAAATTGAAACTAAAGCTGAATTGCCTAATAGTTGCATTTTTCAGCATCTCTGCAATCGCTCTGTTCCAACAACATCATCCCAATTGAACAATGACGACATAACAGCAATTTGGAATCTCAAGACCAGAGGCAATGATTCCGTCAATGTCAGAGATAAGCACAGTTTACGAGAACAAGTTCAGGGAACGTTTGTTATAGGAAATAGGTAGCAACAGCCTGATCTCAATACTACATCAAAATATAATGAAGCATAACCAACATAAAATGCTTTCTGCATTTAATCTTGATTTATGCAAATATTTAGACTAGTCTACACATACTCGGCAATGACTTGATAGATCTTTGTTGGACACAGTTTCTAAATACACCTCATGGTATTGTAGAAAGTCATTAATAACTACAATAAGGAATTCAGGAAAAACTTCTTCATTCAGCGTGGTTGGAATGTGGAACTTGATACGGAGTGGTTCAGGTGAACAGCATGGATGCACTTGAGGAAAAGGATTAAAAAGGCTTGCATTTATATAGGCTCCCCCTTGTGACCAGAGGGACAACCCAAAGAGTTTACAGCTTTTGAAGTTTAGTTACTGTTGTGACATAGGAAACACAGCAGCCAATTTACGCACAGCAAACTCCCACAAACAGCAATGTGATAACGACCAGATAACCCATTTTTAGTGATGTTGACTGAGGGATAAATATTGGGCGAGACAGCAGGATAAACTTCCTTGTTCTTCTTTGAAATTGTGCCGAGAGACCTTGTGCCTAACTGAGATGGCAGACAGGGCCTCAATCCAATGTCTCATCTGAAAGACAGCATCTCAGACAATACAGCACTCTCTCACTACTGCACTGGGTGTCAGCTTTGATCTTTGAGCTCAAGTCTTGGTGTGGGATTTGAACACACGACCTTATGACTCAGAGGTAAGAGTTCTGCCACTGAGCAATGGCTGGCACAATAGAAGACTATGTTGAGATGAAGAGGAGGCTCGTGCAAAGTATAAACATGGAACAGCTGAGCTAAAAGGTCCATTTCTGTGCCAGAAAATTCCAGGTAGTGCTATTTATCACCATGCAAGCAATGCTGCCTGTGCCAGCTTCACATTGCAGCTATCTACTCTGATTCTACTATGCTGTTCTTACCCTCTGCTATTCCAATGCTTTCTCAGCTGGTCATCAAATTCCTCCTTAAATGTTGGCATTGATTCAGCTTCAATTACCACTTGTAACAAAGCATTCCACATTTTTAAAGCATGACATAAAAATGTTTCAAGCTTTTCTATTTGCTAGACAGAGTTTCAAAGTACAGTATTGACTTTATGTCACTGCCTGCTTGAACAGAAGCTGTTATTGTGCTGCAAGTACATTAAAAAAAACTGCACATTAGAACCAATGTTTCAACTAAGTGAACCATTTAGACATGTGAAATTTGTGACTATGCCCCAAATTCCGTTTGTGACTGTGTAAGGTATGTATTGATCATGGGAGTCAAGTCCATCCAGTATATACTGTTATCGCTTTTCTAGGAAATAAATGGCTCACAACTTCGCAACAGATATAATTTCTATTAAAATGCTATCATGACATTAAATTTTGCAGTCAAGGCACTAAATTCTGTGAACAAAGGGACTGGGAGATGTGCATGAAAGCCAGACAAACCAGCCTGTGAAACACGTTTCCCGAATACCACTTCAATTGCTCCTATCTTCCTGTCGACTATCCACACTGTGTAAAGATGGTCATATTCATTTGAGAGCTGTATACTTTGTCCAGATAATTACTGATGTCAAACACACCAATCTGAGAAGCTTTTTAGTTTGGCACACTAATTCTACTCACTTACAGCTGAAACGCACAGTACGCAATCGAGGAAGGAAGTGCTAATATTTATAACAGAGAGTTTTCTGAAGCACCAAGTGCTTTCCTTATTTTTAACTTGGATCTTCAGCATTAAAAACTGAATGCAATCTCTGGATTGGTCCGACCATGGCTCTAAACAACTCAGAGCATCCCTTCCTCACTTTTGAATTCCAACCTCTTTAATATAAAGGCCAAGACATTCCATTTTCCACAAACTGGAAATTCCTTAAATATTATATGAACAGTATGAATATTTATGAAGAACATTTGTGAGCCATCAAAGCCATGCTTGTTTGAAAGCCTATTCTACAGCACTGTGACATTCTACTTGTGTCTACCCAGAACATAGATAGCAAGGAAAAGACAGTCCCTCTCGGAGCTTTCAACAAGATGTGCAGGTGTCTCGTTTCCCTACAATTAGGAGTCTGTGATCCCCAAAGAAAACATCAGCCCCGGTTAGAGATTTTTTTTAAAAAATGTACCTTTCTTAATACTGAATATGGAGAAACATTGAATTCAGAGCTACAAAAACTTGCAACTTTCAATGGACTATACGAATATGGCAACAAGACATTCAGATCAAAAAAAGGTCCTAGAGCTGATCTGTTCCGAGTTAGTCAGGATCGGTACTTGGGCCCCAGCTGTTCACAATGTGTACGTGGAAACCAAATGTAATATTTCCAAGCTCCCAGATGACACAAAGCTAGGTGGGAATGTGTATTGTGAGGAAGGTGCAAAATGGGTTCAGGAGGATTTGGACAGACTTAGTGAGTAGGCAAGAACATGGCAGATGGAATATAATATGGAAAAATGTGAGGCTATCCACTTTGGTAGAAGGAACAGATGTGCAGAGTATTTCTTAAATGCTAAGAAATTAGAAAGCGTAGATCTACAAAGGGACGTTGGTGTCCTCGTCAATAAGTCACTGAAATGTAACATGCAGATGCAGCAGGCAATTAGGAAAGCTAATGATATGTTAGCCTTTATTGCAAGAAGATTCGAGTACAGAAGTAGCAAAGTCTTGCTTCAATTGCATAGAAACTTGGTTAGACCGCACCTGGAGTAGTGTGTGCAGTTTTGGTCCCCTTACCTTAGGAAGGATATTATTGCCATAGAGGGAGTGAAACGAAGGTTCTCCAGACTTGTTCCTGAGATGGCGGGACTGTCCTATGAAGAGAGATTGGGGAAATTGGGCCTGTATTCTCTAGCGTTTTGAAGAATGAAAGGTGATCTCATTGGAACCTACAAAATACTTAAAAGGGATAGACAGGCTAGATGCAGGTAAGATGCTTCCCTGGTTGGGGAGTCTAGGACTCCCCAATTTCAAAATAAGGAGGAAGCCACTTAGGACCAAGATAAGGAGAAACTTTTTTTACTCAGAGTTGTGAATCTTTGGAATTCTCTACTCCAGAGGGCTGTGGGAGCTCAGTTATTGGGTATGTTTAAATCAGAGGTTGACAAATTTCTAAATACCAATGACATAATGGGATATGGGGATAGTGTGGAAAAAAGGCATTGAAGTGGATGATCAACCCTGATCGCATTGAATAGTGGAGCAGGCTCGACGGGCTGAATGGCCTACTCCTGAAAAAAGGTTTGCATTTATTTAGCACCTTTCCAAATCTGAGGACAACCCAAAGTGTTTTACAGGAACTGAACAAAAGGCTTATACAAAAGCTCATTGGTGAATGGCCTTGGAGTCGAGAAAGAGTTTGTGAAGTGTCTCAGAAGACGGAGTGCTAAATATTCAAAGTCTATCTGAAGGAGCTCCAAGTTTTTGAGAATCTTTGGGAGCCTAGGTTAATGGAAAGCAAGCCTGGACACAGGTCATGAAAAAAAAGACTTGCATTTGTATAGCAAATTTCACGGCCATATGATGTTCCAAAGCACTTTTCACTCAATGAAGTACTTTTGAAGTATAGTCACCGTCGAAGTGTAGGAGCCTCACAGCACGGTCCCACAAACAGCAATGTGATAATGATGAAATAATCTGTTTTAGTTGGTTGAGGTATAAATAATGGCCTGGACCTCAGGGAGAATGGCCCTGCTCTTCATCAAAATAGTTCAGCAAATGGGGACCAGTTTAAAGATTCAAAGGTGCCACCCTCCAGCAGTATACACCTCCTCAGATACAATGCGCACTGTTATGGGTCTCCATGTCCATAGGCTAGTGATAAGGAGCTGGAGGGATTAAACACACAATTCCAAAATCCGTCTCCTGATTGCTATCCAGTCGGTTTCTCCCAGAACTGCACACTGGACAATGCAGGATGTCACTTTGGACTGTCATGCTACTATAGTCGACCTATGTGACATCATAAATGGCTGATTTGGCAAGGTTCTGTAGAACTGCCAACCTCAGGACAGGCAAGGGCAGAGGGAGGCAAATTAATAGAAACTCAAGGACAAGGTAGCTACTGTGCCTTTCCTGAGAGTATTAGACACACAAACTCCCAGGACTTAGACATTTTATTCTACGCTTTAAAAGCAATTGCTGAAAGACTGTTTAAGTTGCAATTTGGTATTTTGGAATGCACACTGCATCTTCAAGTTTGCAATACTGTACAGCACTCTCTCAAAGTCTAAGCAGTCAACTACACCAGATTGTAGATCAGCAGCTTACCACCTTTTCTATTTCGTAGACCCTGCAAATACTAACACAATTTCACAGATTCTCTGCCCAAACTTCTATAAGATCACATTAGCTACTGAAAGAAAACTTGGTGGAATTTTTTTTCATTAATGTACAACAGGAATAATGCATCACCAATGCAACAAATGCAGAATGCTTCTCCAAGAGACCTTCCCCAGATATGTAGAAAAATCCAATGAACCCAGGCATCCCCAGAATCTATGAAAATCCAAGATATGAGTCTCATTATTATAAAATCATTGCAAGACAATTGGGCCTTGGGGACTGACTTTAGAAATTGATGATATATATTGTACTGTAACCTCTCTAGTCCGGGATGCTTGGGACTGAGCCATTTCTGGATTTTGCAATTTTATGGATTATAGAATGACATTGCAATGCCTAACCACAAGGGTGTGAACTAGAAAACATCATAGATATTTACCCGAAACATAAAACAGTGAGAAAACATGATAAAGCAGTAATTAAAAATGTTTTATTTATCCAAGTGCTGCATCCTGCAATGCTTCTGCTGCCAAAGTACTGTAATAAAATGATGAAGTGAGTTACTTGGGTCTGCTCAAATTTCCAGACATCTGGCGTTTCCAGACAATAGTTTTCTGGATTTGAGAAGTTACAGTGCATTAACTGGATTTCTTCATCTGATAAACCAATGCACCTGTAATTCATAAACTCTCTCTTTAATCTGGGCATTTAATTAGTTCTAAATAATTAATCAGGATCAGGACAGGCCTGTCAAAAGGTAGGATTCCTGGTCAACCTATGCATTAGTATTCATTAGCAATAAAGCACAGCCATATTAGAATAAAAATCCTTAGGGTTTGCAAGATCTAAAGAATAGCCCAAGTTTGCCAAGTGACAACACCACAATGCCACCTCATTTGATATTTCTGCCATTTCCAGCACCTTTTTTTAAACATATTATACAAGACAAAATATATATAAAAAAGGGCAGCTAATTTACAAGCTACTAGAGCATTCTCCCATTTCTGTGTAGAGACCCTCGTACAGAATTGAACAACCTCTCCCAAAGTAACCCCCAAACCTAAATGTGTGTCAACTAGAGCACATTAATAATTAACAGTATCTCTGGTTCCAGTCAGAACACATGGACTGTCTTCACCCCTCTCCCTTCCTCAGGACCAACGGACGTCTTGCCTATCTATCCAGCTAGCTCACCCCGCCACCCCCCACCCCAACAGCAGGAAGAAACAATCCAACTTCCCACTACCCAGTCTCTCAGGGTTGATACATTCAAGCAATTTGTTCAGTCTGACACCTTGGCAGATTTTGAAAAATCCTGTTACTCGAAATTTCAGCAGAGCATACTCAAGCATTTCCCCGATTGCATCACCATGATTCAGCACTGATCCTTGTTCTATATCTATCATTCGGAGCAATTTTAAAATTAAAACTATGCTGAAAATTCAATGTGGATAGTACTGAACTGAGGTTGTATTGTAAGCAAAGATGTTGGTATGGACCCATTTGCTAGCTTGCAAGCCATTAACTCTCAATGGTAAACTGCCCTAAATGACTTGGATAAATATGAAATTCATTGCCACAGCTTTAATGACAAGGGCCAAGGCTAACTTAGGAAGAGGAGGCAAGTGCTTTTGGAGTAGGCAGTCAGCTCCAGTAGCAACAGCAACATTCAAAAAAGAACTTTGCAGAAATATACTTATTTAAGCATCGATTTTCATTACATTCATTCTGGTTGAGAAATGCTGAAGTCCTTTAAAGCTGTGTGCACTCATCACACTGTTACAGATGCACATCTTCCAACCTGAAGCTTACAAGTAATCAACTGGCCTGAAGAATTTATAAGCAGTTACAAGTACTGTACCTGGATTCCCACAGGAAGTACCTGACCCATACCTTAAAGCACAGGCCAGGTTAGCATCTCTGCACGATTACAGGTGTAGCAAACTACCTGTATGCAATACAGTGGACAACCTATAAGTATCATAGATGAACAATGCAAGATGGATGGTGATACAAGGCTACAACATATCTCAGGGTTGATGCAAACAATAGTAGGTAGGATTCATCAAACCTGACATAGAAACCAGCATGTTACTGAACTACAATATGTTGCTCTTTTAGCAAATACATGCATATCCCACATTAATGAGGGCCAGTTAAATTCCTCTAGTTGCTAAAACTTCACCACTATTTCATTCTTAAGCATCAATTCTGGTTTCTGTATATCAGCAGTGATAAGCACTGAATAAGTTGTGTTCCACAACGAGACCTCCAACACTGATATTATTCCAGGCCACTTAAGTTACTTATTAAAACTGGGTTTTTAAATTGGATCCAGATTGGGCAGAAAATAGAAATCCCCAGACTTCCTGCAGACTTTTTATACACTCTGAGCATTTTAAAAAGTACCACAGCCTACAATAAATTGGAAACACCTCCAGCTTATTACTCCCCATTAATGCTGAAGGCATTTATTTTTGAGTCAACCACTCATGATGCGTGATTATTGTCCTTCAGGGATGAGGGACTTCACAGTTATGTTGATGGGCCAGAGAAACTGGGATTGTTCTCCTTAAGAGCAGAAAAGATTAAGAGAAGATTAAAATTGCGAAGGATTTAAAAGAGTAGGCAGGTTAGAAGCTAATTCCACTGGCAGGGGGGGGCCAGTAACCAAAGGAATTAAAACAAAATGCTGGAAAAACTCAGCAGGTCCAACAGCATCTGTGGAGAGAAAGACAAGAGTTAACATTTCGAGTCTGTATGACTCTTCTTCAGAGCTAAAGAGAAGTAAAATGTGATGAAATTTATACTGTTTAAGGGGGTGGAGCAGGTGAAGCTGGATAGAGGGCCAGCTTCAAAAAATAAAAGTGAATATTGAAAAAGAGGGGATAAAAAAGGGGTGGGAATGGAGGAGAGAGTTCATGGTCTGAAGTTTTGAACCCAATGTTAAGTCCAGAAGGCTGCAAAGTGCCTATGAAAGCCCAACGCAAACTGGAGGAACAGCACCTCTTCTTCCGATTAGGTGGGGGCTAAGGAGGGATTGACAAAGATGCCATGGACAAAGGGGCGGTAATGGTAGTGGTACTGGTTAAAGGAGGTGCTGATGGTTGCATTAAGGTGAGAAAGCCAAGTGTGATAATAGCAGGACAAGGATGAACACTCTGAAAAGAACAACATGAACAAGCAACAGATGGCCCTTGTGGGGGTGGGCTCAGGAGAGGGGAGAATGGTGGGAAAAAAGATCATAAATAGGATAAAAGGTGGGGATAAAACAATGAATAAAAATGAAAATAAATGAAAATAAATATAAAAATTAAAATTAAAATGTATATTGAAAAAAGGGGTTATAAAAAAGGGATGAGGATGAAGGAGAGAGTTCATGGTCTGAAGTTCTTGAACTCAATGTTAAGTCCGGAAGGCTGTAAAGTGCCTAATCAGAAGAGGAGGTGCTGTTCCTCCAGTTTGCGTTGGGCTTCCATAGGCACTTTACAGCCTTCCGGACTTAACATTGGGTTCAACAACTTCAGATCATGAACTCTCTCCTCCATCCCCACCCCGTTTTTATCCCCCCCTTTTTCAATATTCACTTTTATTTTTTAATTTCTATGTTTTTTCATCCACTTGTTTTTATTTTTATTCATTGTTTTATCCCCACCTTTTATCCTATTTTCGATCTTTTTTCCCACCATTGTCCCCTCCCCCCACCCCACAAGGGCCACCTGTCACTGTTCACGTTGTTCTTTCCAAAGTGCTTACCCTTGTCCTGCTATTATCACATCCTGCGTTCTTACCTTAATGCCATTATCAGCACACCCTTTAGCCTTTACCACTACCACTAATGCCCCTTTGTCCTTTTCTCCATGGCATCTTTGTCAATCTCTCCTTAGCCTCCACCTATCACTGGCCTTCTATCCAGCTTCACCTGCTCCATCCCCTTAAACAGTATAAATTTCATCACATTTTACTTCACTTTAGCTCTGAAGAGGTGTCATATGGACTCGAAACGTCAACTCTGTTTTTCACTCCACAGGTGCTGTTAGACCTGCTGAGATTTTCCAGCATTTTCTGCTTTTGTTTCAGATTTCCAGCATCCGCAATATTTTGCTTTTATCTACGGACTTAAGATAATTGGCAAAAATCCAGAGGGGATGGGGAGGGGCAACAGGGAGAATTGATTTTACACAGCGAGTTATGATGGTCTGGAACGTATTGTCTGAAAAGTTGGTGGAAGCAGGTTCGATAATAGCTTTCAAATTGGATCTATACGTGAAAAGGAGAAATTTGCAGGGGTATGGAATGGAAAAAGGGCAGGGCAGTGAGACTGACTGGATAGCTCTTCCATACAGCTGGCAGACAAAACATATTGAAAGATTGTATGATTCCATGTCTGCTGGTTCCACAAATTATTTACTGCCAAGCCTGCAGGCAGGCAGATAGATAGGTGGCTGCTCCAAAACCTCTACCAGCTGAACCGGTAAGATACTCTGAAATGTACCTGGGAAAAGTTCAAAGTTCCCATTCTCCTGGGAAGGGGGTAATAAATGAGAGAGTATGAGTGGTAGCCTTTGCTTGTCACCAATGACAAAGGCACACTACAGTTTAGCAAAAAATGAAGATCCATCCAAATCAAAAGTATCAATATTTTCTGCCGTTTGATACCAACAGCCTACAAACAAAACAAAATGCATTCTGTAAGCAAACAAGTTCGTCTTTTAGAACACTGGTTTATATTTCTCTCTGTCCTCTTGAGCACAGGAAACATAGACAGAAAACTGCTATGCCTAATCACAGCTATGCATTATGTAATACATTTTACAATGAGGACTGTTTTTTTTAAAAAAAAGTTATATACTTTGAGGCTGAGCTTCTAGCCAACTGGCTCCAAGCCAGTTAACTCAAGGCAGCCAGACCAACTGTGCTGCACAAATATTATATCACTCCAGATATTATAACACAGATACTGTAGTTTCTTCGGTGCCAAAAATCATGCTTTTGTATATACTCGTTGTATAAGCTAACCCCCTTTCCAGCCACGGCCTGCTAGACTCCCATTAATGGTTGGCCTCAATTTTTCACCCCAGGAATGCATATGTTACTTACCTTTTATGTAAGTCAGCACATGGGATCGAGCAGGCGACATGGGCTGTGTTGCGGACAAGATGCGCGGGAGTTTAAGACACACCCACAAGGAGCAGACCGCACATGGCATGGTGAGCGATGAACAGAAATGGGTCCTCCAGCAAAAAGAGTGAAGTATGAAACGGTTTTCAAGCTAAAAGTCGTAACATTTGCTAAATAATAGCAAATAGCTGTGCTGCAGCAAAGGAATTTGGTGTTAGTGAGAAACTGGTGCGAGAATGGAAGGAGGAGGAATCTACCCTGAAGAAGACGCCCAAGGTCAAATGCACCATGAGAACAGGGGCCAGCCACTGGCCTGATCTTGAGAGCATGTATCTAAATGGGTTTTCAAAAATCGCAGAATGGTTACACCATCACAAGAAATGCAATGTATAAACATGCACTTAAGTGGGCCAAATCAAACCCTGAGCCCAACAAAGATTTGAGAGCAACAGGTAGTTGGCGTAGCCGCTTTATGGAATGAAGATATCTAATGTTGCAGCGGAAAATCAAGATCATTCCTAGACTACCAAAAGGCCTTGATGCCAAAGTTATTGCTTAGCAGCGATTCATCATCAGACAGCAGCAAAAATGCGAGTACCCATTAGGACCCATCAGCAACATGAAACGCCCATGAATTGCAAAATGCTCAGCAACTGAACTGTGGCGTGGCAAGATTCGAAAACAGATCTAGCAAAGTGACAGGAGATGATAAGATTAATAGTGGTACGAGCCTGCATTGCCAGCGGGAGAAAATTAAAGCCTATGGTAATTTTCAAACTTAAAATTATGTTGAAACTCAAGTCCCCTCTAGTAAGTTTTTGTGCAGATCCATGAGAACGGATGGGCGGATGAGGGTCGGAGTGAAGTTAAGGATCGATAATACATGAAATAGACAGCCATGTAGCTTATGCAAAGAATGCAGGTAATTAATGTGGGGCCTGTTCAGAACCTCTATAACTGATGAGATCAAGCAGTGTCAACAAAGAAATAACACCTACATTACAGTTATGCCAGGGTGTCTAACATCCATAGCAGCTAAAGTGAGCATTCGTCCCTCATAGGATGAGACTGGGGAATTAATAACAGGAAACGAAGAGAGAGCAGGAGATGGCACAAAAAGCATCACAAGAATAGTAGAAAATCAAGAGCCAAAAAGGGATGGAGGAATTTAGAGCAATCACTATCACTAGAGAAAAAGTAATGGGATTACTAATGGGACGTAAGGGCTGACAAGTTCCCTGGATCTGATGGCCTGCGACCTAGGGTTTTAAAAGAAGTAGCTGCAACAGTAGTGGATGCATTGGTTGTAATCTTCCAAAAATTCCCTAGATTCTGGAAAGGTCCCCAGCAGATTGAAAAATGTAATACCTTTGTTCAAGTAAGGAGGGAGACAGAAAGCAGGAATCTACAGGTCAGTTAGCCTAACGTCTATCATTGGGAAAATGCTAGAATCCATTATTAAAGAGGTAATTGCCAGACAATTAGAAAATCATAATACTATCAGGCAGAGTCAACATGGTTTTGCAGTTCTCTGGGGATGTAACAAGCTGGGTGGATAAAGGGGAATCAGTAGATGTTGTGTATTTAGATTTCCAAAAGGCATTCCTGAAGATGCCACAGAAAAGGTTACTGCACAAGATAACAGCATATTGTGTTGGGGGTTGTATATTAGTATGAATAAGGAACCGACTAACTAACAGGAAACAGAGAGTTGGGATAAACGGTTCATTTTCAGGATGACAAACTGTAACTGGTGAAGTGCCACAGGATTCAGTGCTGGGGCCTCAACTATTTACGATCCAAATTAATGAGTTGGATGAAGGGACCGACTGTATTGTAGCAAAAATTGCTGGAGAAACAAAGATAGGTAGGAAAACAAGCTGTGAGGAGGATACAAAGAGTCTCCGAAGAAATATAGATGGGTTAACTGAGTAGGCAGAAATTTGACAAATGGAATATAAAGTGGGAAACTGTGAGGTTGTTCACTTTGGCAGAAGGAATAGAAAAGAAGATTATTTAAATGGAGAGAGACTGCAGAATGCTGCAGTACAGAGAGACCTGGGTGTCCTTGTACATTATTCACAAAAAGTCAGCATGCAGGTACAGCAAATAATTTGGAAGGCAAACGAGGTTTTGGCCTATACTGTATGGGGGGTGGGGGTGGGTGGAGTGAAAGGTAAAAGTAGGGAAATCATGCTACAACTGTACAGAGCATTGGTGAGACCACACTGTGTATAGTTTTGGTCACCTTAAGAAAGGACATACTTGCATTAGAAACAGTTCAGAGAAGGTTCACCAAGCTGATTCCTGAGATGAGGGGTTTGTCCTTTGAGGAAAGGTTGAGCTAGTTGGGCCTATACTCATTGGAGTCTGGAAGAATGAGGGATGATCTTATTGAAACATATAAGATTCTGAGGGCTTGACAAGACAGATGCTGAGAGGTTGTTTCTCCTCGTGAGGGAATATAGAACTAAGGGGCACTGTTTTAAAATCAGGGGATCTCCTATTTAAGAGGAGGAATTTCTTCTCTCAGAGGTCATAAATGTTGGAAATCTCTTTCATAGAGAGCAGTGGAGGCTGGCTCACTGAACATATTCAAGGCAGAGTTGGACAGATTTTTGACTGATAAGAGAGTCAAGGATTGTGGGGGACAGGCAGGAAAGTGGAGCTAAGGCTACAATCAGATCAACCATGATCTTATTGAATGGCGGAACAGGCTTGAGGTGCCAAATGGCTACTACCGATCCTATTTCTTATGTCCTTATATAGTTCAACCTTTGGGTGCGTGCCTCAACAAATAATTCAAGGATCGTGTTTGCGCCAAATGGAATGAGTAGATGTTCGATGGAGAAACAACATTTACAAAGAATGGAAATATGCGCATTGCCCTGCTTGATGTTTTGCAGTATGCTAGTAATGCTAAAATGTCATTACATTGTTCAAAAAATATGTAGCACACCCAATTCAATGGATAGAAAGGAGGGTGATTTGTGCTGGAGAGATGATTCTGAAAGCAAAAGCACCAAATCTGATCCACAGTGGGATCCATGTGCTGATGCCATTGACAAAGTGACTCAGAATGAATTTGATTACGTATTTTGCGTCGGATGCCAAAAACAATGAATTTGACAGTTTTAGAACCTTTTGATTGTGGTAAAAGATATCTGTACAATTAATCCATTCAATAAGGCGTGGCACATTAATTTAATTAATAGTGTCGTGCTTTTTCTCCACATTTCAAAATGGCCACCTCACACACTGGCGGTTCACATTCTTACACTAGGTGTACAAAACAACCCCATTTTTGGGAGGATTTCTGGAGGTTTCAAAGGTTGACTTCTATGCTGTGATCGACAGGTAATAGAATTTAATGCAAGAAAAGATGAAATTTATAAAAATCCGAAGCAGGTAGCACTTTATGACATGAAAGACTATGATCATAATGAGTCCGCAAACATCCTTCTTAAATTAAAAATTCCTCAGGTCTAAATGATCCAAAATTTTGCTTCAAAAGCAAATTTAAGAAGTTATTGATTTAGAATTGACCTCGCAAAGCTTTCTCAATGGTTCAGCTGCCAGTTGACCAGAGGTGAGGACAAACTTGAAATCTGCAACGAGAACAAAGAATGCTGGAAATACTCAGCAGGTCAGGTAGCATTACGCAGAGAGAGAAATGGTTAACACTAAAGATCAACAGCCTCTAATCAGAACTGGAAAAAGTCAGGTGTAATAGGTTTTAAGCAAGTAAAGAGTCAGGAAAAGAAAAAGGTACAGTCTTCATACCTTTACTTGCTTGTCCCATTACCATTGCCTTTTGCTTCATACCATCACCCTTTTGCTCATTTAACTGTCTGACCTTCCACCTTATCACTGATCTTCCCTTTTGTTCTCCCCTCCGCCCTTCCCTGCCTCTGTACTTGCTTAAAACCTGTCATATCTCTAACTTCTTCCTGCTCTGATGAAAGTTAATCGACCCGAAACCTTAACTGTTTCTCCCTCCACAGATGCTGCCAGGATGGCTGAATATTTCCAGCATTCTCTGCTTTTAGCTCAGATTTCCAGCATCATTGTATTTCGCTTTTGAATTCAGCAATTATGTCAACTCTCAGAGATCAGATGATTGGCCCACACACTCTCGTGTCATGTTTGCAAATACCGTATGGCCTTTGAGCAAAGTATTAGTAGGCTGCCATCACAAGTGTGCTCTTGCATCAACCACACATTCAGAACAGAAGGTGGAGGGAACTGGCTTTCAAAGAGCTTCTCCTGGAGTCACTGCTTTTTTTTAAAATCAGGAGTGGGCCATTGTATTTATATAGCACCTTTAATGCATTAAAATGTCCCACGGCGCTTTACAGGAGCATTTTCAGACAAAATTTGATAGTGAACCTCCTAACTGTTTATTAGGATACTTAGTCAAAGAGAAAGGTTTCAAACAGCATCCTAATGAAGAGAGCAGTAGAAAGGCAGAGAAGTTTGGGGGAAATTCCAGAGCTGAAGACACAGTTACCCATCATGTGACAAAAGAAATTGTGCATGCAGAAATGGGCAGAACTGGAAGGATAAAAAGATCTGAGGCTGGACAAGGTCCCAGAGACAGGGTGGGGTGAGACCATGGATGGAATTGAACAAGTCATTCCCACAAGCTTGTCCCACCCACTCTTTTAGATCACTGACTTGTAACTCGATTCCACAGTCCACAGGAACTAAAAGGCTTTATCTCCAGAGGGTTGAAATTCAAAAGTGAGGAAATGATGCTCCACTTCTAAATCATTCGCAGCAACTGCTATTCTCTATGAAAATAATATTACAGTCTGGACAGCAAGCTACTGTTTAATATTGTGTACTCATCTGGAAACAAGTGACTGCAAGCTCAAACGTTTTGAAGGAGTAGCAGTCCATTTGAAAGATGCTAATAGGTTTACTTCTGGTCCAACTTCGTCAAAAATTGCAGGAGCAACAACATGTAATTTGACTATTTCACTACGAATGTACATATAGCCTCTGGACACAACTTGTGTATAGATACAATGCAGCATAGAGTGAACGGTGCAATCCTATCTTTTTTTTCTTTTTAAAATTTTCTTCCCCCCTTTTTAGAGCTCTGACCCAGTGCCATTCTTCAGGGCACACAGCTGGCTAGGTACACTGCTCCAAGGCCTGGGGCGATATATTTTCACGAGATCATGAGGAGGTAATAACGATGGACTATGGTGATTTATGCTCCAAGTTTCAACAATCCTCTTTGGAAGGAGGGGCAATAAGAAAATAATTAATTCCCCGCCTTGCAGCACAACCAAGACAAGGAAATCACAGACCCCAACCTGCACACCATCACTGTGTAGGAATAAAGTAGAAAAGCTGAAGTAGTTTATGATTTAGAAAATTCATTTCCAGTTGGGAAGAGGAGAAACATTCACAACTAAACATATTAGTCTAGAAGTTCCAGGCAGGTCAATGTTAGCATAAGCTTAACTAAAACTAAGTTATTGCTGCACTGAGGAATTTAGCCTACCATTACACTTCACTTGCACTTTAATACAAATATTGAGAGGACAATCAATAGCCATGAGGCATCAGAGCCCCACTCATCCACTTAGTTTCCATTCAGTGCACCAATATCAATTATCAACATCCTGGGGGTTACCATTGACCAGAAATTGAACTTGGCCAGCCATATAAATACTGTGGCTACAAGAGCATGTCAGAGGCTGGGAATTCTACAGCAAGTAACTCACCCCCTGACTCCCCAAAGCCTATCCACCATCTACAAGGCACAAGTCAGGAGTGTGATGGAATACTCCCCACTTGCCTGGATGAGTGCAGCTCCCATAACACTCAAGAAGCTTGACACTGTCCAAGACAAAGCAGCCCGCTTGATTGGCATCCCATTCACCACCTTAAACATTCATTCCCTTCATCACTGACACATAGTGGCAGCAGTGTGTACCATCTACAAGATGCATTGCAGTAAATTGTCAATGTTTCTTCAATAACACCTTCCAAACCTGCCACCTCTACCACCTAAAAAGACAAGGGCACCAGTGTGTACCATCTACAAGATGCACTACAGCAACTTGGCAAGACACTTTTGATGACACCTTCAAAATCTGTGACTTCTATTATCATCAGTGGAGGGCATAGGAACACCACCACCTGCAAGTTCCCCTCCATGCTACACACCATCCTGACTTGGAACTATATTGCCGTTTCTTTACTGTTGCTGGATCAAAACCCTGGAACTCCCTTCCAAACAGCACTGTTGTGTACCTACACCAGATGGACTGCAGCAGTTCAAGCAGGTGGCTCACCACCACCTTCTCAAGGACAACTAAGGGTGGGCAACAAATGCTAGCTTTGTCAGTGACACACATCACAGGAATAAATAAAAAAAATAACTCCAGCTGAATGCAAAGCTTAAGAAAGGAAATGAGAACATTATGGAGCATTGATCAGCATACATGCCAGTCACTCTTTAAGTCTAGGATTTCTTTCTGTTGCAGATTGGATTAGCCAATAAATACAGCATTTGTAGAGAGGTGGGGAACAGCAATCCCTTATGGATGGTATATGTTCATCAGGTGAGGACAGGGCTTGGTGTGGGTTGAAATGCCCTCCAAGAATGAATAGTCTACCGATAATAAATGATAAAAACTACTTCTGAACAGAAAGTAAAAACTACTGATATGCTAGAAATTGAAATCTATTTATAATTAAGTCTGTGCAATAAAGCAATAGACTTTGTGAATGGATTCAAGACCTAGCTCAGGGGTACTACTCTCACCGGAGCCAGCATGTTATAATTCAAATTCCAATCCCGATTTAAGCACATAATTGAGGCTGGCTTTTTGCTCCAGTACTGAGGAAATGTCAGGTGTCATCTTTTGGACAAAACATCAAACTAAATCATCACCAACTCATCTGCCTTCTCAGGTGCATATTAAAGATCCAAGGGTACTATTCAAGATCTCCCAGTATCCTGGCCAACAGTTATCCCTCTATACACAATAACAAATTAACTAGTCATCTGTCTCATTATTGTTTGCGGGACACTGCTGTCTACTGCTCACCGTTAGAACAATTGTGACCACACCAGGGCTAATCCTAAAAGCTGGCACAAAATATTTATCAGTAAACAAACTAAAAATAATTCCGCACAATTCACCTTTGAAAAAGGCCTCCAAAAACATTTCTTGGTAAACAACTGGTTAGCAAGTGTCATCGAAGAGGCTCTGAAGCAAGAACTGTTGTTTGAAATGGCCTGATGCAATATAAGGGCTACATTCCAGCCACCACACACCCGCCTCAGCTCCAAGCGAGCCATGCAAAATCCATGCAAAAAAATTTTGGTTAGACTTGAAGGCATATGGGACGTAGTGTTTGTCAAAGTGAAGGAGGTCAATGTTGTGACCAGAACAGTTCCAAATTGATCACTTCATGTCAGCACAAACACTCTCATGGCCGTTGCAAGAGTAAGAGCTGTTAATTATGTGCCTTAGTGTAAATGTTACATAATAACATAAGAAGTAGTAGGCCATTCAGCCCCTCAAGCCTGCCCCACCATTCAATAAGATCACGGCTGATCTGCCCCAGGCCTCAACTCCTCTTTCGTGCCAGCTCCTCATAGCCCTCAACTCCAATTATTTCAAAAATCTATCTACCTCCTCTTTAAATACTTCCAGTGATCTAGCCTCCACAACTCTATAGGGTAGAGAATTCCAGACATTCACTACCCTCAGAGAAGAAATCCCTTCGCATCTGTTTTAAATGAGTGTCCCCTTATTCTGTAACTATGTTCCTTAGTTCGAGGCTCACCCACAAGTGGAAACATCTTCTCAACATCTACCCTGTCAAGTCCCCTCAGGATCTTGTTCATTTCAATAAGATCACCCCTCATTCTTCTAAACTCTAATGAATAAAGGCTTAACCTGTTTAGCCGTTCTTGATAAGTCAACCCCTTCATCCCAGGAATCAGCCTAATGGATCTCTTTTGAACTGCCTCTAATGCCAGTATATCCTTTCTTAAATACAGGGACCAAAAATCAGAGCTCTGAAGAGGAGTCATACAGACGAGGATGAGAGTTTTGTGGACAGCGTGTTTTTAGACGTGGTCACCCCACAGTTTACGGAAGTGCAGTCAGAGAGGGAATGGGTGACCATCAGTCAGAAGAAAGGTGTCAGGCAGGTAGTCAGGAAATCCCCAGGGTGCATCTTGCTCAAGAACCATTTTTCTGTGTTGGAAAATGGTGAGAGTGACAATTCCTCTGGGGAGTGCAGCCACACTCATGGCACTGTGAGTGGCTCAGCTGTACAGGTGGAGGAAAAAGAGGGGAAGAGTGATAGTGGTAGGAGACTCGATAGTAAGGGGAACAGGCAGGCATTTCTGCGGCCATTGACGTGACTCCAGGATGGTATGTTGCCTCCTTGGTGCCTTGGTCAAGGATATCACTGAACAGCTGCAGGGCATTCTAAAGGGAGAGGGCAGACAGACAGAGATCGTGGTACATATTGGTACCAACGACATAGTTAGAAAGAGAGATGAGGTCCTGCAAGCAGAATTTAGAGAGCTAGGAAACATTAAAAAATAGGACCTCAAAGGGCCTGGATTACATCCGGTGCCACGTACTTGTGAGTATAGAAGAAATAGGAGGTTAATCCAGATGAATGCATGGCTGGAGAGATGGTGCAGGAGGGAGGACTTTAGATTTCTGGGACATTGGGACCGTGTCTGGGGACAATGGGACCTGTACAAGACGAACAGGTTGCACCTGAGCCAGAATGGGACTAACATCCTTACAGGGAGGTTTGCTAGTGCTGTTGAGGAGGGTTTAACCTAACTTAGCAGGGGGATGGAGTCCTGAGAGGAGGTTCAGCAGGGGGAGATGCACAGCCAAAATTGGAAGAGAGAGCAAGTGAGTCTGGAAGGCTCAATAGAATAGAAATTATATAGAAATCAATAGAAATTATAGGCCAGTTAAGGCACAAAGGAGTTTGGCAAGGTTGGGTGGTATTTATTTTAATGCAAGGAGTCTGACGAATAAGACAGATGATTGGAGGGCACAAATTAACACATGGAAGTATGATGTCATTGCTATCACAGAGACATGGTTGAGAGGGGGGCAGGATTGGCAGATATTCCAAGATATAGGGTCTTCAGGCGAGATAGGGGATGGGTTAAAGAAGAGGGGGTGTCGCCATATTGATCAAGGAATCAATTACAGCTGTAAGGAGGGATGACATGTTAGAAGGCTCCTCAAATGAAGCCATGTGGGTAGAACTTAAAAACAAAAAAGGAGCAATCACATTGCTAGGAGCGTACCATAGGCCCCCAAACAGTCAGAGAGAAATAGAAGACGAGATATGTAGGCAACTTTCAGAGAAGTGTAAAAATAATAGGATAGTAATAGTGGTGGATTTCAACTTCCCCAGCATTAACTGGGTTAGTCATAGTGTGATAGGTTTAGATGGAACGGAATTCTTAAAATGCATCCAGAAGAGCTTTTTAAGCCAGTACATAAAAGGTCCTACAAGAGGGGGGGCAGTCCTGGACTTAATTTTAGGGAATGAAGCCAGGCAAGCAGTAGAGGTATCTATGGGGGAGCATTTTGCAGATAGCGATCATAACTCCGTTAAGTTCATGGTTGTTATGGAAAAGGACAAGGATGGGCCAGAAATCAGAGTTCTAAATTGGGGGAAGGCCGATTTTAATAAGATTAGATATGAATTAGCCTGAGTGGACTGGGAGCAGCTACTTTTAGGTAAATCTGCGTCAGAGCAGTGGGACTCATTCAAGGAGGAAATAGGGAGAGTACAGGGCCAACATATTCCAGTAAAGACAAAGGGTGGGACCAATAAATCCAGGGAACCCTGGATGTTGAGGGATATACAGGATTGGATAAAGAGAAAAAGGGAGGCTTATGGCAGATACCTAGGGCTCAAAACAGCAGAAGCCCTAGAGGAGTATAGAATGTGCGGGGGGGGGGGATCTTGAAAAGAAAATTACGAGAGCAAAAAGGGGGCAAGAGAAAACATTGGCAGGGAAATAAAGGAAAATCCAAAGTTATTTAAGTACATTAAGAGTAAGAGGATAACTAGGGAAAGAGTAGGGCCCATTAAGGACCATAGTGGTAATTTGTGTGTGGAGCCGGAAGACGTAGGTAGGGTTCTAAATGAATACTTTGTGTTGGTGTTTAAAAGTGAGAGGGACAACGTGGGTATGGAAATCAGGCAGAAGGACTGTGATATAATTAAAGAAATTGGCATAGAGAGGGAGGAGGTTCTAAGTGGGCTGGCAGGCTTAAAAGTAGATAAATCTCCAGGCCCAGATGAAATGTATCCCAGGCTGTTGAGTTAGGCAAGGGAGGAGATAGCAGGAGCACTGGCAATAATTTTCAACACCTCTCTGGCCACAGGAGAGGTGCCAGAGGACTGCAGGACAGCCAATGTGGTACCGTTATTCAAGGAAAGAAGGGATAAACCAGGAAACTACAGGCCAGTCAGTCTAACCTCAGTGGAGGGGAAACTATTGGAAGCAATTACGAGGGACAGAATTAATCTACACTTGGAGCGGCAGGAATTAATCAAGGACAGTCAGCATGGTTTTGTTAAGGGGAGGTCATGTCTGACCAATTTGATTGAATTTTTCGAAAAGGTGACCAGCTGTGTAGATGAGGGCAATGCATTTGACGTAGTCTACGTGGACTTCAGCAAGGCTTTTGATAAGGTCCCGCATGGAAGACTGATAACCAAGGTAGGAGCCCGTGGGATCCAAGGCAATTTGGCAAATCGCTGAGTTGGCTGAGTGGCAGGAAGCAGTGGGTGATGGTCAAGGAGTGTTTTTGTGACTGGATGACTGTGTCTAGTGGGGTTCCGCAGGGATCAGTGCTGGGTCCCTTGCTGTTTATGGTATTTATAAATGATTTAGTCTTGAATGTAGGAGGGTTGATCAGTAAGTTCGCGGGTGACACGAAAATTGGTGGAGTGGTAAATAGTGAGAAGGATAACATTAGGTTGCAGGAGGATATAGATGGGCTGGTCAGGCAAGCTGATCAGTGGACAATTGAATTTAATCTGGATAAGCGTAAGGTGATGCACCTGGGCAGGACAAACAAGGCACGGGAATACACGTTGAATGGCAGGACCCTGGGAAGTGCCGAGAATCAGAGGGACCTTGGTGTGCATGTCCACCCCTCCCTTAACGTAGCAGGACAGGTAGGTAAGGTGGTTAAGAAGGCATATGAGATACTTGCCTTTATTAGCCGAGGCATAGAATATAAGGACAGGGAGGTTATGCTGGAACTGTATAAAACGCCGGATGGGCCACAGCTAGAGTTCCCTGGAGCAGAGGGGGGACATGTTTGAGGTGTATAAAATGATGAGGGGCATAGATAGGGTAGACAGGAAGGATCTTTTCCCCTTGGTGGAGGGATCAATAATAAGGGGGCATAGATTTAAGGTAAGGGGCAGGAGGTTTAGAGGGAATGTGAGGAAGAATTTTTTCACCCAGAGGGTGGTGGGAATCTGGAACTCACTGCCTGAAAGGGTGGTAGAGGCAGAAACCCTCATAACATTTAAGAAGTATTTGGATGTGCACTTGCGATGCAATGGCATACAAGGGGGCCTAGTGCTGGAAAATGGGATTAGAATAGTTAGGTACTTGTTTGACCAGCGCAAACTCGATGGGCTGAAGGGCCTTTTTCTGTGCTTTAGACCTCTATGACTCTATGAGACTCGAAACGTAAACTCTGTTTCTCTCTCCGCAGATGCTGCCAGACTTGATGAGTTTTTCCAGCATTTTCTGTTTTTACTTCAGATTTCCAGCAACCGCAGTATTTTGCTTTTAAACTTTCATATCAAATCAGTTTAGATTGAAATTAAACCCACACCCAAGAAGTGAAAAACTGCCATTCCAATGTGACAGCCAGTCAAAATATAACTGCTCCACTGGCCCGGCCATTTTATTGTCTGACCTGGAGAATTAAATGTTTTAGTAAATTAAGTACTTTTTCCTGTGTGTAGTGTGGTGCTGAGCCACAGGAACCCATAGGGCAGATGGTAGGAGATTGACTTCACTGCTGTCCATCCTGAATAATCTCTAATTATTCCTCTTCTCTAAAATTTGCATCACATTTCACTACAATGCCCACTCCACTAACCGTCCTAGTCCCCCTAATTTGGCATCAATAAAGATTAATATTGCCCCTCTTTGGGCCTATACTCAAATCATTTATATAAAAGTAAAAATGATCCAGCACAGATCCCTGGAGCACGTGAAGCGCATTCACCACACCATGAGTAGGTTTATTTCCCTCATGTGACAAAGACTTTTTTTTAAGAAATACAGCCTTGTAGCCATTGAATTCAGCAATGTACAGTCTACATAAAGGAATAACTCTTTGCAAATGTTCACAAAAGGCTCTGATGGCAAGACTTAATCTTTCACTCTTCAGTGAATTCATAATAGAATTCCCATAGCTTTACACAAAAACAACAACTTGTATTTGTATAGCACATTTAACCTAGTAAAAAGTCCCTAGGCACTTCACAGTAGCATCAAACAAAAATCTTGACACAGAGCCACATGAAGAGATATTAGGGCAGATAACCAAAAGCTTGGTCAAAGCGGTAGGTTTCAAAGATCATCTTCAAGGAAGAAAGCGAGATGGGGAGTGGGAGAAGTTTAGGAAGAGAATTCCAGAGTTTAACGCCTAGGCAGCTGAGGGAATGGCCACCAGCGTTGAACAATTAAAACCGGGGTTGCTCAAGAGGCCAGAATTAGAGGAGCGCAGATATCTCAAAAGTTTGCGCAGCTGGAAGAGATTACAGGGATAGGAATAGGAGAGGTGACAGGGGGATTTGAAAAAAAGGAAGAGAATTTTAAAACCAAAGGGTTGCTTAACCCGAGTCAATGCTGGTCAGCAAGCATAGAGATGATGGGTGAACAGGACTCAGTGTGATTTAGGACAAGGGCAGCAGAGTCTTGAGAGTTATATTTATTCTTTCACGGGATGTTAGCATCAATTGGCAAGGCAGCATTTGTTGCCCATCCCAAATCCCTTGAACTGAGTGGCTTACTAGGCCACCTCTAAGGGCATTTAAGAGTTAATGGAAGGTAGAAAACCGGAGGCCAACCAGCAGTGCATTAAATTAATCAAGTCTAGAGGTAAGAGAGGCACAGATGAGGGTTTCAGCAGCAAATGAGTTGAAGCAGGGCAGAGTTGGATGTTGTTACAGAAATGAATCAAACAACATTGGCATAGAAGCATGTTGAGTGAAACCTAGGAGTAAACATTTTTGAATGTAACATTCCCATACACTCAAGCTTTTGAGAAACACAGCCAACTCTTGTTATTTTGATGTAATCTAGAGTGGAACAGCCCTTTATTGTACTTTGGCAAGGATTGCTAAAACAGCTCTGCGATTATTCATTGAGGAAAATGCAAACACCATTGGAGGAAACGTGAAACTAGAGGGCATTTTAAGCTTTGACTTCAGGCTTCATGAGCCAAATGAAAGAAAACAATTTATGTTCAGAAGGAATGCAATTCTCACTCCTAGTCACAAAGCCAAAGGTCAGGGAACTTTTCACTTGAAAATTTAGTAAACTTTTGTCTCCCCAAAGCAAAACCTCTTGCAAAGAGCTCCCATCCCTGAGAAAAGGTTAAGCAAGATACATTACTGCAATGCGTCCTAATGGGTATGTTTTTTAAACTATCCATCTCCTCATATTTAAACTTAGAGACAAATAAGGAGCTGTTTTTCCTTCACAAACAGCAGGCAGCTTGTCTCCCAAGCTAAATCTCAGAAGGTGGCCTGCTATCATCCAAATTCAGGTCTCCCAAAGTGAGAAAGCAAAGTTCAACATCTGACAACAACACTCTCAGCGGAGAGTCATGAGGTTGTGGGTTCAAGTCTTTCTCCAGAGACTGGATCACAAAATCTAGGTTGACACTCCAGTGTAGTACTGCACAGACACATGATGAGGTGAGACATTAAAACTAAGTCCTGTAAGCCCACTCAGGTCAACGTAAAAGATCTCCAATGCACTATTTCGAAGAACAAGCCAGCTGTTCCCTGGTGCCCTGATCAATATTTACCCCTCAACCAACACTATTGAAATAAATTATCTGGTCATTATCTTTTTGCTGTTTGTGGGTCCTTGCTGTGCGCAAACTGACTGCAACATTTCCTACACTGCAATAGTGGCTACACTTCAGTGGTAAAGCATCTACAGTACTTATCTTTTGGCTTCAAAAGTACTTCATTAGTTGAGAAGCACTTTGGGACACTCTGAAGTCATGTGGTGCACCATACAAATTAAAGTCTTTCTTTTCTCATGACCTGTTTACAGACTCGCTTCCTATTAACCTTGGCTCCCAAAGAACCTAAAGAACTTGGAAACCCTAAATATGCAGCATTATGTTTTGCAAAACAATATTCATGACCCCTTTCCTGCTCGCCAATGATACTCACCAATAAGCTCTTGTGAATGTCTTTTGTACAGACCCCAATTTTGCCTTGTACTGACAGGTTTACAGTATTGCTGTTCAGCCTCTGCAATCCACTAATGTTGTAATTGGTACAGATTAGATTTAACATGGCAAGCTGTTTCTCAAGCTGGTTACACGACAAAACAACATTTAGGTTTTGATCTGAGATGCTATCAACCTACAACGGGAGACAGTAACTGGCACAACGTCAATTTCCCATCATGTTCCAGTTACACCAAGTGAAATGTTTCGTCAAAACTCTGGGATCAAAATCAGAACTGCCACTCCCTTTATCCAAATCATTGATTATACAGTTGTCAAGAGCCTATTCTCAGAAATATTTATCAGAAGGAAAATTCATATCTATCCAGGGTATAAACACAAATTTAACAGATTGGATCAATTAACATGAGCTACCCTGGCTTAAAGAGCTTTTGGGAACTTACTGAAAAATGTAAACAAGAGGCTTGAAAAATTATGTTATTTATTTATTTATTGTACTGTGGAGACTCAAGGGTTCTTCTTTATGACCAACCAGCCAATAACATTTAAATCCAGGTAAGCTGCCTTGTAATGCACTAACACCCCAGAGATAACTAAGCTCAGAAAAATGTTAAACAGCTGTAGATGCCACAGATTCTTAGCATAGCAGGAATTGAATAAGTAGCTCAGACCTAAATAAAACAGGAATGAAAAGCTATGGCTACTTTCCAGCGATTTTGCCAAACCATCATTAGTTTCACGAAACAATTCGTATCAGTCATATATTCATGCAAAGTCTTTGGTGGCAGGATAGCTCCAGCTCTGATTCACTTTCCACCGCTGCAGAGATCACATTATATGCAGAATATTAGATAGCAGGGATAGACTGCAATACAATATTTGACCAGGAAGATAAAAGCAAAATACTGCAGATGCTGGAAATCTGAAACAAAAACAAAAACAAAAACAACTGGAAAAACTCAGCAGGTCTGACAACATCTGTGGACAGGAACACAGTTAACGTTTCGAATCCGTATGATTCTTCATCAGAACACTGATGAAGATGCCTGATGAAGAGTCATATGGGCTTGAAACGTTGGCTGTGTTCCTCTCCGCAGATGCTGTCGGACCTGCTGAATTTTTCCAGCTATTTTTGTTTTTGTTTCAATATTTGACCAGTGTAGCTATTGACACCACTGAGTTGGAGGCAAGAAGGGCTTACAGCAATCAGTAGTTTAGAATAAAGTCCATACATTTAGGAAACAGCAAACAGAATCTGCTTAAAGAGCGCACAGAGCAAACAGTAATAACTCAAAAGAGTTTACTGAAGAGTCTATGAACTACAGCAAACAGAACTCATGAATGAAACTGCAATAACCTCCTCCCGATAAAAGCAGGGTTATTTCTCTAGCAAAATGCAGTTAGTGCAGGATAACTAACTAACTCAAATTCTGTGCATAAAATCAATCCCAGTCACTTACAGCAGGTCTCTCTCTAGGCAAGATTGGGTCATTCTCTATCATCCCCATTCTGGCTGCAAATAATAGTACCATTATAGGCAGTCGTAAATGGGGGGACCGGGTGATGTCAAACCAAGAGAGAAGCCCAAGCAGCTTACAAGCAAACTGAATCCCCAAATATTGCAACTTTAAGATCACAGGAACTGTCTCGGAGGCCCACTGAGATCAAATCTAATCTCAATTTAGCAATTGAGACAATCAGCAGCCCAAGATACTTCAAGAATCATAAATTCACTTTCAAAGCCTCTTCATCTCGCATTTGAATGAATTTTATTCCCCTTCACTTGGGATTTATATAGTAACCACATGGACCACCATTGGAGAGACAAAAAAATTACTTCCGTAAAATTATCTTACAACAGTGGCTATACTTCAAAAGTACTTAATTGACTGTAAAACACTTTGGGATGACCCGAGGGCTTGGAAAATACCGTATAAATGTAAATGTTTTCCAGCTCTTTTTATCCAATTTGCAACGGATCTCACTCGTCAGCCCTCTAGAATCCGAAACATGCAACTGTCTCTAATGGCTGGCCCACATTCTGTTTTCTCTGGAGACAATGTTGAGGCAGCAATGGAAGCCAAGTCGTTTGGTGGTACACAAAACATCCAGAGGCAGAAGAACTTCACTGGCACTGCCAACACTGTGGCGTGGCTGTTATTGATTAGAGTTGAGGAGGAATTTCTTCTCTCAGGAGGTTGTTAATCTGTGGAATTCTTCACCACAGAGGGCTATAGAAGCTGGGTTGTTAAATATATTCAAGGCTGAAACGGACAGATTTTTAATCAGTAAGGGAATCAAGGGTTATGTGGAAAAGGCAGGAAATTGGAACTGAGGATTTTCAGATCTGCCATGATCTCATTGAATGGTAGAGCAGACTCGATGGGCCGAATGGCCTACTTCTGCTCCTACATGTTATGGTCTTATTAGCAGCAAGGCATTATAAATGCAGCACAAATCAATTCCACAGCAAATGACAGATGGTCTTGCTCGGAATGTCCTGAGGTCATGGAAAGCACTATTATCTTATTCGCACTCGTCAACCAAAACTGCGAAGCGACATGGTTAGCTGGGCGTTCATCTGGGACCTTGGGGGCATTTGCCTACATAACAGTGACTTTACTTCAAAAATAAGCCATCAGATATGAAGAAGCCTGAGAACTTGAAAATAAAACATATAATTGCAAATTATTTCATTCCAAAATGTGCAATACAAAAGCACCAAGTGTCATCTCCAATAATGTTCTAAAATGCTGATTTATATGAGATCAATACAATTACAAGATTGTGCTGAACTCAGCAGTAGGCAATTTCCTGCACTGTACCTAGAATCTTAGCTGGGATTATTAAAATGAATGCCATGTCTGTGCGTTAAGTGGTAATTGCCCCAAATGAATCTCATGACCAGCTTCATACACCACTCTGGACCGCATGGGACTTCGAATCAAATTTGCTCGCCCTCTCTCTTCCACTTTGCACCAAATCCAACACTAAAACTGTTAACAATTCTTTTCAATAATTTGATTTTCTTGCCCTCATTTATCCTTCCTGTGTCTAACACACATCACTGCCTGGACAACAGGACAAAAGACTTCCTCCCAGCTTTCAGCTCTGAAGAAGGGTCATACAGACTCGAAACGTCAACTTTGTTTCTCTCTCCACAGGTGCTGTCAGGGCTGCTGAGTTTTTCCAGCATTTTCTGTTTTTGCTCCTCCTGGCTATCTGACAAGCCAGTGTATGGGTAAATAAACTAATATATATGGGCTTTGCCCTATACAACTATAGAAAATTCCAGAATTACCTGGAAAAACTCAGCAGGTCTGGCAGCATCGGCGGAGAAGAAAAGAGTTGACGTTTCGAGTCCTCATGACCCTTCAACAGAACTGAGTGAATTTAAGGAGAGGGGTGAAATATAAGCTGGTTTAAGGTTGGGGGGGGGGCGAGAAGTCAGGGGGGCGGTGTGGTTGTAGGGGCAAGTAGGCAGTGATAGGAGCAGATAATCAAAAGATGTCACAGACAAAAGAACAAAAGAACACAGAGGCGTTGAAGATAGTGATATTATCTAAATGAATGCGCTAATTAAGAATGGATGGTAGGGCACTCAAGGTACAGCTCTAGTGGGGGTGGGGTGGAAAGGCAAGCAGGGCATAAAAGATTTAAAAATAATGGAAATAGGTGGGAAAAGAAAAATCTATATAAATTATTGGAAAAAAACAAAAGGAAGGGGGAAGAAACTGAAAGGGGGTGGGGATGGAGGAGGGAGTTCAAGATCTAAAGTTGTTGAACTCAATATTCAGTCCGGAAGGCTGTAAAGTGCCTAGTCAGAAGATGAGGTGCTGTTCCTCCAGTTTGCGTTGGGCTTCACTGGAACAATGCAGCAGGCCAAGGACAGACATGTGGGCAAGAGAGCAGGGTGGAGTGTTAAAATGGCAAGCGACAGGGAGGTTTGGGTCATTCTTGCGGACAAACTGCAGGTGTTCTGCAAAGCGGTCGCCCAGTTTACATTTGGTCTCTCCAATGTAGAGGAGAACGCATTGGGAGCAATGAATGCAGTAGACTAAGTTGGGGGAAATGCAAGTGAAATGCTGCTTCACTTGAAAGGAGTGTTTGGGCTGTTGGATGGCGAGGAGAGAGGAAGTGAAGGAGCAGGTGTTGCATCTTTTGCGTGGGCATGGGGAGGTGCCATAGGTGAGGGTTGAGGAGTAGGGGGTGATGGAGGAGTGGACCAAGGTGTCCCGGAGGGAACGATCCCTACGGAATGCCGCCAGGGGGGTGAAGGGAAGATGTGTTTGGTGGTGGCATCATGCTGGAGTTGGCTGAAATGGAGGAGGATGATTCTTTGAATGCGGAGGCTGGTGGGGTGATAAGTGAGGACAAGAATCCTCTATGTTCTTTTGTCTGTGACATCTTTTGATTATCTGCTCCTATCACTGCTTGCTTGTCCCTACAACCACACCACCCCCCCACCACTTCTCTCCCCCCACCCAACAGCACCCCCCACCTTAAACCAGCTTATATTTCACCCCTCTCCTTAAATTCACTCAGTTCTGTTGAAGGGTCATGAGGACTCGAAACGTCAACTCTTTTCTTCTCCGCCAATGCTGCCAGACCTGCTGAGTTTTTCCAGGTAATTCTGTTTTTTGTTTTGGATTTCCAGCATCCGCAGTTTTTTGTTTTTATTTATATAGAAAATTCCACCTGGTACCCAGTCCTCAAAAGTTGCAAATTCATCCGCAAATTTCCCTTAAGCCTTTCCTGCCTTTCAACTTCCTGGTAGAGATTTGACGCAACTCTTTTCACATGATCTTTGCTGCCTGTAGACTCCAACTCACTGCTCCTCTCGACCACCACTGCATTTAGAATCAAGCTGATCCTTGACAACAAAGCACCAAAGCCAAAAATCCAGGCTTTGTGGAACCCCACAAGTTATCAACAGCATTAACCTTTGTTTGCTTGACCACAAAGCAGACAGCTAAAGAGTGGAATCCTTAAATGAGTCAATGAGGAGTAAATAAAAAGCAACAGCACAAATTCAAAAGCAAGCAGACTGATCGTAAGCCCATGCAAGCTTATTTAAACCAATCCAATGAATTGAACAGAGTAAGCAACTCAGCCATTCACTGTAATTAACTGCCCAAATTCAACCTGCAAGATTCTTATCACCATAGAGATCTAAATAGCATTACAATCAAGTTGTTACTGGTCTGGGCACTGCAATAGCATTTCTGCATCTTATTTCCCCCAGTCTAGGTTAGACAATATAAGGGTTACACCCCTTAGGTTTTACATGGGGCCAATGAGGATTGCAACTAAAGGCAAAGTATGAATCTAGTCCAGGATTCAAGCTTTGTTTCAACCACAAAACCCAGAGCGTCAGTGATTTGCTTCCTGCATGCCTATAACCCACATTGACTGTATCTACTATTTTACAATGCATATACTTTTCCAGTCTCGGTGGTGCTCGGAGGGTTGGGCAGACGAGGCGTTTGGAGGTTTGTGCGCTCTCTCCAATTGAGATTGTCCAGAGCTACAAAGAGAGATTGGTTTCAATAATTGCAAAACTTCCGTGAATAACGCGAACAAAAACATGACAATTTGAGAAAGCTTGAAAAGACAATCACTTCTCACGGAACCAATGATTAACAATTGTTTCACTAGATTTAAATGCCAATTTCAAACAGTACCCATTCCCCCCTGGGAGATGGGACCTTTTTCCATGTATTGAATCCATTCCTTGATGAGGTGGTGAAGCAAGGGGTGAGGCCAAAGAAAGAGATATAGGAGTGCAAGTCAGATGTAAAGATGAAATTCATCATCACCTCCAATGTGCCAGTTCAGCCTTCTGCCAACTGAGGAACAGAGTATTTGAGGAGCAGGATCTCAAACCTGAGACCAGTTCATGATTTACCAGGCAGCAGTAATCCCCGAGCTCCTATATGCTTCAGAGACTTGGACAACCCACAGCAGGCACCTCAAAGCACTGGAGAAGTACTATAGGTGGTGCCTTCACAAGATCCCCAAAATCCTGTGGCAAAAGAGCCATCAGTAGTGATCCTCCCAAGCCAACTTGCCCAGCATCAAAGTGCTAATCACTCAAAACCAGCTCCGCTGGGCAGGACATGTCATTCATAGGTCTGACACCAGACTCCTGAAGCAAATGCTCTACTCAGAACGCAGCGGCAGCAGGAGACTCCCAGGAGTGCTGCAGAAACACTTCTGGGATGTCCTCAAAGCATCCCTGAAGAGGCCAAACAGTCCCAGCAACTCATGGGAGAACCTGGCTTGGGACTGACCAAATTGGAGAAGGCTCATTTGGGAAGGCACTGAGCACATAGAGAGAATTTGTCAGAAGCATGCAGAATCAAAGTCGAGGGGCAGGCAAAAATGCATAAACCTCCAAACACCTCGTCTGCCCAACCCTCCAAGTACCACCTGCCCCGCACGTGGCAGAGTTTGCACATCGTGCATTGGATTTATCAGCCATCTCAGAACATTGAACCAGAATGGAAGCAAGTCGTCTTCGATTCTGATGTACTACCAAAGAAGAAAAATGTAAAGAAAATGTTGTACTTTTAAGATCATGCACCACTCCACATCCACCAAAAGAACTGAAGAGCTTTAATTGAGGGACATCAGATATATGGAGAGACTAGAGAAGCTGAGGTTGTTCTCATTGGAGCAGAGAAGATCAAGGAGAGTTTAACAGATAAAAGCAAAATAATGCGGATGCTGGAAATCTAGAACAAAAACAAAAATACCTGGAAAAACTCAGCAGGTCTGACAGCATGTGCTGAGAGGGATACAGTTGATGTTTTGAGTCCGTTTGACCCTTCATCAAAACTAAGACATATAGAAATGAGATGAAATATTAGCTGATAGAAGGGGGTGGGACAGGAGAGCTCGATAGGGGGCCAGTGATAGATGGAGGCCAAGAAGAGACTGCCAAAGATGTCATAGACAAAAGGACAAAGGGGTATTGACGGTGGTGATATTATCTAAAGGATGTGCTAATGGGGACATTAAAGGTAACAAGCAGGACAAGCTAGTGGCAGATGGGCCTAGTGGAGGTGGGGTGGGAGTTTAACAGAACTATTCAAAATTATGAGGGGTTTTGATAAAGTAGGTCAGAGAAGCCGTTTCCAAGGGCAGGAAGATCAGTAACCAGGGGACACAGATTTAAGGTATTTGGCAAAATTTCAAGTGGGGGGAGATTAAACTGAGTTGTGATGAAGTGGAAAGTGCTGCTTCAAACAGCATTGGAAGCAGAATCAAAAATAACTTTCAAAAGGGAACTGCTTATGCTAATTTGAAAAGCTGACGACCAGCTTTTCACTAATGCAAACCGTATTCCTAAAGCCCTCTCCTACGCCGCCACCACTCTTGCTTCCAACAATAAGTACAAGGGTCTTATGGGCTTCTTTCCGTCACTAAGATTGAGACCACCTGATCAGCTACCTCTGTCATATCTCTCCCGTCCATTGAACTACCTGGCCTATAACATTCCCTCACCCTAACCCTTGCACTTGCATCTTTCTCCAGTTTCTCTCCTATCTCACTTGACGCCCTCTCTGAGCTCATCTAGTCTGAAAGATCCACTTCCTGTCCTCTCAATCCTATTCCCACTAAACTGCTGTTCACCCAATTTCTCCACCTGGTCCCCATGCTAGCTGACACTGTAAATAGATCGCTTTCAAGTGTCATCTCTTTCTCTTAACTACCCCTCTCCTCAAAAGTCAATCCTTGACCCCAGCAGTCCTTGCAAAGTACTGTCCCATCTGCAACCTGCCTTTCCTCTCCGAAGCCCTTGAATGTGTTGTCTCCTCCCAAATCAGTTCCCACCTTTCCAAGAACTCCATGTTTAAATCCCTCCAATCGGGTTTCCACCCCTATCACAGTACCAAAACAGCTCTTAGCAAAGTCACAAATAACATACTTTGTGACTGTGACAAAGGTAAACTTTCCTTCCTCATCCTTCTCTACCTGTCTGCAACCTTTGACAAAGTGACCACACCATCCTCCTCCATCCATGCCTTCATCACCTCTAGACTCGACTATTCCAATGCACTCCTGGTCAGCCTCCCACATTCTACCCTCTGTAAAGTTGAGGTCATCCAAACTCTGCTGTCCATATTTTAACTCACACCGAGTCCCTTTCCCTTATCACCCCTGTGCTTGCTGACCCACTGTTATCCAGCTGAGCGGGGCTGCTCTCACCTGGTTCCATTCTTATCTATCTAATCATAGGCTGAGAATCACTTGCAATGGCTTGTCTTCTCTCTCCCCACCATTACCTCTGGTGTCTCCCAAAGGTCTATCCTTGATCCTCCTCCTATTCTGATCCACAAGTTGCTCTTGGCAACATTATTTGAAAACACAGCATTTCACACGTATGCTGAAGACACCCAGTTCGACCTCACCACCGCCTCTCTCGACACCTCCACTGTTAGTAAATTATCAGACAGCTTATCCGACTACTGGATGAGCAGAAATTTCCTCCAATTAAATATTGATGAGCCTGAAGCCACTGGTTCTGGTCCAGGCTCCAAACTTCATTCCCTAATGATTGACTCTATCCATCTCCCTGGCGATTGTCTAAGACTAAGCCAGTCTGTTCGAAACCTTGGTGTCACATATTCAGCCCTGCGGCCTTTATATTTGTACCATCACTAAGACTGATTATTTCCACCTCCCCTAAATCTCCCAACTTAGCCCTTGTCGCATCTTATCGGCTCCTGAAATCTTCATCCATGCCTTCATCACCTCTAGACTCGACTATTCCAATGCACTCCTGGTCAGCCTCCCACATTCTACCCTCTGTAAAGTTGAGGTCATCCAAACTCTGCTGTCCATATTTTAACTCACACCGAGTCCCTTTCCCTTATCACCCCTGTGCTTGCTGACCTACATTGGCTCCTGGCCAAGCAGCGTCCTGATTTTAAAATTCTCATCTTTGTTTTCAAATCCCACCATGGCCTTCCCCTTCCCTATCTCTGTTATCCTCTCCAGCCACACAACTCTCTAATTGTGGCCTCTTGAGCATCCCTGATTTTAATCACTCCCCCATTTAGGCTGTGCCTTCAGTTGCCTAGGCCCCAAGTTCTGGATTATCCTCCTTATACCTCTCTACCTTTAAGGCACTCCTTAAAACCTCCCTCTTTGACCAAGCTGTTGAACATCTGACTTAATATCTCCTTATGTGGTTCGGTGCCATGCTTTGTTGCATAACACATCAGTGAACAACACCAACTTATATTTATGTAGCACATTTAATTGAATTAAATATCCCAAGGTGTTTCATTTGCTATTGTTGAAAAGGAGAAAAGACTGGGAAAGTGGGACTAATTGGTTGTTCTTTGACAGAACCAGCATAGATACAAGGGGCCAAATGGTCTACTTGTGTGCTATATGATTCTATTTTAAATGTTATGCCATTAGGCAATGACAGAAATTGTGGAGGTGAACGTTAAAACAAAGGCTCAAATTTCCAATTCTACCATGTCGGGGTACGATCCTTGATATTTACATTGGTGTCAGGATGTGGAGGGGCAGGGTGCGGGGAGACACATTGAGCTGAAAGTGTATTAAAAACGTGCCTGTGTAACACACACACCAGCTGCCGATTCCCATGTTAAGTTGACATGAAAAGTGACAACTAGCATTTAGGATAGATTCCTACTAAAACTGGGAGGGGAAAGGTCAGAATTTTTAACTCCTCTTACATACTGTAGGAAGATGTTTGTCATTGATAAATCACAGCTGTTACCTACATTGAAAGTTTAGAAGAACAGTCTAAAAGCAAAAGACCAGCATCTTCAAAATGTTACAGGACAGCGCTAAGTACAAAACTAGAAAGGGCAGTTGTATAAGATAAAGCAGCTTGCTGTTCAGATTCTCCCACCAAACGATGATTAACATCAAAGAACGCCATGGAAACAGAAGATTTACAAAGCAGCAGAACTGACAAATACTAACACTGAACTCACCACGACAGCTGAACTGAGCTAATCCTGAGGATTCCTGAACTTGATCTGTGCCAAACTGTTTCACAGCTAATGAAGTACTTTTGAAGTGCAGTCACTGTTGTAATGTGGGAACAGCAGCAACCGATTTGTGCGTGGTAAGCTCCCACAAACAGCAAAGACATAACATCCAGATAATCCGTTTGTGAGACTGGTTGAGGGATATGTATTGGCCACTTCATCTGATGGGATCTTTTACGTCCACCTGAGTGAGCAGATGGGACACTCGGTTTAACATCTCACCTGAAAGATAACACTTTTAACAGTGCAGCACTCCCTAAGTACTGTAAGGAGGCAGATCAGAGCAGCTCTATTTTAATCTTAGTACTATCCAGCATGGTGCAAGAGTAGAAATTAAATCCGCTACCGAGATATCTCATGCTGCAGATGTATACAGCATGTTTCTGAATGACAGGGATTCCCAAGAGTTGATAACTCAAAATAAACAGCACAGGGCTTCCGCTGAAATAACTCATGCTGACAGCTAAACATTGATAAAAGGTTTTAGCAATAGGAAATGTACACTACAAATACACCTCAAGTCTCTAATTGAGACACAAATATAAATTGTATTCACTATTACTTAACCTGAATGCAACCATTTGTTGGTACGATGCTATAATATCACTTAAGTTCAATCGAGATTTTTTTTTCATTCTTTCATGGAACGTGGGCATCACTGGCAGGGTCAGCATTTGTTGTCCATCCCTAATTGCCCTTGACTGAGTGGCTTGCTTGGCCATTTCAGAGGGCAGTTAAGAGTCAGCCACAATGCTGGGGATTTGAGCTCACATGTCGGCCAGACCGGGTAAGGACCGCAGATTTCCTTCCCTAAAGGACGTTCGCGATTACTGAGATTAACTTTAGATTCCAGATTTGATTAACCGAATTCAAATTCCACCAGTTCCATAGTGGGATTTGAACCCATGACCTCAGAGCATTAGCCTGGGCCTCTGGATTACTAGCCCAGTGACATGAAAGGGAGACAGTGGCGGATTAGTAAAGTGTAAGTAAAACTCCACATACAGCATTACAAAGCCTGCCTGGTGTGCCAGTACAAGCATGAGCAACATTTGAACTTCAGGCAGCCAAAAACTTCAGAAAGACTCGCACTTACATACACGACCTCAGGATGCTCCAAAACACTTTACAGTCAATTAAATAGTTTTGTCACTGTTGCAGGAAATGTGGCAGCCAATTTGCACACAGCAAAGTCTCACAAACAGCTACACAAAATAACCAGGTCATTTTCTTCTTAAACAAGTGATAGTGACTGAGGGAATATACTGACCAGGACACTGGAGAGAACTCCCCTCCTGCGATCCAAGTAGCCTCACGGGCATCTTATACTAAAAGCACCAAATTCTAATAATATGGAGTACAAGCTGTGGGCAGGCAGAGAAATAAAACCCAGAGAGCCTTAAATTAGCGTTCTCACCAATAGTTAAAAGTAGGACAGGGAGAAGCCTTATCCTGGCACCCTATGAAAAAAAATCCTAAAGTATCAACCAATTTATCACCACAGCAACCACTTACATAACATTGTTTCCAACTCAAGAACTTGGACATGAAAGCTCTCAGTGACTCTAAAAGCTGTCACGTTGACCATGAAGCCTTGACCCTCACCCTTTAAGGGACAGCCTTGTCTTCCAATAGGATTACCCTTCCTACTTATCCACCTAAGATTAAGAATTTTAAAAACAAACCCTAATGTTGGGGATCAACTTGTACCTGTGCACATGATGTAATGGCATAATGTACATAATGACACATTGGACACACCAATAAATATTTCAAGCATATTATTACATAAAGAGACAATTCCATCTTCCCTGCATACCAGGTGCTGCAAGTGAGGGATGATTTCTTGTACAAGCTAAAACAGCACCTTCATAACAACATAAAAACACAAGGAGGCCATTCGGCCCCTCGAGCCTGCTCCACCATTCATTACGATCATGGCTGGTCTTTTGCCTCAACTTACCCGCCAACTCCCCATATTCCATAATTCCCTGAGAGATCAAAAATCTATTTCTGCCTTAAATATATTTAAATGATTAAGCATCCACAACCCTCTGGGGCATAGAATTCCAAAGATTTGCAATGCTGAGTGAAGAAGTTTGTCTTCTCAGTCCTAGATGATCGACCCCCTATCCTGAGACTATGTCCTCGTGTTCAAGATTCCTCAGCCAGGGGAAACAACCTCTCCGCTTCTAACGGTCAAACCCCTTCAGAATCTCGTGTGTTTCAATGAGATCGCCTCTCATTCTTCTAAACTCCAGAGACTTACTCAGCTTCTCAAAGAACAACCCTTCTCATCTCAGCAGCCAATCTAGTGAACTTTCACTGTACCGCCTTCAAGGCAAGTATGAATAGGTGGCAGCGTAGTGGCAATGTCACTGGACTAGTAATCCAGAGGCCCAGGCTAATGCTCTGGGGACACAGGTTCAAATCCCACCATGGCAGCTGGTGGAATTTAAATTCAATTAATAAATCAGGAATAAAGCTAGTCTCAGTAATGGTGGCCAAGAAACTATTGTTGATTGTTCTAAAAATCCATCTGGTTCACTAATGCCCTACCTTTAGAAATCTGCCATCCTTACCCAGTCTGGCCAAATGTGATTCCAGATCCACAGCAATGTGAAACAAAAACAGAATTACCTGGAAAAACTCAGCAGGTCTGGCAGCATCGGCGGAGAAGAAAAGAGTTGACGTTTCGAGTCCTCATGACCCTTCGACAGAACTTGAGTTCGAGTCCAGGAAAGAGCTGAAATATAAGCTGGTTTAAGGTGTGTGTGTGGGGGGCGGAGAGATAGAGAGACAGAGAGGTGGAGGGGGTTGGTGTGGTTGTAGCGACAAACAAGCAGTGATAGAAGCAGATCATCAAAAGATGTCAACAACAATAGTACAATAGAACACATAGGTGTTAAAGTTAAAGTTGGTGATATTATCTAAACGAATGTGCTAATCAAGAATGGATGGTAGGGCACTCAAGGTATAGCTCTAGTGGGTTTTTTTTTTATATAATGGAAATAGGTGGGAAAAGGAAAATCTTTATAATTTATTGGGAAAAAAAAAGAAGGGGGAAACAGAAAGGGGGTGGGGATGGGGGAGGGGACTCACGACCTAAAGTTGTTGAATTCAATATTCAGTCCACAGCAATGTGGTTGACTCTTAACTGCCCTCTGAAATGGCCTAGCAAGCCACTCAGTCCAAGGGCAATTATGGATGGGCAACAAATGCTGGCCTTGCCATCGATGCATACATCTTATGAAACAATAAAAAACCTTCCTTAGATATGGAGTCCAAGTCTGCATGATACTCCAGGTGTGGTCTCACCAAAGCCTGAAACAACTATGGAAAGACTTCCTTGTCCTCAGTCATCTTGCTGCTCCCCAACGTTTAGAAGTGACTCAACTGTTTCTCGTGTGCTTCCTCAGGGTATATTCCCCAGCAATGTTTATTACAGTCCCAAGGTATCCACCATTCAAAAAAATCTACATGATTTCCAACTGCTCACCAGCAACCTTTCGGCTACAAACTATCCGGCCACAACCCAGATCTTCTGTTCATACTGGGTTAAACCCCTCCCCGCAAGAGTACGGGAGGATCTTCATTCCCATAGCTCGAGAACCAAACTGTTCAACAAATTTCTTCCCTTCACAGAAACAGTACAACTCACCTTCTGTCAGCATCCCATATGTTTGAGCCTGGCCGGTATTTAATGTCAAGTAAAAAAGACGTTAGGCAGTGAGTTATGATGATCTAGAATGTGCTATCCAAAGCATAGTGGCTTCAGATTTAATCATAACTTTCAAAAAGGAATTGGACATAGACTTGAAAAGGAAACATGAGGGAAAAGGGAGGTGGAGTGGGACAAACTTAACAGCTCTTTGAAATAGCCAGCACAAGCGTTATAGGCCAAATAGCTTTCATCTGTACTGTATGATTCTAATATTCCAAATCTTAGACTATAAAAAGATTGTGAAGCTATGGTCACATGGCCTGACAATCATTTTCCTAAATTCCTTTCGTATAATTGTTGCACTTTTGAAAGATCCCACCCCTCATTATGAATAAGAATCCATGCAATTAAGGGGAGGAATATTGCCAGTAATGATGTCTGTACCAGCTTTCGTGGTTTTCCTCCAGTGCTCTTGTGCCAGGACGCAGAAACTTACAGAATTGATTATGGGACCTATTTTCAATTAGTTCTAAAACACCCCACCTTAAAATTGATATCCTAATGTCTTCACTAAAGCTTGACAGTGCTTTCCACTCTGCCATTTAAACTGGAATTCTCCTGCCACTTTCCCTACCCCACAGGTAACATGCCTTATGTCTTGTTCAACGTTTGTTGCTCCTGAAGCTATAGTGGAACTTACTCAGGTCAAAGCAAACAGACGTACTTCCAGCTGAGGTCATCAAGAAACAATGAGCAGTAGAAATTAAGTTTCCTCCCTGATGCACAAGTGTAAACACCAATTAGCACAGCCATTGCGCTCCTCTGCTAACCTCAGGGCAAACCAGGGACTTCTTAATGTTGGAATCATGCTACAATGGAGTACATGCTTCAAGTTTGTAATTGAGAACAGTTGCCACCAACTGGGGAAAGATTAGGGAATTATTGCAAGTGTATAAAAATCAGTTCACACTGGGTGGGGAGAGAAACAAGAGGAATTTGTGCCTTAACTTTAGTAGTTTTGGGAATAAGCCTGGATTAAGGAAAAGACTGGCTTCAGATTCATCCTTTCCTCAATGTATTGACAGTGACTTTAACAGGGCTGATCCAATTTCAGTTCACACAAACTTACTGTTCATTGGAGAATCTGGCCTTAAAAATGATCACAACAGAGTAAGACAGAGTGGTTTAGAGGATGTCAAACCACAACCGTAAAGAAACGAACATTGAGCAGTCTGACATCACTGGGATCTCCAGAGGTTTTACTGCTTTGAACCACATCTTTAACACAGGGCTGAGGAAACCTTTTTCTTATCACAGGCCATCCACACATAGACAAAATCAGTCATGAGCCCCACACACAAAAATCATCCTAATTTAGATTTTCTTAGTGAATACAGAAACGTTCAGCTCACCCGTTGTTTTAATGCGATAGCTGAATTTGAATATTACATTGTTAAATGTTATTATAGTAATTTAGCTTGAAGCTTTCATCCAAAGCAAATTCGTAATAATGATGATAAATGCTATTTTGAAGACGCTCCTGTCATGGGTCTATATTTTTAGAAATCATGCTGCCGGCTGGATGAAATTGAGCAACGGACCGGATCCAACCCACAGGCCATAGGTTCCTTACCCCTGCTTTAACTCTTCATCATGGGATCTAGCAAGTTCCCAAACATGTTTTATTCAAATGTGTCCCTTTTTGCTGCCATAACTTCTTATGGCAAGCAAAGATGTGAACAACAATATGGTTGTGCGCTTAAAACTGCTCCGCATCCCTGCATGTTATAATGGAATATGTTCAGCAGTATCATAAAGACAGGACATTAATTTCTCCATGAGCTTGGGTGGGTGGAATCTCAGACTACTGCCACTTCTCTGCTTCCAACAGCTTTACATCAGCACTCATAACAGGGTCTTCTAGGACAACAGGGGAAAAGAAATTAGCTTTTCTGCAATTACTTGCAACACACTGAAATCAAACACTGACATCATCTTTTTCATTAATAAAGGTCATAAAGTACCCTTTACAAAAGTAAATTCTGCTCCGACATATTGTTACAAGACAAAATTGCACTATATACCACAGATTTTACTTCTGTTTGGTTTAACCACAAGAAACTGCACAATAAGCATTCAAATTAAATAGACTGCCTAAACACAAGAATACCCATGCTTATTCCACAACATGACAAATTATCTGTACAAAGACTTTCATACACTGATCGTCTCGCTTAAAGTCTGATGACAGGGTTGAGGCTAAATTTCAATGCTTCCCCTTTCTTTGAAACAAAGTATAACTTTGTTCTTAACCGCTAAAAACAACTGAAAGCAGGCTAGCAAGAGTGAGGCGGTTAAGCTTCCAGGAGACAAGCAGCTTGTCACTTCTATTCTAACGAAGGATCTCCTCCCAGAAGGTTAATCTGGTTTCCTTCTTTCCCAATTATGAAGAACCCATGTATTTCCAGTGTTTTCCATTCCAGCTGCAATGTGCACATTAACCATACTTCCAAACAAAACAGGGGCAGGGCGGGGAATGGCTTTGTATGGCTGTCGCACAATATACATTCACTCCATCTTACAATATTCTCTTCCCTCTCAGAAATAAGCAGCAGATCTGGTACAGTGACTTTCATCCAGTTATGCTATACGTAGCTGAGGAAAGCAGTGTATTTTTTTATCAAACTAGCATAAAGTTACTTGACACTAATAACAGACCATGGGGACCAGTGAAATTAAAATAGACTCAAAATGGAAAATAAAATTCCCTATAAAAAGCACCTTGGGTCTTCAGGTTTTAAGTAATGGTGACACAGTGGGGCTATAATTAATTAATACTGTTCACAGCAGAATTGCAGGAAATTAAAAAAGTTCTTAGCAGCATTTTCAGAAAACACCGAGCCACCTCTTTCATTTTAAACCTGGGCAATACAACAAAGTTCAGCTGTGAAACAAAAATAAAAATACCTGGAAAAACTCAGCAGGTCTGGCAGCATCTGCGGAGAGGAACACAGTTAACGTCTCGAGTCCGTATGACTCTTCAACAGAACGAAGTAAAAATAGAAAAGAGGTGAAATATTTTACTTAGTTCTGTTGAAGAGTCATGCGGACTCGAAACGTTAACTGCGTTCCTCTCCGCAGATGCTGCCAGACCTGCTGAGTTTTTCCAGGTATTTTTACTTTTGTTTTGGATTTCCAGCATCCGCAGTTTTTTGCTTTTATCTTAAAGTCCAGCTGTGACCCCTGGTACTGTGACACACACGAGATAAGCTCCCTAGCCTGCATCAATCCAGCTGCTATGGAAGAACAGCAGCTGTGGGCACACTTTGACATTTATATATATACTACTTCCTTTAGGATTTGTAGCTACTGGGTAGGGTTAGGTTTCAGTGTTTGAAAAATGCATGTGACTGACACTACTGAACCCACAACCTCCACCATCCAGCAGGACTGGAGATGCATGGGAACACATAAGACCATAAGACATAGGAGCAGAAGTAGGCCATTCAGCCCATCATGTCTGTGCTGGGAATTACTGCATTAATTAATTAATCCGCTCAACACCTTCACTTCCAAGTTCCCCATTATCCTAACTTGGACATACATTGCCGCCATTCCTTCAGGGTTACCAGGTCAAATCCTGCAAGCTCCCTACCTAGCAGCACTGTGAGGGCACCTTCACCAGACAGACAGTAGCAGCTCAAGAAGGCAGTTCAAAACCACCTTTTCAACGGCAACTAGGGATGAACGATAAGTGCTGGCCATGCTAGCAACGCCCACATCCCGTGGAATAATTTGTTTTTAAATCCATCGCAGCTACATTCAACACACCTCAAAGACTAATACAACCCAAAGATATGCTTAAAGACAAGACCTTAACTCATTCGGGAAAAAACAACTCAATTATAATGCAATTTAATGAATTACGTTTGCAAAGTCAGCTTCATTGGTAAATAATAAATAAAATGCCACAAACAGTGTCATTTTCACCGTCATTGCTGTGAGGCTAAGAATATACCATTTTACACACATCTTCTAGTCAGGGAACACACCTTGTTCTTTCACACTGCCCCATTCTCTCACTCCCCTGTTTTCATCAATCCACTGAGTTATGGTGTCTATCTTGAAGAACAGCAAGGGTGTTCAGGTCCATATTTGTCCCCCAATCAACATCTGTAAAAACACCTGATAATTATCAAGCTACTGTTTGTGGGATCTTGCTGTGCACTAACGGGCTGCTGTGTTTTGTACATCACAACAGCAACTACCCTCCAAAAGTGCTTCATTTGGGATGTCCTGAGGTGGCTGAAGACAGTTTAGAAATGCAAGTCTTTTTTTTTGCCTGTTCTCAAACTGTCGATGGCATTGAAATTCTCCCATTGAATCTTCCTTTCCCCTTGCAAGGGGGATGCATGTTCTTAAGTCAGCACTAATCCCAAGACAGTAAGGCTATTGTGAATTCGGGAGTGAAGGAAATCCAAATGAGTGACCGACCTCTCCTGAGTGATAAAGCCCATTAACAATTCAACACACAGCAAATCCCAAAGTAAGTCCAAATTCAAACAGATTCTGCTCAACATGATTTCAACCGAAGTCAGAAATGGAATAACTGGAATTAGAATCTGATTCTGGATCTGTCCATTCCCAGCCTGTGCTGATGTCTACAATCAAATAGCAACATATTTTCCACTGCTTTAGGGTTTAGGCTTCACATAAATGCTGATTAAAGTAATTTGGGGATCAAGAAGTCGACAGGATCTACTAATAAATGAACAGGTTAATTTACACATCTGATATCATAAATCAAACACTTCCAGAATGTAGCTAGAATTGATGCAGCTTAACACATTGCATGCCCCTTTACACAGTCAAGCCCATGAAGATCCTGTTCAGGACAGGATTAGCAGATCTACTAGGAGGATTACCTCAAAATGGTGCCTGTGAGAGTATTAGGTTTACAGAATTTGAAGCAGCCAGTCTCCCTGAGTTCACCTGCTCAGAAGCCTAACCCTATGGACAGGCCTATAGAATGTCAATATCTTCTCTTGAAAATATGCTGAGTGTATATCCACCAGGGCTGGCAGCTGCCTCCTATCCCATCCACTTGAGCATCCTTCATCGGTTCATCTCAATCAATTGACAGGTGGTTCCGACATAGAGAAGAACCTCAATCCAGGCCCTACTAAACACACACATATGCACGCACACATACACACACAAGCCAACAGGACTTTATAGAATCATAGGACGTTTACAGCACAGAAACAGGCCATTCAGCCCATCATGTCTGTGCTGGGAATTACTGCATCATGATCACAAACAAACAAAAGAAAAATTAGCCAACGCCGCCACTCCTGGTTTGGGCTGAAATGCCATGTCCTTCATTAATGAATAGTTCTCTGAATGACCACTTGGGCTATCAGGCCCCATGCAACTGTATCTTTAGCACTTTCAAGATCAGAAATGTGGTTGTGATGGCGGGAGGAAAGGTAGAGATTAACACCCCATCATTTCCTAAAATTCAATAAGATTTGAGAGGCAAGAAACTATTAGCACAGGGCAGGATGAAAAAATAAGTGCCCTCACGGCTCTGCAACACCACGACAGGACCAGGACACATTCCAGCTCACTCAAAAAAACACAATGATAGATCAAGATGATTTAATTGTATTTTTTATTAACTTACCTAATCAATCTCTATTTATTGTACTTTCACACATGAAGGGGTATGAGAAATATGGGAAAAAGAAACACTAAAAACCTAAAAGCCAGGAAAGCCAAGTCTTTCCTGCTGCTAGAAAATCTAACCAAGAACAGGCTCCTCTTCAAGATGCTTGTCCACTTTGACCACGTACATACAGTTATAGACAGATATATATTTTACACATGGAGAAGAATATAGACTTGCCAAGGATGATTCATTAGGTCTGAGTCGTTTTGCCTTCATATTTTAATCCATCATCCTTAAAAATAGACACCCCCTACATATTTAAGTGGGTTTTTTACTCCTGGAGCCAGATACCACACATTTTCCTCAGTGCTGGCAGCTGTGTATTGAATATCATGCCTATAAATTTACTTTTAGGCTTGGTAGCAAAATTGAAGTCCAAGGGATTAAAGGGGCAGGTACTGCATGGATATAAATATGACTAAGGGAAAGCAGAGAGTAGTGGTGAATGACTATTTTTCAGACTGGAAGGAATTATGTAGTGGTGTTAACCAGGCACGGTAATAGCACCACTGTACTTTTTGACATGTACTAATGACCTTACAGTACAGGTTGAGAGCGCAGTTAATAACACATGCAGTATCCTAGGCTTTACTAATAGGGCATAGAGTACAGGAGCAAGGAGGTTATGTTAAACTTGTATAAAGCAATGGTTCGGCCTCAACTGGAGTATTGTGTCCAGTGTTGTGCACCACACTTCCGGAAAGATTTTAAGGCATTAGCGCGAGTACAGAAAAGGTTCATGAGAATGGTTCCAGGGATGATGAACGTCAGTTATGTGGATAGACTGGAAAAGTTGGGACTGTTGAGGATATCTGATAGAAGTATTTAAAATCATGAGGGGTCTAGACAGAGGAGATAGGGAAAAACTGGTGGAAGGATCGAGATCAAGAAGGCACAGACTTAAAGTAACTGACAAAAGAAGCAATGGAGACGGGAGGAGAAACTGCTCCACGCAGCGAGTGGTTAAGATCTGGAATGTGCTGCCTGGGAGTGTGGTGTAACTATTCTGAGATTCTATGACTTTGGGTATCCAGCGAATAACTTCAAAGTCTGCAGATGATACAAAACTCAAATGTCGGAAACAGTGAGGAGGATTGTAACAGACTTCAGGACATAGACTACTGGTAAAAGGGCAGATACATGGTAGATGAAAGTGAAGTGGTTCATATTGGTAGCGAGGAGTGGCAACATAAACTAAATAGTACAATTTTAAAGGGAACATAAGAACTAGGAGCAGGAGTAGACAATTCAGCCCCTCGAGCCTGCCCCGCCATTCAATACGATCATGGTTGATCTCATTTCGGCCTCAGCTCCAATTTCCCACCCTCTCCCCTTTCAACCAGTTACTAATTAAAAACCTGTCTATCTCCCCCTTAAATTAATTCAGCGCCCCGGCATCCACTGCACTCTGAGGTAGTGAATTCCAGAGGAACAGAAAATCCTGAGGGCGCATGTGCACAAATCTTCAAAGTGGGCAGGGCAAGTTGAGAGTACATCTTGCTAAACTTTTCTGACCAATTCGGGACACCACACTCCAGAAAGAATGGCAGGGCCTAAGAGAGGCTGCAGAGGGGATTTACTAGAATGGTACCAGGGGAATGAGAAACTTCAGTTATACTTAAAGACTGCAGCAGCAAAGGTTAAGGGGCGATTTGATAGAGATGTTCAAAATCTTCAAAGGGTTTGGTAGAATAAATACAGAGAAAGGAAAAATGTGTAGAATTCTGGGGAAAGAGCTGAGGGCGTGGGACTAATTAGATAACACTATGTGAATTTATAAGATACATTTCCATATAATGCATGTTTGGCATCACATACAAAGAGACTATAGTTAACCTAATCATTACACCCTCAACATGCACATGCCGTACATATATAATAATTTATATACGAGATACACAAAGCAGCATACACAACACAAACATTGATATGTACAGGCACAGAGACCTCAAGTTACAAGAGGCCCCAGCTGGCAGGGTACAAACAACGTGACAATAAACCACAACCATTTCAAGTAACCAGGCACACACCGCCCCAGCCATCCCCTCCCGAATTATAATGCAAACCTTGGGGAAACAGAAACCCCTTGGATATAGTGTGACCACCCCAACCCCACCCCCTCACTTGGTATACAGCAACCTCCCCCACCAGTGTTCAGTAACTATAGTAACCCCCACCATACAGTAACATTCCCCCCCCACCCCCGGGTATATAGTAACCCCTAGTATACAGTAACACCCTCAGGTACCCAGTATACAGTAACCCCGTCCCCCCCGCCTCACCCCAGTAACCCACGGTATACAGTAATTACAGTAATACCACAGTAAACGGTAGCCTCCCGCCCCAGTATACAGTAACCCCCCCACCCCGGCTGTACTGTAACTACAGTAAACCCCGGGTATACAGTAAATCCCCCCACCACCCCACCCCAGTATACAGTAACCCCACCTCAGTATACAGTAATCCCCAAATCTTAATATACAGTAACCCACCCCCAGGTATACAGTTACCCCGCAGGTGTACAGTAAACCCCCCATTATAAGGTAACCCGCCCCCTGGATATACAGTAACCTCCCCGTTGTACAATAATGTCCCCTCCAGTTTCCCCCATCTACGGGTATACAGTTCACCCAAACCCAGGTATACAGTCCCACCCCACTCCGGGTATACAGTTACCTCCCCCCTCCCTAGTATACAGTTAAACGCCCCCCTCCCCGGTGTACAGTTATCTCCCTGGGTACACAGTTACCCCACCCCCACCACGTACACAGTTACCCCCCCAACCCACCCCCGGGTACACAGTTACCCACCCCCGGGTACACAGTTACCCCCACCCCTGGGTACACAGTTACCCCACCCCCCCCACACCCACCCACACCCGGGTATACAATTACACATCCCCCCACCCCCCCCCGGTACACAGTTACCCCACCCCCCCACCCCGGGTACACAGTTACCCCCCCCCCCTCTCCCGGGTACACAGTTACCCTCCCCTCTCCTGGGTACATAGTTCCCCCCTAACCCGGGTACACAGTTACCCCCACCCCCCCCAACCCGGGTACACAGTTACCCCCCCGGTACACAGTTACCCCCACCCACCCCCCAATCCGGGTACATAGTTACCCCCCCGGTACACAGTTACCCCCACCCCCCAACCCGGGTACACAGTTACCCCCACCCCCCCCCCAACCCGGGTACACAGTTACCCCCCCGGTACACAGTTACCCCCACCCCCCCAACCTGGGTACACAGTTACCCCCCCCGGTACACAGTTACCCCCACCCCCCAACCCGGGTACACAGTTACCACCCCCCCCCCCCCAACCCGGGTACACAGTTACCCCCCCGGTACACAGTTACCCCCACCCCCCCAACCCGGGTACACAGTTACCCCCACCCTCTCCCGGGTACACAGTTACCCCCCCGGTACACAGTTACCCCCACCCCCCCAACCCGGGTACACAGTTACCCCCACCCTCTCCCGGGTACACAGTTACCCCCCCGGTACACAGTTACCCCCGCCGCCCCCCCCGCCATCACCCCCTCACCTTGCTGCAGTACAGCATCCAGAGCTCGTACAGCCGCTCGGCGGTCGCCATCCCTCCGGGAGCGGTGGCTCTGCGCGGCCTCTTGCAGCTCCTCAAACCGGCATCGCGGCGGCGGCGGCGGCGGCGGCGGCGAGTCGCTCCATGGGCGGGGGGCTGACAGGCTCCGGGGAGCGGAGGAGGAGGAGGAGAGGGCGGGAGCCGGGTTGCCTGGTGAACGTGGGGTCGGAGGGGGCTCGGTTCCTCCCCCACCCCACCTCACCTCACCTCCTCCCCGCGCTGCCTGAGGCGGGTTTTACCCGCTTTCCCTGGTGTTTAAATAGATCTCCCCGCTCCGCCCGCTGACGGAAGCCCGTCTCCCCGCTCCGCCCGCTCCGCCCGCTGACTGAAGCCCGTCTCCCCGCTCCGCCCGCTCCGCCCGCTGACGGAAGCCCGTCTCCCCGCTCCGCCCGCTCCGCCCGCTGACTGAAGCCCGTCTCCCCGCTCCGCCCGCTGACTGAAGCCCCTCTCCCCGCTCCGCCCGCTGACTGAAGCCCGTCTCCCCGCTCCGCCCGCTCCGCTCTCTGACCCGCAACCGCTCCGCTCGGGGCCGGACCTCCGACTGAACCGCGCATGCGCGCCTCCACTGGCTGGGCCCTGGCCAGAGCGAGGCTCAGGTGCCTCTGCTCACGTGACAGCAGCTCAGGTGCTCGGGGAGGAGGAAGACAGGTGAGCTCAGGACGGGGGTAGGAAGAGAAAGACAGGTGAGCTCAGGGGAGGGGCGGAGGAGAAAGACAGGTGAGCTCAAGGGGGGGAGGAAAAAGACAGGTGAGCTCAAGGGGGGGAGGAAAAAGACAGGTGAGCTCGGGGGGTAGGGAGGAGAAAGACAGGTGAGCTCAGGACAAGGGGGAAGAGAAAGACAGGTGAGCTCAGGACAGGGGGGAGAAGAAAGACAGGTGAGCTCAGGACAAGGGCGAAGAGAAAGACAGGTGAGCTCAGGACAGGGGGGAGAAGAAAGACAGGTGAGCTCAGGACAAGGGGGAAGAGAAAGACAGGTGAGCTCAGGACAGGGGGGAGGAGAAAGACAGGTGAGCTCAGGACGGGGGGGAGAAGAAAGACAGGTGAGCTCAGGACAAGGGGGAAGAGAAAGACAGGTGAGCTCAGGACAGGGGGGAGAAGAAAGACAGGTGAGCTCAGGACGGGGGGAGAAGAAAGACAGGTGAGCTCAGGACAGGGGGGAGAAGAAAGACAGGTGAGCTCAGGACAAGGGGGAAGAGAAAGACAGGTGAGCTCAGGTGCTAGGGGAGGAGAAAGAGGTGAGCTCAGGACGGTGGAGGAGGAGAAAGACAGGTGAGCTCAAGGGGGGGGGAGGAGAAAGACAGGTGAGCTCAAGGGGGGGAGGAAAAAGACAGGTGAGCTCAAGGGGGGAGGAAAAAGACAGGTGAGCTCAAGGGGGGGGAGGAAAAAGACAGGTGAGCTCAAGGGGGGGAGGAAAAAGACAGGTGAGCTCAAGGGGGGGAGGAAAAAGACAGGTGAGCTCGGGGGGTAGGGAGGAGAAAGACAGGTGAGCTCAGGACAAGGGGGAAGAGAAAGACAGGTGAGCTCAGGACAAGGGGGAAGAGAAAGACAGGTGAGCTCAGGACAAGGGGGAAGAGAAAGACAGGTGAGCTCAGGACGGTGGGAGAAGGAAGACAGGTGAGCTCAGGACAGGGGGGAGAAGAAAGACAGGTGAGCTCAGGACAAGGGGGAAGAGAAAGACAGGTGAGCTCAGGTGCTAGGGGAGGAGAAAGAGGTGAGCTCAGGACGGTGGAGAAGGAGAAAGACAAGGTGAGCTCCGGGGGGGGGAGGAGAAAGACAGGTGAGCTCAAGGGGGGAGGAGAAAGACAGGTGAGCTCAAGGGGGGGAGGAGAAAGACAGGTGAGCTCAAGGGGGGGAGGAGAAAGACAGGTGAGCTCAAGGGGGGGAGGAAAAAGACAGGTGAGCTCGGGGGGTAGGGGGGAGAAAGACAGGTGAGCTCAGGACAAGGGGCAAGAGAAAGACAGGTGAGCTCAGGACAAGGGGGAAGAGAAAGCAGGTGAGCTCAGGACAGGGGAGAGAAGAAAGACAGGTGAGCTCAGGACAGGGGGGAGAAGAAAGACAGGTCTCAGGACAAGGGGGAAGAGAAAGACAGGTGAGCTCAGGACAGGGGGGAGAAGAAAGACAGGTGAGCTCAGGACAAGGGCGAAGAGAAAGACAGGTGAGCTCAGGACAGGGGGGAGAAGAAAGACAGGTGAGCTCAGGACAAGGGGGAAGAGAAAGACAGGTGAGCTCAGGACAGGGGGGAGGAGAAAGACAGGTGAGCTCAGGACAGGGGGGAGGAGAAAGACAGGTGAGCTCAGGACGGGGGAGGGCAGGTGAACTCAGCATGGGGGGAGGGCAGGTGAACTCAGGACAGGGGGAGGGCAGGTGAACTCAGGACAGGGGGAGGGCAGGTGAGCTCAGGACAGGGGGAGGGCAGGTGATCTCAGGACGGGGGGAGGGCAGGTGAACTCAGGACAGGGGGAGGGCAGGTGAACTCAGGACAGGGGGGAGACAGCTGATCTCAGGACAGGGGGGAGACAGCTGATCTCAGGACGGGGGGAGACAGCTGATCTCAGGACAGGGGGGAGGGCAGGTGATCTCAGGACAAGTAGGGGGCAGGTGAGCTCAGGACAAGGGGAGACAGGTGAGCTTAGGACGGGGGGGGGGCAGGTGAGCTCAGGACAGGGGGAAGTGCAGGTGAGCTCAGAACAGGGGGACAGGTGCGCTCAGAACATAGGGGGACAGGTGCGCTCAGAACATAGGGGGACAGGTGAGCCCAGGACATGGGAGACAAGTGAGCTCAGGGCTTGTGGGGACACATGAGCTCAGGGCATGGGAACACAAGTGAGCTCAGGACATGGGAGACAAGTGGGCTCAGGGGAGACAGGTGATCACAGGACATGGGAGGATAGGTGAGTCCAGGACATATGGGAACAGCTGAGCTCAGGAAATGAGAGGGCAGGTGAGCTCAGGATAGGGGGAGAACAGGTGAGCTCAGGACATGGGGACAGATGAGCTCAAAAGACATGGGAAGACAGGTGAGCTCAGGACAAGGGTGGACATGTGAGCTCAGTACATGGAAGACAGGTGAGCTCAGGACATGGGTGGGCAGGTGAGCTCAAAAGACATGGGAAGACAGGTGAGCTCAGGACAAGGGTGGACATGTGAGCTCAGTACATGGAAGACAGGTGAGCTCAGGACATGGGTGGGCAGGTGAACTCAAAAGACATGGGGAGACAGGTGAGCACAGGACATTGGGGAAGCAAGTGAGTTCAGGACATGGGTGACAAGTGAGTTCAAAGAAGACAGCTGACTCAGGACATGGAGGGACAGTTGAGCTCAGGGGAGACAGGTGAGCTCAGGACATGGGGGACAGATGAGCTCAAAAGATGTGGGAAGACAGGTGAACTCAGTACATGGGGAGAAAGGTTAGCTCAGGGCATTGGAAACAAGTGAGTTCAGGGGAGACAGGTAATCTCAGGGCATGGAGTACGGGTGAGCTCAGGGGGACAGGTGAGCTCAGGACAGGGGGAGACAGTTGAGCTCAGAGACAGGTGAGCTCAGGACAGGGGGAGACAGTTGAGCTCAGAGACAGGTGAGCTCAGGACATGGGTGAAAGGAGCGCTCAAAAGACATTGGGAGACAGGTGAGCTCAGGGCATGTGGGGACAGGTGAGCTCAGGACATGGGGGACAGGTGAGCTCAGGATATGGGGGACAGATGAACTCAGGATATGAGGGACAGATGAACTCAGGAAATGGGGACAGGTGAGCTCAGGATAGGGGGAGGACAGGTGAGCTCAGGACAGGGGGAGGGCTGGTGAGCTCAGGACAGGGGGAGATGGGTGATCTCAGGACAGGAACAAGGCAGGTGAGCTCAGGACAGGGGGAGGGCAGGTGAGCTCAGGACAGGAACAAGGCAGGTGAGCTCAGGACAGGGGGAGGGTAGGTGATCTCAGGACATTGGGAGGTAGGTGAGCTCAGCAGAGATAGGTGAGTTCAGGATGGGGGGACAAGTGAGCTCAAGACATGGGGGGGTACAGACGAGCTCAAGACATGGGGGACAGATGAGCTCAGGACACGAGGACAGGTGAGCTCAGGATAGGGGGAAGACAGGTGAGCTCAGGACATGGGGACAGGTGAGCTCAGGATAGGGGAGGACAGGTGAGTTTAGGACATGGGGAGACATGTGTGCTCAGGGGAGGCATGCATGCTCAGGACATGGGGCCACAGGTGAGCTCAGGACATGGAGTGGGGCAGGTGAGCTCAGGACATGGGGTGACATGTGGCAAACAAGTGCAGCTGAAGAACTGAGTGCATACCTAAGAGTTTGTTTAGTCGGGGAGCTTAAAGTGTTAATCTTGTTTTTGTAAACTAGTCTAGTCTGTAATTAGCAGTAACTGAACTGTGTAAGTGAACTAAGTTTCTTTCCTTCTTCCAACCTTAGACAGACAAACACACTCTGCTGAGAGAGTTGAGTAGTTAATTAGATAACTGTTTGAATCTGGTTTCTGTAGCCCCAGTTCAGTTTTGTATAAATTCAGGGTTCTTTAGTTCAGCCAAGTCAAATGGGTACAGCTGAGGAACTGAGTGCATACCTGAGAGTTTGGTGAATTGGGGAGCTCGGTGAGGTGGGAGGGGAAGGAGGTGTTCATTTCCTTTTGCTTTTTCTACCTTTCTCACCCTGTTGGAATTGATTCTTGCTCCACTACAGGGAAAGGATCTAGCTGTTTGATGAGTGTCTGGTGAGTGGTTAAGGCTTGTTCCAGTCCTAAGGTTTAAAATAGTGTGCATACTGGTGGTAAACTTAATAAAATGTATAAAAAGCAACATAAGTAATTGAATAATATAATTAATTAATTAAAACACATTAAGGATAGCAGGACAGGTGATGTGTCAAGGCTGCACATGTGGGAGCTGCTGAATGCCGATGTGATCCAGAGCAAACATGTCTGCAGTAAGTGTTTGCGGCTTGAGGAGCTTCGGCTTATAGTCACTGAGCTGGAGGCTGAGCTGCAGACACTACAACCCACCTGGAAGGGGGAAATTTGTCTGGATGCTTTGCACCAGAAGGCAGCCACACCAATTAGAATAGGATAAGGTCTTCTGATTTGATTGGTGGTCAGGGATAAGAGAGTGTGACTGAGAGTGAGATAGGTAACGGTACCCAGGGGGCAGGAGAATCAGTCTCTGTAATTGTCCAAAAGGTTTGAGGTTCTCTCAGCTTGTTTGGATGACAGTGGGGGCTGTAGGGTGGAACTGAGCGTGGCATTGTGGTACAGGAAGCCATTCAAGTAGGGGGAGCAAAATAGAATGTAGTGGTCATAAGGGACAGTATAGTGAGGGTGATTGACACTGCTTTCTGCAGCAAAGAATGAGAGTCCAGGTGGCTGTGTTACCTGCACGGTGCCAGGGTTCAGGACATCTGCTGGAGAGGAACTTGCATTGGGAGGGGGAGGATCCAATTGTCATGGTCCATGTAGGTACCAATGACATGATTTTTTTTTTTATTCCTTCACAGGATGTGGGTGTTGCTGGCTAGGCCAGCATTTATTGTCCATCCCTAATTGCCCTTGAGAAACTGAGTGGCTTGCTAGGCCATTTCAGAGGGCATTTTAGAGTCAACCACATTGCTGGTAAGGATGGCAGATCTCCTTCCCGAAGGGACACAGTGAACCAGATGGGTAGAACTAGGGAAGAGGTTCTGCATAGAGAGTATGAGAAGCTAGGCACTGAATTAAAAAGCTGAACCTCAAAGGTTATAATCTCTGGATTATTACCTGAGCCAAGTGCAAATTGGCACAGGGTACATAAAATTAGAGAGATGAATATGTGGTTCAAAGACTGGTGCAGAAGAAGTGGGTTCCAGTTTGGGGGCACTGGCCCATACAGGAGAAAGTGGGGGCTGTACCTTTGGAATGATCTATACCTGAACCGTGCTGGGACCAGTGTTCTTGCGAACTGCATAACTAGGGAAATAGAGAGAGTTTTAAACTAAATAATGGGGGAAGGGATCAAATGTGGGGAGATGTGGTATATCAAAGAGTAGAGACAAGGAAGAGAGGAAGGTATTATTATGGGAAATGATAAAACAGACCATGACAGGAAGGGACAGACAGTACAAGTCTAACAGCACATCAATGGATAAGGCTAACGGTTACAAAAATAATAAAAATACAAAACTTAAGGCTCTGCATCTGAATGCAGATAGCATTCAACATAAAACAGATGAGCCGATGGATTGTATTTATTAATCTCTATTTGCACCAATAGCTATGGCTGTAGGATGGCATAGATTAGGACCTGAATATTGAAGGGTATGTGACTTTTAGAAAGGATAGGAAGTTGGGAAAAGGTGGAGTGATGCTTTTGTTAATTAAAGCTGACATTAGCACAATAGAGAGGGATGATTTAAGTTTAGGAAACCAGGGTATAGAAGCAGTTTGGGTAGAGGTGAGGAATGATAAAGGCAAGAAGTCACTTGTGGGAGTGGTGTACATGCCCCCTAACAATAATCACACTGTAGGATGAGGTATCAAAGAGAAGGTAATGGGAGCTTGTCAGAAAGGTATGGCAATTATCAAGGGGGCTTTTAGTCTACATATAGACTGAGATAATCAGTTGGGCAAAGGTAGCATTGAAGACAAATTCATAGAATGTTTTCAGGATAGTTTCTTAGATCAGCATGTTCTGGGGCCAACCAGGGAGCAGGTTAATTAATGGCCTCATAGTGAAGGTAGCAGTGATCATAATATGAATGAATTTTACATTCAGTTTGAGGAAGAGAAGAGTGGGTCTAAGACTAGTATTTTAAACTTAAGTAAGCACAATTATGACAGCATGAAAGCAGAGCTAGCGAAAGTGAACAGGCAATTTAGGTTAAGAGTTAGGTCAGTAGAGATGCAGTGGCAGACATTTAAGGGGGTATTTCAGAATGCACAGAATAAATACATTCCGATGAGAAAGAAAATTTCCAAGGGGAAGACCTAACCTCCGTGGTTAACTAAAAAAGTTAAAGATGACATTAAACTTAAAGAAAAAGCATATAATTGCATAAGGATGGGTGGCAAGTCAAAAGATTAGCCAAAATATAAAAAATAGCAAAAAACGACTAAAAGACTAGGAAGGAGGGAAACATTAGAGTACAAGAGAAAGCTAGCTAGAAATATAAAGATAGATAGTAAAAGTTTCTACAGATATTTAAAAAAGAAAAGTGTTAACAAAGTGAGCGTTGGTCCTACAGGAAGTGAGTCTGGGGAGTTAATAATGGAAAATAAGGAGATGGCAGATGAATTGAGCCGGTATTTTGCATCAGTCTTCACTATAGAGGATACATCAGCAAATTTAGCAACCATACCATAGGTCCCTTCATCCACATCATTTATATAAATTGTAAAGAGTTGAGCCTCCAGCACTGTTCTCTGTGGCACACCACTAGTTACATAATGCGAACCAGGACATGGTGGGGGGACAGGTGAGCTCAGGACATGGGGAGGACAGGTCAGCTCAGGACATGGGAGGACAAGTGAGCTCAGGACATGGGGAGGACAGGTGCACTCAGGACCTGAGGAGGACAGGTGAGCTCAGGCCCTGAGGAGGACAGGTGAGCTCAGGACCTGGGGAGGACAGGTGAGCTCAGGCCATGGGAGGACAGGTGAGCTCAGGACATGTGGAGACAGGTGAGCTCAGGACCTGGGCAGGACAGGTGAGCTCAGGACTGGGGCAGGACAGGTGAGCTCAGGACCTGGGCAGGACAGGTGAGCTCAGGACCTGGGCAGGACAGGTGAGCTCAGGACCTGGGTGGGACAGGTGAGCTCAGGACCTGGGCGGGACAGGTGAGCTCAGGACCTGGGTGGGACAGGTGAGCTCAGGACCTGGGTGGGACAGGTGAGCTCAGGACCTGGGCGGGACAGGTGAGCTCAGGACCTGGGTGGGACAGGTGAGCTCAGGACCAGGGTGGGACAGGTGAGCTCAGGACTGGGGCAGGACAGGTGAGCTCAGGACTGGGGCAGGACAGGTGAGCTCAGGACCTGGGCAGGACAGGTGAGCTCAGGACCTGGGCAGGACAGGTGAGCTCAAAGGGTGAACTCAGGACATGGAGGATGGCAGTGATCTGGGGGCAATTGAGCTCATGTCTGAAAGGGAATGAGCTCAGGTCCAGGAGGACAGGTAGGTGAGCATCGGTCTCAGGGCCTGATCCAAGTGGAATATCCTCCTCTGCCTCTCAGAGCCTTGGAGTGTCTGACAATAACTTTTGTTTCTCTCTCCGCAGAGGCCATGTTTCTCTCTATGATTTTTCCTCTCTGTACAGAAGCTGCCTGAGCTGCTGTTTTTTGCAGCTTTCTCTGTCTTGTTTTTTCTTTGCTTCTATTTTTATTTAATATTTCTAGCATCTGTGGTACTTTGCTCTTGCATAGTACCCCCTGTCCCCACTCTACCCCTATCCATGTGTCTGCTTTTGTAATTACCAACTCAAACACTGGGTTTACCCAATCCACTCAAATTGGAAAGTAATTTGATAATTCCCCCGTTAGTATGGGGACACAAACAATAACTACCCCCATGATAAGTGAAGGAAGGAAGCTTAGCAAATTGAATCAGAGCTGTCATTTCCATCGTTAAAAATGCACCTGTAACCTCTCCAGTAACAGCAAACATCACCTGCTCAATCTTCAGAGCCTTCCGGGCGCGCATATAGCCATGGGGGAGGGGCAGCGAGGCAAGGCGAGCATCACCATCAACCAAGTCCAAGCTGGACCTATGGGTGGCCAAGTCCAGAGACAGACCAGCAAGGAAGTCCGCCGACTTGCCCCACCCTTCTCCTCACCAGGTGGCCAAACATCAGAAGCGTAGAACTGAAGTGCAGCCAAAAATTGAGGTGCACCCAATTTTAAATAATGGAATGGGGCTGCAAGCTCTCGCGTTCCGTGCGCATGAAACATGGGCTCATTCAGGCTGCAAACGTCACTGGGAGCCCACAAACTGACTTATGAACCTATTGGGTGGGACTGCTCCCTGCAACACTGAGGTGGGCATAAAAGATGCTACAGTGCTATTTCCAGACAGAGCAGGCGAGTTTTCCCAAAGTGTTCTGGCCAATATTTTTCCCCGAACTAACAGCTAAAACAGAATACAGTATTTGGTCATTAACATGTTGCTGTTGTGTGATCTAGCTGTCCAAAGGTTGCCTCCTGTGTTTCCTGTACAACATTGACACAATGTATTGCCTTGGCTGTAAAGCATTTTGGGCATCCTTAGGTTAGGTTGAGAGAGGCACTATTTAAATTCAAGTCTTCCTTTCTTATCCTGCTACCCACCCCTCAGTCTCAGTATGACAATCCACGCTTTTGTTACTTCCAGACTCAATTGTTCCAATATATTTCACCTCACACTCTCCAAAATTCCTTCACCCCACCATTGGTAACTGTGCTTTCAACTAAGCTCCAGAAATCCCTTCTTCAACCTTTCCACCGTTTTCTCCCTCTTTCAGACACTCCTTCAAATTTCTCACTTCAACCGAGCTTTTGGCCACCTCTTCTAATCTTTCTCTTTAGCTCAGGGTCAATTTTTGTCTTACTGCACTCATGTGAAGTGTGTTGGGGTCTCTCACTGAGTGAAATGCAAGATATTGTTGGACAACCTTGAGGATGATTGGCTTCCTCCTAATCGCTACTTCCTGATTCATCTAACTCTTTCTGTGTCATGGTCGATCAGCCCAAACTCTCCTGGCTGAGAAAAAAACCATAATTGTTTACATTTCCTGTCTCATTTTTGTGGTGATAAATCCCACATAATTTCCTTGCAGCAGATAACTCTGTATCTCCGTGCTTGGTGCTTAGCTCTTTTGGTTCTTTTTCAAACCGTTACAAATACATTAATGCGTTGATTTGCGCATTAGGTTCTTTTTTTCTCCTCTCCCTTTGGCTTCCGACCCCATAACTTCACCATCGTGAAGATGGCCTACTTTCACCACCCCATAGCATTGCCCATCTCCGTCTTTGCCTCATTTCACCCACTGCTGAAACCCTCATCCGTGTCTTTGTCAGCTCCAGGCTCAGCTATTCCAATGTTCTTACGCCTTAAGTTCTTCAACCCTCCATAATTTTAGCTCAACCAAAATTCTGTTGTTTGTATCCTATACTATATCAACTCTCGCATGCTTAACACTGCCATATTCACTGACCCACACTGGCTGGCCTGGTCCCCTAGTGGCTGAAATTTGACATTTGCATCTGTATGTTAGTATCTTTTCACGGCCCCAACCCTCCCTATCTCTAAAAAGTCCCCAGGCCTTATAAACACATCTCCTGAACTCCATTTCCCTGACCCTGGCCTTTTTGCATCCAGCCTTTTGTTTACCCCAGTATTGGCAGCTGCCCCTACCGACACCCACAACCCACTCTTCAGTTCCATGTCGGCGCCTCTTCATCTCTCTCCACCTCCATGGCCCACCATTTTGACCTAGTTTTCCATCACCTCTCCTAACATCTCCTTTTTCAGCTCAACATCCAGTCTTTTTCTGGTAATGTCTCCGTGAAGCATTTTTAGAGAGAGGAGAATGAGAACATAGGGAGAGGGGAAGGCCGTTCAGCCCTTTGAGCCTGTTACACGATTCAGTTAGATCATGGCTGAACTGTATCTTAACTTCATTTACAGTCCTTGGCTCTGTACACCTTTATACCCCTGCCTAACAAAAAAAATCTATCTCAATTTTTAAATTTTTGATAGATTCCCTAACCTCAGCAGCTTTGTGGGGGGGAGTGTTTTCCCCTTTGTGTGAAGAAGTGCTTCCTGACATCACCTCTGAATGGGCTAGCTCTAATTTTATGGTTATGGCCCTTTGTTCTGGACCCTCCCACCTCCCTCCCAGCAGAGGAAATAATTTCTCTCTATTTACCCTATCAATTAGATCACCCGTTAACCTTTACACTCCAGGATATGCAAACCGAGCCTATGCACCCTGCCTTCATAGAGCAGCTGGAGACAATGGTGGCAGACACTCTGATGGGCCCTTTGAAGAATTTCAAGGGGGACATGGAGGGAACTCGGGGGGCTCCTACAAGGGAGAATTCAAGTGCAGAACAGTGGCAGATCGGATACAGAAGGATTGGGGTAGAGATTGAGGGGCAAAGTTGCTGGTGAGTGAGGCAGGAGGATAGAGTGGAGAAGGATTGGGGTAGCAATTGAGGAGCAAAGTTGCTGGGGAATGGGCCAGGAGATGAGAATTAAAAGGTGGTGTGACTGGATGACAGAAACAGAAGCAGATAGAGGGTCAAGAGAAGCAAAAATATAAAGGTTGAGATAACGAGCGTAAATTCTGAGTAGCAGCCAAAATGCACACGCCTCTTAATTGGTTTCCAAATCAGGGCTGTTTGCTCTTTCCATTGTCAAAGTTTTCCCAACCAACGCACAACTGAATGTAGCCAAGAAGAACAGGGGCATTGCAATGGCGGTCCCATGTTTCTATTTTGTGTATCAAATTATAAAGAGGCATCATCTACATCGGTTTCTGTAACTGCTTCAGCCTCTTAACTACATAGGAATGAATGGGCAGGAATGGATGAGGAAGGGTTTTGAAATGCTTTATTTTGGTGCCCCCTTCTGGCATGAAAAAAGGATTCTGGGGCAAAATTTCCTATGTACTAACGGCCAAAGACCCATATAATCGGGGTATAAAGCAAATACCCAAAAGAAGAGATCAAGCAAACTCAGCTTGTGTGTTATACACACAATTGTTCTTGGCTGAAACGCCCTCACTCTCGTGTGTATGCATATCAATTCTTGTGCCCTGGGTGTTTCATAACGTTATAGATGCTGTACAAATCTGAGCTGCCATTGTACCCGAGTGAATCTCAGCTCATGGCAACTCCCCCAGTCCCAGCCTGACACATTCTTCTGAATTTCTGATACAGATTCAAAATGGGTGTAAAATTACCCCCTGAACCATAGAAAAGTTACAGTGCAGAAAGAGGCCATTCAGCCCATCGTGTCTGCGCCGACCCAAAAAGAGAAAAAAGAAACTATCCACTCATTTTAATCCCACTTTCCAGTCTTGCAGGTTACAGCACTTCAGATGCAGATCCAGGTACCTTTTCAATGAGTTGAGCGTTTCAGCCTCAACCACCAACTTAGGCAGTGAGTTCCAGACACCCACCACCCTCTGGGTGAAAAAGTTTTTCCTCATGTCCCCTCTAATCCTTCTACCAATCACCTTAAATCTATGTCCCCTGGTAATTGACCCCTCAGCTCAAGTCTTTCCTGTTTACCCTATCTAGGCCCCTCATAATTTTGTACACCTCAATTAAGCCACCCCTCAGCCTCCTCTGTTCTAAGGAAAACAACCCCAGCATGTCCAATCTCTCCTCATAGCTGCAATGTTCAAGCCCTGGCAGCATTCTTGTAAATCTCCTCTGTACTCTCCCCAGAGCAATTATGACCAGAACTGTACACAAAATTCCAGCTGTGGCCTAACCAGCGTTTTATACAGTTCCACCATTTCATCCCTGCTTTTGTATTCAATTCCTCACCCAGTAAAGGAAAGCGTTCTATATGCTTTCTTTACCACCTTATCCACCTGTCCTGCTACCTTCAGGGACCTGTGGACACGCACTCCAAGGTCTCTCACTTCCTCATCCACCCCCTCGATAACTTCCCATTTATTGAGTATTCCCTGGCTTTGTTTGCCCTCCCTAAATGCATTACCTCACACTTTTCCAGATTGAATTCCATTTGCCACTTCTCCGCCCGCTCAACCAAACCATTGCTATCATTCTGGAGTCAACAGCCATCCTCTTCATTATCAACTACACAGTCAATTTTTGTGTCATCTGTAAATTTCCCAATCATGCCTCCCATCTTTAAGTCTAAATCATTAATATATACAACAAACAGCAAGGACCCCAACACTGAGCCCCATGGAGCACCACTGGAAACTGTTTTCCATTTGCAAAAACATCCATCGACCATTATCCTTTGTTTCCTGTCACTGAGCCAATTTTGGATCCAATTCGCCACCTTCCCCTGTATCCCATGAGAGCTCACTTTTCTGACCAGTCTGCCATGTGAGACCTTGTCAAATGCCTTACTGAAATCCATGTAGACTACATCCACTGCACTACCCTCATCAATCCTCTTTGTTACTTCCTCAAAAAATTCTATTAAGTTAGTAAGACAAGATCTTCCTCTAACAAAACCGTGCTGACTATCCCTGATCAATCTGTGCTTTTCTAAGTGACAGTTTATTCTGTCTCTTAGAATTGTTTCCAATAATTTGCCCACCACCGAAGTCAGACTGACCAGCCTATAATTTTCTGCAGTTTAGACGCAATTATTTTTCTGGCGTTTGATTGGCATCTTATAAAATAATTTGGAAAATGTATTTATCCTCATTGAGATCAATCAATGAACACCAACTTGTATTTGAGTATTGCTGAAAAAAGACATTGTGTCAAAGCTTTTCATCTTGCACTCATCAGGAGAATCGCAAGAATACCAATGTCAGGGGAAGCAACAGCTTTATATTGTATGAGAAGAGAGTGCTGATTGGTTGGCAAGGTACTGGAAGCTACATATATTAATACACAGGGCCTTGTTCTTTGCAGACAGAAATATCATGTACACACATTGTCCCTGTTTCAGCTAAACAAAACAAGTGACAGCCATTCACTGGTTCATTCCTCAAGACTATGCCTTGAGTGTCAAGCTGCCTGGTTTAAATTTCAAACAATGCTTGGCAGTTAACTGACAGTCATCATTAACTGGTGCATTCTTCATAGCAATGCCTCTATCAATTCAGAGTCAGTTGTCAACCGATCAGCACTCTCTCCTCATGCAGTATAAAGTTGTTGCTTCCCCTGACATTGGTATTCTTGCGTTTGTCCTGATGAGTGCAAGACTAAAATCTTCAACATTAATGTCTTTTTGCAGCAATACTCAAGTTCTGTACTACCAAACGACAACTTGTATTTATATAATAGTTTTAAAATAGAGGCAACAATACCTTGAAATAATTAACAAAGGATGGGGGTGAATACAGTGGCTTTGGTCTTCCCAATATTTAATTGGGGGAAATTTCTGCTCATCCATTACTGGATGTCAGACAAGCAGTCTGATAACTTAGCAATGGTTGGAGGAGTCAAGAGAGGTGGTGGTGAGGCAGAGCCGGGTGTTGTCAATGTACAAGTGAAAATTAACACCAAAAGGCACAACATCAATAAAGAAGGTGGGGAAAGGGATCAAGGATAGCTCCTTGGGGTCACTAAAGGTAAAGGTGCAGGAGTGAGAAGAAAAGCCCATTGCCAGTAGCTCTCTGCCTGCAACTAGATAGATGAGAATGAAACCAGGTGAGTGCAGTCCCAGTGAGCTAGACGACGGTGGAGAGATGTTGGAGGAGGATGGTGTGGTCAACTGGGACAAAGGCTCCAGATGGGTCAAGCGGGACAAGGAGGGATAGTTCACGCCTCTGATGAAAAGTCACTGACTTGAAACGTTAACTCTGTTTCTCTCTCCACAGATGCTGCCAGACCTGCTGAGTATTTTCTAGCATTTTCTCTCTTCATTTCCGATTTCCAGCCTCCACAGTATTTTATTTTTGGATTAGTGTTTAATTCCCTGCCACTTCTCTCCCAGGAATGCCCACCCTGAAGAAGCTCTGATCTTCTCTCTGATGAGGCTTCCACTCATTTCTTCTACCTTGTCCTTAAAACTTATTACATCTTGAACTGTTGCCAGCTCTGAAGAAAGATCATCGACCCGTTAACTCTGTGTCTCTCGCCACAGGTACTGCCTGACCCGCTGGATATTTCCAGCAATTTTTTTTTGTTTTTGTTTTTGTTTTTATTTCAGATTTCCAGCATCTGCAGGATTTTGCTGTTGTATGAAGGATAGTTTACCCTTGGCGGAGTCAGACGGGCTGACATTTGGCCATTTCGATATTGTGGCGGGGATGGAAACCTGATCGGAGAGATTCCAACATGGAGCTCCAGGAAAGATGGGCATGGATTTGGGAGCCGACAACACGTTCAGCGATTTTGGAAAGGAAAGGGAGGATGGAGACTAGGACAAAAGTTTGCAAGGCTGGAGGGGTCAAAGCTTGGTTTACGAGGAGAGAGAAGATGACAGCAGATTGGAAGGTGAGAAAGACAACACCTGAGGATAAAGAATTGTTAACAATATCAGCTAACATGGGGGCCAGGCGGGGAATTTGGGTGGCTAGTAGTGGGAATAGGGTCGAGGTAGCAAGGGGTGGGTGTCGTGGATGATATGAGCTGAGGGGGCATGACTGGAGATGGGAGAGAAACTGAAGAATGGTGCGAGTTCAGGACTAGGGCAGGGGGATCTTTAGAGGAAGTTTGGCCTAGTGGACAAAGGGAAAGGGGGGAACTGGCGGCGGCAGCTATTTGGATAGTCTCAATCTTAGTGGCAAAGAAGTCCATGCTTTTCCTACACTTACTGTTGGAGATGAGGGTGAAGATGACGGGGGGTGGGGGCGAAGAGATTAGAAACGGTTTGCAGTAGGGAAAAGAAGCTGGGGGCTATCTTTGGCATTCCAGGATTCCGGAATACTGAGCAGTTGTAGCAGTTGTGAGCAGGATCACATAGTGTTTTATGTGGTCCAGTCAGATCAGACAGTGCATGGCTAAACCAATCCACCACATTCATCCAAGTGTGCGTCCTTTGGTCTTAAGGGGACAGAGATGGCGGCCAGACAGTGGGAATGGCCAAGGTGAGAGAAAATAGTGGCTTTATTGGGGACTAGGGCATGAAGGGTGGAGGTGGGGGTATGGCTGAACAATGTTGTGGTGAATGGAGGGCCTAAGGCTAGAGAGTTGGGATTTAGAAAGCACAGTTGTAAGTGAATTGGGGGAGAGTGTTTTCCAGGGATGGATACAGAGGGAGGTAGGGTTGGGAAGTGGAAGGGGGCTGTGGGTGGAGAGTGATACAAGGAATGACCAGAGAATGGCCTTATCTGGGATTGGCACAATGTGAGTCGTGAGGCCATGCGAGGTGGCAAGTTCAAACCATGAATATGGTTTGAGAAGTTAGCGTGGAGGGAGAGATTAAGGGAGGATAAGAAAGCAGTGAACTCAGCGGAGAGAGAACATGAGTTGAGTTGGAGGTTGAAGTCACCAAAGATGAATTGCTTGGTGCAGAGGCTGAAGGAGGGGAGCAGTGAAGATACCTCCGTGAGAAAATTCTTATCATTCTTGGTAGAGAGCGATGATTCTAAATGAGTGGTGAGGGTCGGTGGCGGGGTGGAGGGGGAACAAATTGAGGATCTGAAAGGAGGAGAAAGTGTCAGAAGAGTGGAGGGAAGAGTCCAAGTCGCGATTTTGTGATGTAGCAGACTGTCACAGCAACGCTGGAAGGTATGGTCAGGAGGGGAAGCTTTATTTAGGGAAAAGTGTCATCATTCCTCAGCCAAGTTTCTGTCTAGGTCATAATGGTTATGTAATCATCCACAGTGAGTCCTTGTTCACAGTGAATGGAGATTCTGGGGGGAGGTGCATAGAAGGCAGTGAGAGCTGATTCACTGGCCAACTCCATTGGGTCAGCAGTGGGAGGGGAAGAAGGTAGGCAAGGTTATCCCCAGCAAGGTGAACCAAGCAGGAAGGTCGAAGGGAGAGTGGGATGGGGCAATCGGAGTTGCTGCTTGTAACCGGCCAATGCTGAATGAATGCCTCGATGAGCTGGTTGGAGGATGCCAAGAGAGATAGAGATCTAACAGGGAGTCAAGCCTGAGATGGTGACAAGAGTGTAGGGACGTTAAGCAGTACTGAAGAGTTAGGTTAGGGATTTGGGAGAGCAGAGCATCTGAGAGTGGAGAATGAAAGGTGGAATGACAGGAAGAGGAAGGAGGTCTGTAAGGGTAAAGAGAACAAAAGAAAAATGTGACCTGAGAAGTGATGGTTCCGAGTGGCAGTCAAAATACGGCCCCAAATGGGCACAGGGAAAACTCAGAATCACAGAATCATTACAGTACAGGAGGCCATTCGGCCCATCAACTCTGCACTGGCTCTCTGAAAGAACATTCTATCAAATAGATAGGCCTAGTTACATCGCAATTATTAGGATACATGAGAGGCCTGAGGCAACCTTCCACCTCATAAGGTGATGGTTTGCGCCATGGTGGTCAACTCTGTGTTGAGTATCACCTGCTGTGGCTCAGGAACCCCACTCTGGCATGGCAGTTTCTGCTGCATTTGCTGCAGAGGGAGACAGTGGCTGAGAGAGCATGATTCACTGGCCTCTGTTCTCTCTGGGCCCTCTGCTTGGCCAGCTGAGCTTTTCATTTCTGCTCACCTCTTCCAATGTCCTTCCAAACAGTCAGCCTCCAGAGGTCACGGCTGTCAGCGACTGTCTCCCAGTTGTCACTGTTCTGGGCCATGACATTTGTCCTCCTGATGTTGATAGTCAAACCAAACTCTTTACGGGCATCAGAGTCTGTCTGTTTGCTGCTGAAGGTGTTCCTCAATGTGGAATGCTAGCATAACATTGGCAGTGTAGAGCAACTCTCTGATGAGGACTTGGTGCACCTTCGTCAAGTGTATAGAAATGATCACTTATTCCGATATTACTATGGGTTACTATGAAGCAAGCTTCTGAGGGTTGTGTGTGTGTGTGTGTGAGAGAGAGAGACTAACTTAGATTGAAGTCAGTCAGATTGTAACGTTTAATTCATCAAAGGGTTGGATATAAAGCAGGCATTTTTGAAGTGAAGATGAATGAGCTAAGATGGGATACCAGTAGATACAGCATGAATAGGAACTTGTATTAGGAAATAAATGAGGAGTGAATTTTTAGCTATTGAATCTCAAAGAGAGAGAAAAGGAAGTTTTATAACTGGCAAAGATCATTTATTAAATAAAGCAAAGTTATTATGTTCATTTTTCCTGAAAGTGTTAGCCATAAAGACAACATGAGAGATTTTTAGATTCTGGGAAAAGTAACTTCCAAAAGGAAGTTAAGTACAATGGATTTAAAGATGAAAGGAGAAAAATATATTTAAGGAAAGATTGAAAGCTATATGAGGGGTGTGGCTATGTGATTTTGAAGACTGCTGTGCGAGCACAATCCTGTGAAGGAAGCAGTTTCTAGCCATCTGAGAAGTGCCTGGTTGTTCCAGGAAGCAAAATTTTGTTACAAGCCTTGGATTTCCATTGTCAAGTGACAGGGAGAGAGCAGCTTGTGAAATAATTCCCTTATAGCAACAATGGGTGCCTTGCTGTAATATTACTGGATGTTTTATAGATTAAGAATCTATAGGGACTGTTGCCTGGAAAAGGGTGTTTATTGTGAGTCTAGCTAAGTAGAAACTTTTTGGGAAATGTTTTAAAGACTAAATTTAACTGTGTAACTGTAATCTTGTGTGATTAAGTTTTCTTTTCTTTTGGTTAATAAATGTTTTAAGTTAATATTTAAGATCTTCAGAAGTGGTAATTGAGTCTTTACTTCTGACTTCAGTACACATATCTTCTCAGATTAAGTACAAATTGCAAAATTGTTATGATAGCCTGACCCAGTTTCCCTTTGGGATTTGGTCAGCCTGGCAAGTGCCACCTGCCATACCATAATACTTGGATCTCAGCGAGCAAGGCTCAACAGCTTTTTTTGTGGACATGCCACCTGACACTCATGAACCAATGTCCAGCTGTGGGCGGATAGCTCCACAGCCTTGTGGATACCTCGGGACAGTTAAAGGCTTAGGGGGTGAACCCTGACAAAAAATCTGGAGTGGAGCCCAAAGGTGGACCAACGTCTAAATATGTCATCTTTCTGGCAACCCCTGCAAACAGGCTGGTGCCACAGTTCTCTGCATTCTTTTGGACTCAACTGGGGAGGTCGAGCAGGTCCCTGATTTTGGCCAGCCCAGGGTCTTCATAAATTTTGCCTAGGCTTGCACCCTGGAGTGGACACTCCAGTTTCGCTGCAGAGCGTTAACACAACATGGGACACAGCAGTTACGGGTGATAAGCCCAACTTAATTGGCGTAGAGAATGGGTGCTACCTGTGGTCTCTGAGAGTGGGGAGGGAACATCGTGTTCCACTGGTCAGCCCACCTCAAGGCAGACAGTCCCTGACCAGTGAGGTGTTGACCTGCCACAATCCATCTGCTTCAGCCGTTATTAGGGCTTAGAGTCTCTGCTCCACAAGTAGACCAAATCCATCGCACCAGGCAAACAAACAAAATAAAAGAAGATGCCACTCTTCCATTGGCAAACAAGAAGATCAAGACCATGTACACGGGATTGATAGACAACTTGATAGACTGGGGTGGATAACACATGTAAGACAGCCATGATCAACATGGAACTTGATCGGCTGAACATTGGCATACATTAAAAACCTGATGGTAAACAAAATACTTCTCTGAAGCGTGGTCATTGCCGTAATGTAGGAAATACGGCAGCCAATTTGTGCACAGCATGATCCCACAAACAACAAAGAGGCAAATGATCAGATAACCTACTTTTTTGAGGTGGAGTTGAGGGGGGTGCGGTGGGTAGGGTGGTTGGTGCTAAGTATTGGCCAGGGCACCAGCGAAAATGCTCTTCTTTGGGGAGATGGTGGCGTAGTGGTACTGTCACAGGACTAGTAACCTAAAGGCCCAGACGAATGCTCTGGGGACATGGGTTCAAATCCCACCATGGTATGGCAGCTGGTGGAATTTGAATTCAGTTAATAAATCTGGAATTGAAAGCTAGTGTCAGCAGTAGTGACCATGAAACTACAGGATTGTCATTAAAAACCCATCTGGTTCACTGAAAGGAAAGAAATCTGCTGTCCTTATCTGGTCTGGACTACATGTGACTCCAGACCCACACCAATGTGATTGATTCTTAACTGCCCTCCGAATTAGCCTAGCGAGTCACTCAGTTCAGGGGCAATTAGGGGATGGGCAACAAATGCTGGCCCTCCTGGCGACACCCACATCCCGTGAAAGAATAAAGGGGGGAAAAGAAAACGAGCCACAGGATCTTTCGTGCCCACTTGAGAGGGTAAATAGAGCCTGGGGTTAGGATTAGGACCGATTATAATTTAGCTCCTGTAGTATGAGCCACAGGACTTTGGAAAGCATTGCAATCGGGGTGTGCCACGCACAGCTCCTGTCCCCATCCAACGTTGAGAGCACCCTCTCCTGGCCCTGACCGACAACATTAAGGCAAAGCCCACTTCCAACCAGAGACCTTGCAGCTCGGCGGCTGAAGAACATTCCACAGCAGAGATAAAAGCAAAAAACCGCGGATGCTGGAAATCCAAAACAAAAATAAAAATACCTGGAAAAACTCATCAGGTCTGACAGCATCTATGGGGAGGGACACAGTTAACGTTTCGAGTCCGTATGACTCTTCAACAGAACTAAGGAAAAATAGAAGAGAGGTGAAATATAAACTGGTTTAAGTGGGGGTGGGACTGGCAGAGCTGGATAGAGGGCCAGTGATAGGTGGAGATAACTAAAAGATTCCACAGCGGAGGTTGCCTTGACAACGCTGATAAAGATGGGCCCCGCCTCTTTCAGTATTCAGCTCTGTGGAGACGAGATCCCTATCAGTTATTTTGTTTACCTGTTCCCCTCCAAAATGGTTTTGCTGCTAAAACCCAAGTTGTTTTGCTTGCTTGAGAACATGTTTCCTTCTTCCACTCTGAAAAATGGAAGCATAGAACGGTACGGCACAGGCCATTCGATCCATCGTGCCTGTGCTAGTCCTTTGAAGGGGCTATCCAATCAGTCCCACTCCCTTCCTCTTTCCCCACAGACTTCCAAATTTCTCCCCTTTGAGTATTTAACCAGTTCCCCTTGGAAAACTAGTATTGAGTCAGCTTCCACCAGACTTTCAGATAGTGCAATCTAGGTCATAACTCATTGAGTTCAAAAACGTCTCATCTCCCCTTTTGTTGGAAATTGTTGTATATCTGTGTCCTATAATTACTGATGTGAGTGCCACAAGAACCAGGAGCAAGAACAGGCCATTCGGTCCCTCAAGCCTGCTGCACCATTCTATAATATTGTGGCTGATTTGGTTGTGGCCTCAACTCCACTTTCCTGTCTGCTCACCCACACTCCCCCACCCCATAACCCTTGACTCCCCTTGTCGATCAAAATTCTGTCTAACTTGAATATATTCGATGACACAGCCTCCAGTGCTCTCCGGGGAAGACTAACGGCCCTCTGCGAGAAAAAAATATTCTCGTCTCCATTTTAAAAAGGAGACCTCTTATTCTTAAACTGTGTTCCCTGGTTCTAGACTCCCGCACAAGGAGAAACATCCTCTCAGCATCCACCCTCTGTCAAGTCCCCTCAGAATCTAATACGTTTCAATAAGATCACCCCTCATTCTTCTAAACTCCAAAGAGTGAAGGCTCAACCTGCTTGAACTTTATTCGTAAGACAACCCCCTTCATCCCAGGAATCAGTTGAGTGAACTTTCTCTGAACTGCTTCTGTTGCAATTGTGATGCTATTTACTCAATGAAAACCACTGTCCCATGATTTAAACACCTCCATTAAAGCTCCCCTGAACCTTCTCTTTTCCAAAACGAACAATCCCAATTTCTCCAGTCTCTCCTTATTCCAGTAAACCTCCTCCGCACCCTTTTCAAAGCTGTGAAAACTTACCGAACATGTGGTGCCCAGATTGGGGTCACAATGCTCTAACTTAGAGATCTAACGAGTGAGCTATAAAGGATCACTCTTACTTATTTGCTTTTGTACCACGCCTCTGTTTGTAAAGACAAGAGTCCTGAATGCTCTGTTTGCAGCCTATCGCACACACGAGTTCACAGGTGTGTGGGACAGGCTGAATGACACAGTCAAATGGGGTCCATGAGCGATTGGAAGGGCTGGGTTGCTCACACCCCGCATTCCCATCGGACGACGGGGTAAAGCCTGCCTTCCGGCACACACTTTAGGACGGCCGGACAGACAGGCTTTTTTCGCAGGATCACGGGATTGTTACAGTGCAGGAGGAGGCCATTCAGCCCATCAGTATCTGCGCCAACTCTCTGAATGAGCGGGTTCACCTGGTGCCACTGCCCTGCCTTCTCCCTGTAACCCTGCACGTTCTTCCTTTTCAGGTAATAATTCAATTCTTTTTCTCGAATGCCTCGACTGAACCTGCCTCCAGGCAGCGCCTTCCAGATCCTAACCACTCGCTGCGTGAAAAGATTTCTCCCGGCGTCTCTATTACTTAAATCTGTGCCCTCGACCCTTCCACCTTCGGGAACAGTTTCTCCCTGTCTACTCTGTCCATGGTTTTGAACACCTCTTATCAAATCTTTCCTGTGGAAATGGTGGGGGGATGACCTTATAGAGATCTTAAAAATTATGGATGGGCTAGATAGGGTTGACGCAAAGAATATGTTTCCACTTGTGGAGGGTCGAAAACCAGGGACGATAAATATAAGACAAGTCGCTAATAAATTCAGTGAGGAATTCAGGAGGAGCTTCTTGCCCCAGAGAGTGGTGAGAATGTGGAACTTCCATCACCCAAGAGCAGTGTCGACTAATTTAAAGGGAAGCTAAATAAGGTGAGCGCGTGAGAGAGAAAGGAATAGAAAGTTCTGCTGACGGGGGTGAGATCAGATAGGGTGGGAGCAGGCTCAGGAGCATGAACGTCAACATAGGACAGTAGGCCAAAAGGCCTATTTCTGTGCTTTCTTTTAATTCTTTCACAGGATGTGGGTGTCACCTGGGTCTCGTAGGCCCAGCATTTTGTTGCCAATCCTAACTGCCCTTGATTAACTGTTGTAAAATTGTTGTAAATCATACATAAGAGAGGGGCTGCCCCGCCTGAAACTCGAGGGCAACTCCCCGCCATTTGCCCCATCGCGTGCTACACATGGTGGATGGTAACAGTCACACTCAGCATGGTCTGTATTCGCACGCCTCGCGATCGGGAGTGTAAGAATGGTAGACATAAAGCGTGTCTGGTGAGAAAAAGATATTGTCAGAGATTACAACTGACCATTTATTCTTCTTTCTTTTGTTTTTTTTAAAAAAACGGTTAAATGGATTAATGACTAAAGCACATAAGTTCAATGCAACATCTCTGTCCCCAGTGCTAGTTAAACACTGTCAAAATCCAGACAGAAACATCAACTTTCCTTTAAGCTTTTATACAGCAGCCACATTGATTTTGTCTCCAAACACTTTCTCCTCTCCCGTTTGTTCTCTTTGCTGCTCTAATTCTGGCCTCCTGCACATGCCAAATTCCTTCACCCCACAACTGGCAGTTGTGCCTTCTGCTGCACAGGCCCTGAGCTCTGGAATTTCCTCCCTAAACCTCTCCATCCGTCTCTCACCGAGTTATACAGCACAGAAACAGACCCTTGGGCCTGTCGTGTCCGTGCTAGCCATCAAGTGCCTCTCCTCCTTCACTGCCTTCCTTAAAACCTGCCGCTTTGATCAAGACTTTGGTCGCCTGTCCTAATATCTCCTTAAGTGGCCCAGTGTCATTTTTATTTTTAAGTAACACGGCTGTGATGCACCTTGGGGCACTTCACTACGTCAAAGGAGCTACATAAATGCAGGCCGTTGTTGCCGGAACGTCCCTTTCTGAAAAGCTCAGTCGGCAACGCCTTACTACCGAAGGAGTGGGAAGGAAAAATAAGATTGTCAGTGCTAAATTTCCAGCTAGGGCTTTGCCATTTGGGAACACTACCAGTTGGCAATGGAGCCAGAAACCTCCCATTCAATTCGACAGCACCGTGCGCTTGGAGAATCTATCTATTTAGAATCAAACTTTACCTCTTTTCTAAGAGGACTCTTCTCCGCTTGGCCAAAACTTGCATGGTTCCCCCCCCTCCCCCGCCACCCCCTCTCCTATTCTGCCGTAACAATTTCCGTCTTTGCTGGAACACTTCCTTGTCCCATTACCACCCCCCTTTTTGCTTCGCACCATCATTGTCATTTTAATCTCTCCTCCCTCCACCTTATCACAGAGCTTCCCTTATGTTCTGTTTCTCTCTCCCTCCTTCCCTCCCCCACCACCCCCCACGTCCACCCCCACCACCCCTCCCCCTTTTCCCTGGCTTTGTATTCGTTTCAAAGTTGTTCATTTCTAACGGCTTCTCTTCCACTTCTGACACAAGGGTCATTGACCTTAAGCGCGTTGGCCAGGATTTTATGGGGGCCCCACCGAGCTTTCCTGGGTGAGTGTATGCGGTAGGAGTGAAAAATCGGGTGGCAGGATGAATGGCCCTCATGCCCAGAGGCCAACTGAGGCGCTTCAGTGGTCAACTTCTGGCCTCTCCCTGCTACTGCCATTATCTTACCAGAGGCAGTGGGAGGATGGGACCCTTTGCCACGAGGGGGGAGGGGAGGAATGCCAGGTATACCCTGGCAGCATCTATCCGGGCTTCGGGGAGGTGGACGCCCTCCTGATCAGTCACCCTGTGGTCCATATACAGTCCAGCAAGGGCTGCCCTCACCAACAACCCGATCGCTGCCACCCACCATACCCACCCCCCCAACACCTTGGCTGACTGGCCCCAATGAGGGGGAACCCCACTCACTTCCACTCTTCCAATTCTGCTGGTCCTGCCTGGTTGCAGTACCAGCAGTGGCCACTGCTCTCGGTGGCGCTACTGGTGCTGAAGAGCTGCCAGCCCTCCGATTGGCCAGCAGCTCTTGGTGGGGGCGGGGACGGGTGGGGGTCCCTTAAAGGGGCGAGAGCCCAAATGCCAGGCAGTCAATTGCCTGAAGTACATAAAACCAGCCCCAGGGGTGTCAGGAGCAGCCGAGGCCAAGTTACTCCCGACTATCCTGCCAGTGGCCACCACTGCTGCATAAAATCCCAGCCGTTAATTCTGTTTCTCTCTCTCTCTCCGCCGATGCTAAGCACTTTCCAACATTTTCTATTTTTACTTTGGATTTCCAGCATCCGCAGGATTTCACGTTTTTAAAACCTCTACTTTGTAAGCATAATTTCAATAAGGGTTAGTACACGAGAACATTTCTGGCACTATCAAAGAAAGGAATTTATCATAAAGCGGAGAAAGCTTAAATGGTCCCAAATGGATGAAGTTAAAATAGAATAGTGGTTATATTGCTGGACTAGTAATATAGAGATCTGGACTAATAATCAAGTAAGAGTATTGCTGAAAAAAGAGACTTTTGTGTGGAGGCTTTTCATCTTACACTCATCAGAACAATTCACAATGTAAAGGGAACAACACTTTATAACGTGTTCCTTCCCCTGAAATTGGTATTTTCTTGCGAATTGTCCTGATGAGTGCAAGACAAAAAAGTTTGACAAAAAAACTTTTTTTTTTAAGCAAACCTCAAATTCTGTACTTCCAAACAACTATCTAATCAATTAAGACCTAAACTCGAATCCCACCCATGACAACCAAAAAATTTAAACATAGTTAACTAAATAAATGTGGAGTGAAAAGCTGGTATCAGCGATGATGACTCATAAAACTACCGCTTGGTCTAATAGCCCATCTGGTTCCTTTAGGGAAGGAAATCTGCTGTCCTTACCCGGTCTGGCCTACATGCGACTCCAGACCCTCGGCAATGTTGGTGACTCTTAACCGCCCCCTCTGAAAGGGCCAGGCAAGCCACTCAGTTGTATCAAAAGCAGTACAAAGGAGCTATAATTTGGAATGTCAGGGTAGCTTTAACATAACAGGAAGGCAGAGGCCAATATAAATGAACCAGATAGGATGCATTTCTAATAGATCGCACATTTGTGTGTTTTAGTGCTTCTATTTGACAGGGAGGCATCGAGGTGAAGCATGATCAGGTTCCTTCAACGTGCAGACGTGGAACCAGCCAAATCCTACTTCTGCAAGTGTAGCTTTCTTTAGCTGTTGTACTCGATAACGTACTCAGGGTAGATTTGGTGCTTCTCAAAGATGACAAATATGGATGGGTTGGAGACATCGTTAACGCAACTGTCATAATAGCTGACCCTCGAGCCGTCTCTCAATGGTGGCCGGAGGTAAGATGAGCTTCCTTTCACAAACTGCCCCACCAAAACCCGAGCAACAAACATGGTCATCGTGGTTTGCCCACGTCGGCAGTAGTTGTGGGAATAGGATGCATCCCTGGCAAAGTAACTTCCTAAAGAAAGAAAGAACATACATTTATATAGCACCTTTCAGGATCCAGAGAACATCCCAAAGCTCGTAACTTTTTCAAGCGTCGTCACTGCTGTAATGTCAGAAACACTGCAGTCAATTTGCGCACAGCAAGCTCCCGCGAGCAGCAATGTGATAATGACCAGATGGTGTGTTCTTGTCACGTTGGTTGAGATGTCAATGTTAGTCAGGACAAGTGGGGAGAACACTCCTTGCTCTTTTTGGCCAGGGATCTTTTACGTCCGCCCGAGAGAGCAGACGAGGCCTCGGTTTAACACTTCGCCCCAAAGGCAGCACCTCCAACAGTGCGGCACTCCCTCAGTACAGCACTGGAGTGTCAGCCTACATTTTCGAGCTCAAGTCTCTGAACAGGGCTTGAATCCCCCATCTTCCGACTCTGAGTGCTATCCACCGAGCCGCAGTCACTCACTGCAATGTGATTGGATCAAACAGCAATACCACAAAGTCACGGAAGCAGCCATTTTGAAAACCCGCGTGTACCTTTGCCATAGGTGGTTCCATGAACTCCGCAGATCCTCCAGTCAAAGTTCTGCTGACAGATGGCCTCGATATATTGAGGATCAGTGCCATGGAAAAGCTGCCTCTCAGCCACGTCCGTGCCATTGCTGACCTTCTTCATCTGCTCCTTCTGCCTGTCTCAGAAATACAAGCAGAACAGATTGACCGACACCGCACTGGCAGGGGCAGCCAGAGAGAGAAGCACGTTACGCTTTCTCTGTGTTCAGGGGCATTGTGTTTACGAACAGGCTACTGAAAATCGTTGTATTCTGGGGGCTGGGTTCTGCCATCGAGGAAGGTCTCAAGTTCCTTTCCGGTGTTGAAAAGGGCGCTAGAATTCGCCTCATTACCCCCCTGCCGAGGGAGGACGGAGAAACACGGGGGCTTCTATTGCTGCTGGTGGCAGACTGGTAAACCCTACTGGATGGGGACAGGGGGAGGAGAGGGTCGGGGTGGGAAGGGGATTGTCGGGGGGAGGAGAGGGTCGGGGGGAGGAGAGGGTCAGAGGGGAGGAATGGGTCGGAGGGGAGGAGAGGAGAGCGCGGAGGGGATGAGTGGGTCAGAGGAGAAGAGAGGTTCGGGGGAGGAGTGGCTCAGAGCGTTTTGGGGTGGAAGGGAGGGTTGGGGAGGGGAGGAGTGGGTGAGAGGGAAGGGTTGGGTCGGGGTGGAGGAGAGGGTCGGGGGAAGGGGAGGGTCAGAGGGAAGGGGATTGTCAGGGAGGAGAGGGCCAGAGGGGAGGAGCGGGTTGGGTTGGAGGAGAGGGTTGGGAAAGGAGAGGGTCAGAGGGGAGGAGCGGGTTGGAGGGGAGGAGAGGGTCGGAGGGGAAGTGAGGTTCAGGGGAGGAGTGGGTCGGGGAGGCAAGGGTCAGAGGGGAGCAGCAGGTTAAGGTGGAGGAGAGGGTCGGAGGAGGAGAGAGTCAGGGGAAGGGAGGAGGGGTTTGTCAGGGAGGAAAAGATTGGAGGGGAGGACCGGGTCAGAGGGGAGGAGCAGGTCAGAGGGGGGGGGGGCCGGGTCAGAGGGGAGGAGCGGGTCACAGGGGAGGAGCGGGTTGGGATGGAGGAGAGGGTTGGGGGAGGGGAGGTTCGGCGGAAGGAGAGGGTCAGTGGAGGAGAGGGTTGGGGGAGGGGAGGTTCGGCGGAAGGAGAGGGTCAGTGGAGGAGAGGGTTGGGGGAGGGGAGGTTCGGCGGAAGGAGAGGGTCAGTGGAGGAGAGGGTTGGGGGAGGGGAGGTTCGGCGGAAGGAGAGGGTCAGTGGAGGAGAGGGTTGGGGGAGGGGAGGTTCGGCGGAAGGAGAGGGTCAGTGGAGGAGAGGGTTGGGGGAGGGGAGGTTCGGCGGAAGGAGAGGGTCAGTGGAGGAGAGGGTTGGGGGAGGGGAGGTTCGGCGGAAGGAGAGGGTCAGTGGAGGAGAGGGTTGGGGGAGGGGAGGTTCAGCGGAAGGAGAGGGTCAGTGGAGGAGAGGGTTGGGGGAGGGGAGGTTCGGCGGAAGGAGAGGGTCAGTGGAGGAGAGGGTTGGGGGAGGATGCCTGTCCTATCCTGCCAGGAAGAATGGTCCATCTAATAGTCAGAAGGTCAAGGATCCTGCGCCCAGGAATCTATCCACCCGACCCCCCACCCCCCTCCAACGCAGCCCCCCCCCAGAGGATACCAGCCCTTGGGACAGGTTGGAAGAAAACAGACCATTTAAAAAAACATTGTGTAACTTTTACAAACCATTGAAAGACTTCCCAAAGGGCCTGGTTTTGGATTCGTTCGATTTTCCGGATCACATTGTTCCTCATTGTCCGCTGAAAGAGGGCCTGCACCTGTTTATATTCCTCCGAGGACTCGGGCAAGAGGACAAGCTGCAGAGAGAAGGTTATCAGTCAGAGCCACAGAGCAGCGGGTAATCCAAACACGTTCAAATACACCAAGGCTGAAATGACACAAAAATGAGCCTGAGCTTGAAGATTCCACTACAATCTTCTCCAGTGAAAACATTTTAATCTTTCCCAATGTAAGGTTTATCAGGCGTGTGTGTGCTGTTGTCTCCCTCAGTCAGATGACCTAAACATGCTCCCTGAGCCAACAGTTAGCACGCTCCGACACACCCAATTGCTCTTGACACCAACACGTCCCTTTTTCCCCATCAATCTCCAGCGTTACACAAACCCCCGCTTATCCAGAACTTTAACCAGTCAATCCTCCAAGATCTCTGCACTCCTCCAACTCCGACTTCTTATGCCGCCCCCACTTCCTTAAGCACTCGCCCACATCCCACCTCACCCCCAGTGACAGCCATGCCTTCAGTCCCCAAGGCCCTAAGCTCTGGAATTCCCTCCATGAACTTCTCTCTCCTCTGACATCCGTTAAAACCTAACCCTTTGACCAAGCGTTTTGGTCACCTGTCTTAATATCTCCTTGTGCAACTTGGTATCAAATTGTGTTTGCTCCTGGGAAGCACCTTGGGACATTATGCCACAGTAAAGATGCTGTGTTAAAGCAAACTCTTGGCGTTGGGCTCCATTGCCTTGATCCGATCCTAGCTCCCTGACCTTTCTTGACTTCTCTAGATTCCCTGAAGCTTTGATTCCAAATCCATCTCCTCACTCACATGACCCACTTCTGTGGCCTCACTCCAGCCTAGCTGTTCAAAATCTCCGGCTCCACCTTCTAGTTGGTACGAGTCCACACACCACAGCCTCGCCCTCCTGAATTCTCTCCCCGAAACAATGTGGCTCGCTCCATTTTTCTTCCTACTTGAAAATCAACCTCTTCAGTGTCGAGGGCAACCCTCCCTTGAACATGGCCCAGAATTCTGAGTTAGAAGGGTCATCCCACTCCAAAAGCCTGAGCACAGCAATCCTAAACGCTGTCTTTAAGATGAGACGCTAATCCTGGGACCCCGCCTGGCCTCTCAAGCGTACATAAAAGTAATTTGATTAAATATAATTTCAGTCATCTATGAACAGTGTTTCTTTCTTCTGTAGAACCTGCTAGTTTCAGGAGTGAGCGAGTAAACTGTAAGGAGTGCTGCATGAGTAGAATGTAATGTCAACAGAGTTCAAATTAAGAGGTGAGCGAATAGGATTTTAAGAAATGAGTGTGTGGAATTGAGTTCAGAAATGATTGTGTGGATTCAATGAGTAGAATTTGAGCATTAATTAGGTAGACAATAAAGGAGATAGTGAGAAAAAATTAAGGATTGATGGGTGAATAGAAGTTAAGACATGTATGGGTCGAATTTAAGGAACGAATTAATAGATTTTAGCAAATGCAGGTTCTCCGAAGACCACAGGGGAGAAGTCTCTGCTGATTAATATTGTGTGAAGCTTAGCGATTCGAACAGAGGTGCAAATTCAGTTACGTTAAACAAGAGCCGCCATTAAAATAGTCGAGGCAAGAGAAAAGATTTTCATGAGAATGGTTCCAGGGAGGAGGGACTTCAGGTTATGTGGATAGATTGGAGAAGTGAGGGCTACTTTCCTCGGAGAAGGCTGAGAGGAGCTCTGATAGAGGTATCCAAGGTCATGAGGGATCAGGACAGAGTAGATGGTTGGGGGGGGAGCTGTTCCCACTTATGAGAGGATCAAGAACGAGCGGGTAAGATTTAAAGTTATTGGCAGAAGAAGCAAAAGCGGAATGAGAAAAAAAATCTTTTTCACGCAGCAAGTAGTTAAGGTTTGGAATGCGCTGCCTGAGACTGTGACGGGGGCAGGTTCAATTGAAGCATTAAAAAGGGAATTGGATTACGATCTGAAAAGGAAGGATGTACAGGGTTAGGGGCAGAAGGCAAGAGAATGGCAATAGGTGAATTGCTCATTCGGAGAGCCAGTACAGACACGATGGGCCAAACAGCCTCCTTCTGTCCCGTAATAATTCTGCGGCTCCGTGAAGAAGGTTTAAAATTGATAAGCAGGAGGTATTGGATGGGTTGTCTGTACTTCAAGCTGATAAGACACCAAGACTGGGTGAGATGCATCCAAGGATACTGAGGAAAGTGAAAGGGGAAATATTGGAAACACTGGTCATAATTTTTCAGTCTTCCTTAGACTCGAGTGGTGCCAAAGAACTGCAGAATTGCAAATGTTACACTCTTGTTCAAAAAAGGGTGTAAAGATAAGCTCAGAACATACAGGGCAGTCAGTTTAACTTTGGTGGTGGGGAAGCTTCTAGAAACAATAATTCAGGGCAAAATTAATAGTCACTTGGGCGAATTCAGGTTAATAAGGAAAGCCAGCATGGATTTCTTAAGAGAAAATCATGTTTAACTAACTTGGGGTTTTTGAGGAGGTAACAGAGAGGGTTGATGAGGGCAATGCTGTTGATGTGGTGTACATGGATTTTCAGAAGGCATTTGATAAAGTGCCGCACAACAGACATGTGAGTAAAATTAGAGCCCATGGGATAAAAGGGACAGTAGTGACATGGATATGAAATTGGCCAAATGACAGAGGGCAGTGGTTAATGGATGTTTTCAGGCTTAGGAAGGTTTATAGTGGAGTTCTCCAGAGGTTGGTGTTGGGACCCTTGCTTTTCCTGATATATATTAATGACCTAGACCTTGGAGTGCAGGGCACAATTTTAAAATATGTGGATGACATGAAACTTGTAAGCACTGTGAACTGTGAAGATGATAGTGTAGAACTTCAAAAGGACATAGACAAGTTGGTGGAATGGGCGGACAAGCGGCAGATGAAACTTAATACAGAGAAATGTGAAGTGATTCGTTTTGGTAGGAAAAACATGGAGAGACAATATAACATAAAGGATACAATTCTAAAGGGGGTGCAGGAGCAGAGGGACCTTGGTGTATATGTGCATAAGTCATTGAATTTGGTAGGACCAGGTTGAAAGAGCGGTTAACAAAGCATACAGTATCCTCGGCTTTATTAATAGGGGCATAGAGTACAAGAGCAAGAAGATTATGTTAAACTTGTATAGAACACTGGTTCAGCCTCAACTGGAGTATTGTGTCCAGTTCTATGTGTCACACTTTAGGAAGGATGTGAAGGCCTGTTGGAGAAAACGCAGAAAAGATTCACGAGAATGATTCCAGGGATGGGGAACTTGATAGACGTATCCAGAGTCAGGAAGGGTCTGGGAAAAGTAGACAGGGAAAATCTGTTCCCATTGGTGGAAGGATTGAGATCAAGGAGGCACAGGTTTAAGGTAATTTTCAAAAGAAGCAATGGAGACATGAGGAGAAACTTTTTAACACGGCGAACGGGTAGAATCTGGAATACGTTGCCTGAGAGTGTGGGTGGGGGCAGGCTCAATCGAGGCATTCAAGAGGGAATTGGATCATGATCGGAAAAAGGAGAATGTGCAGGGTTACAGGGAGAATGTTGGGGAATAGCACTAGGTGAATTGCTCATTACAAGAGCCGGTATAGGATGATGGCCCGAATAATCTCCTTCTGTGCTGTAACAATTCTGTGATTCCATGAATCATAGAAACTAGGAGCAGGAGAAGGCCATTCGGCCCTTCGAGCCTGCTCCGCCATTCATTATGATCATGGCTGATCATCCAACTCATTGGCTTGCTCCTGCTTTCTCCCCATACCCTTTGACCCCTTGAAGAGGTTGATACAATCACACTCAAAATATTGTAGCATACCTCCGCAACAAAAGTCTCCTCCCCTTTTATAACTCAGCCAGCTGAATGATTCTACCTTATATTCCATGTCTGCAGGAACGGACTTATCCCAGTGTGCTGGGATGCATTTTCCTTGAGTGGTACCTGACTGCTCCTGTCCAGGTTTTCCTTGGCTAGAAAAATGGAAAAGAATCATTAGTAGTGGTACGCCACTTCCTTCCCACCCTTTTAAAAGTTTATTGAGCTAACTGCCTGCCTGCTCCTGCCTGATTGCCCACAACAAACGTGCTATGGCGTGGACTGTGCATTATCGGGACCAATTGGCTTGTTTACATGCTCAGTTGACCTGTGATCATTTAATTAAATATGGCGGGCAGGCTGCCGATTTCGGCGCCCACCTGTGCCCTGTGTTAAGGGGGTGAGCTAGGGGATGGGCGGTAACGTGGTAGGGTTGGCACCCACCCTATTTTTCCAATGGGATGGAGGGGGGGGGGATGGAGGGGCACATCAAATCCGGGCCTAAAGCTTCAAGTTGACGAACTTTCTTCAGAGCTGAAGGAAGGTGAAAATGTAAAGTTTTTAAACTTGGGATGTGTGGGGGGGTAGGGGGAGTCAGGAAGAACCAAAGGGAAGCTCTGTGATAGGGTGGAGGGCAGCAGAGATTTAATAGCAAAAGATTTCATGAAGAGAGTGACAATGGGTATAGTAAAGAAACATTGGTTGTGTACAAATGAGGTGTGAATGTCTACATAAAACCCCCCTGAATGCAACATGAAGGGAGAAGGAAAGAAACAAGTTGAAGACTGAGCCAGAAAAAAAAAGGAACAAGATGAAGGCACAGGTTATGTTCCAAAGTCGTTGAACTCGAGGTTGAGTCAAGGAGGCTGGAGACAGAAGACGAGGTGCTGTTCCTCAAGCTTGCGTTGAGCTTCATTGGAACACCAGCAGGCCAAGGACAGAGAGGTCGGAGCAGGTGCAAAGGGGAGAATTAAAATGATAGGCGACAGGGATCACGCTTGTGGACCAAATGCAAATGTTCCACAAAGACTGCGTGTGGTCTCCCCAGCGTAGAGGAGGCCACAATGTGAGCAGGGAATGCAGTGGGCCCAAGTGAAAGGAGTGCAAGTAAGTCACTGTTTCACTTGGGAAGGAGTGTTTGGGGGTCTTGAATGGTGAGAAGGGAGGAGGTGAAAGGACAGGTGTTGCTGCTCCCAAAGCTTGATCAAAGAGCTGATGTTGCATTCAGGGGGTTTTTATGTAGCCATTCGCACCTCATTTGTACACAACCAATGTTTCTTTACTATACCCATTGTCACTCTCTTTGATTGTTTCTTCATGAAATCTTTTGCTATTTAATCTCTGCTGCCCTCCACCCTATCACAGAGCTTCCCTTTGATTCTTCCTGAACCCCCCTCCCCACCTTCCACTGGTTTAAAAACTTTTCACCTTCCTTCAGCTCTGATGAAAGTTCGTCAACCTGAAACTTTAGGCCGGATTTTACATGCCCCTCCACACGACCCCCCCCCCCCCCCACACCCCCGCATTCCATTGGAAAAATAGGGCGGGTGCCAACCCTACCACATTACCGCCCATCCCCGAGCTCACCCCCTTAACACGGGGCACAGGTGGGCGCTGAAATCGGCAGCCTACCCACCATATTTAAATAAATAATCACGGGTCAATTGAGCATGTAAACAAGCTAAAGGAAGGAAGACAGGTTGAGAGGCAAAGAGGTTTATGGCTGAGGCAACTTGAACGTCACTGGAGTTCGGAAGTGGAAGCAAATAAACAAAATACCAGAGTTCAAAGCCATTTATTTTTTTTTTTAAAAACTGCTTGGATTAACTTCACTTAAATTGATTGGTTGGGTTACTGTCATAATGGAAAGACTTGTATTTAAATAGCACCTTTCATGACCTCAAGGTGTTCCAAAGTCTTTCATAAATAAATACTTTGAGGTGTAGTCACTGTTATGACAACTAACTTGTGCACAGCAAGCTCCCACAAAAAGCAATGTGCTAACGGTCATATAATCTGTCCTGGAGATGTTGTTGAAGGATAAATCAGCTCAGAACATGGGGCAGAAACAACTTGCTCTCCTAGAAATAGTGCCAAGGAATCTTTTATGTCCACCTGAGAGGGCAGATGGAGCCTCAGATTAATGTCTCCTTTAAAAGACAGCACCTCCAACAGTGCAGCAGGCCCTCAGTCCTGCACTGGAGTGTCAGCTGAGATTTTGCGCTCGGGTTTCTGGACTGGGGTTGAACCCACAACCTTCAGACTCTGGGGCAAGAGTGCTACCCACGACGCCAAAGTTGACACAACTTAATTAATCACCATGATTGACTTAGAAACTTATCTTAATGAGGTGCGGCCGACTCACTGAGCACCTCTTTCCACCCAAAATAGCGGTCACTCTAAACACGCTGTAAGACCGAGCTTCCCAAATCTTTCTCTGCTGTGACCCCATTGGATTAGGCCCACGGCCAGAGGCAAAAAACATGGCGGACATTTAAAGGGGCCTCACAGCCAATCCCAGGACTGTCAAATCTGAGTCTCTACTTCACCGCCACCGTTGTGGCCTCGGAGCACATGACACCAGTAGCTTGTCCCACGACCCATTGAGGCTAGCGACCCACGGTTTGCTAATTTGATTTAAAAGTTGGCACTTTTGAGTGACAGGGACTAGGGTGTTTCAGACGACGGGACAAATAGCTGAAGAACTTTCAACCTCTGAAGAGGACGCAGAGAACATAAGGCTGACCCCTGGTCCCAGGGCACTGAATTGCAAGGGAAGAGTTGGGCTATTCCGCCTTGAAATGAGGCAAGGTCTGAGCACAAATCAGAATAAAAAACTTTATAAGTATTGTTTTAAGTTGTGCCTCAACAACAGGGCTAGAAGGTTTAGTTTAGTTCAAACTGGTGAAAGACTGACTTGGAACCAATGTTTCCTTTATATATGGAATGATTGCTCAACCCTTAGAGTTGAGTCCCACCTACATCAGTGGAGGTAATATCAATCAGATACAGTATCTGACCTAAGATGTTTCCCAATGAGATTCCTTGTCTGTACTTATCTCCTAGTTGACACAGACTGTACTCAGAAGCCTCCTTCACTAGGCCGCAAAAGGTGTTACGTACTTTTGTATCTGATTCTCTACATCCTGTTCAGAGACGAACTTGGGCCTTCTCCGTACATCTCTCTGAGTCCCAAGGCGTGTGTTTCTCTGAGACATTTCTGAACGGAGGGTGGGAGGAATGGGGAGGGGGGGAAAGAGAGGTAGATTTGAGAGATGGTCTTTTATGCGGAGAAAAAGAAACGACCTGTAATTTTCAGATTTCTTAGCAATGTTTTCTTTACATCAAGTTTATTGAAACCAATTTGCTTAAAGTCACTGCACCTTTGAAGTTCAACACGTATTGGTATCTTCCAGCTGTGAACTCCACTTGCCCATTGCTGTCTGCCAAATATGCCTTCTCCAGGTCGACAGACGTTGTGCTGGCAGCACTGTGTTGCCCTTCCTGTCGTACAGAATTTAACCAGTCAGTCAGGAGCTCAGGGGTTGATGCTACACTCTTACAGCCCAATCTCCTAACTCGGCTCCTCTCCAGCAAGGCTCCGTGCTGAAGGCACAATCTTGGTAAATTCAGCCTTGCACCTTCGAGATGGTTCTGCTGCCTTCCTTCTGACAGCAATAGATAATAATATGGAATAGAATATTGCTGAAATGAGAGACACCTGGTTGCCAAAGCTTTAGGTCTTGCACTCATCAGGACATCCGCAAGAATACCAAATTTCAAACAATCACAACAATTTATACTATGGGAGAAAGGGTGCTGATTGGTTGGCAAATCGACTGGTTGCCCTGGGGAAAGCAACAGGGATCTACAGGGTCTCCAAGCTCCCAGTCATTCAAAAAAGACACAAGGCTTGAAAATATTCCTTTTGTTTGCGGAGAACAGGTATTTGTGAATGAACGTATGTCACTTCTAGCAGGTGTAAATGAGCCAGGGAACGAGCCCAACTGATTTATCTTAAATTGGTTGTTAGTGTAGCTATTAGCACACTCAGGATTGTTCAGCAAGTGCTGTCCAATCACCGAATCACATCCAACAATAGATGTTAGAATGGCTATCAATATGAAATAGGAAACAATATGCTGCTGGGTAGGGTTCCAGGATGCGGTAACACACCAAATAGATTTCTACATAATAACACGACACTGTGGAGGTCCTTAGATAATAATATGACACTACGCAGGCATCTCAATCCCTGTGGCCAGTTTAGTGCATATCTACAATACTAATGCAGCAAATTCACGCCATTCAATATATTCCAATGGTGAGCCAGAAAGTGGGATACTAATTTCAGAAAGCTTAACGGAGGTGCACCACAACTTGGATGGCAACTTTTGGATTTCTGTGCTTCACTGAGCATGCTCTCACCCGAAGTGGCTGCAGCATTTACACAGAAGTGCTGAGTGCCAATAACCTCATTGTTATTTTGACAACAAATTATGGGCCAATAATATGTGTGGGTCTCTGGACAATAACATGACACTGTGTATGCTTGACACGTCAAGGGATGCATGTGTATTAACATCCCCCGCCTCCCCATTTCTCCCTCTCATTTTCCAAAGCTACTGATACTTGCTTAGGACTTAGCACCAGAGTGAGCATGAGAAGGCCATCCAATTGGGGGTGTGTACACGAGTTCAGAGTGGAAATTGAAACGTCTCGGTTAAATCTGAATTTGTCTTCGACCATCCCACAATTTTACAAACATACAAATTAGGAGCAGGAGTAGGCCCTTCAAGTCTGCTCCGCCATTCAATAAGATCATGGCTGATCCGTTTGTGTTTTGAGTTCCACGTTCCCATCTACCCCCGATAACCCTTGATTCCCTTGTCTAACAAGAATTTATCTGGTTCTTTTCAGAGTGTTGACCCTTGTCCTCCTATTAGCTAGTACCACCATTAACATCCACTTTGTCCTTTAGTTTATGACATCTTTGTCAATCTCTCCTTTGCCCCCACCTATCGCTGGCCTTCTCTCCAGCTCCAGCTGGCTCCACCCCCCTTAAACAGTATAAACTTCATCACATTTTTACTTCTCTTTAGCTCTGATGAAGAGTCCGACAGACTTGAAACGTCAACTCTGTTTTTCTCTCCACAGATGTCGTTAGACCTGCTGAGTTTTTCCAGCATTTTCTGTTTTTGTTTTGGATTTCCAGCATCCGCAGTATTTTATCAGGAATCTATCCACCTCCACCTTAAAAATATTCAGTGACCCCGCCTCCTGAGGCAGAGAGTTCCAAAGTTGCATAGCCCACTGAGAGAAAAAATTTCTCCTCATCTCTGTCCTATCAGGGCAACCCCTAATTTTAAAACAGTGCCCCCTAGACCTCAACTCACCCACAAGAGGAAACATCCTTTCCACGTCCACCTTGTCAAGACCCTTCAGGATCTTATATACTTCAATCAAGTCACCCCTCACTCTTCTAAACTCCAGTGGAAACAAACCCTGTCTATCCAGCCTTTCCTCATAAGCTCATTCCAGGTATCAACCGAGTCCCCAGTTGAATTCCAAGGACAAACTACGGTGTACATCAAGCTTATGAGTTCCTTGGTCTCAATGACTTTCACCCTAATGAACCACCATCTTGGATTCTGTTTGAAGTGTCGTAAAACCAGGCAACTTCCGGCATTAATAAAAAAGTTTATAATTCCATCTGCTATTCTCTTGCTTCCATTTTTGAGACAATCTTTTAGATGCCATTTTGTTTATTTCTTTACAGGACGTGTTAAGCCCAATCTGGTTGAGATGATACAGGGGTGTTGTGTCCCTCTTTAATTTTACATCTAATGCAACCACCCATTTTTGGACGGACTTCTGTAAATTGCTTCACTGAAGCATAGGACCAGGAAGAGGCCATTCGGTCCCTTGAGACTGTTACACCATTCAATTAGATCAACGCTGATCTGCATCTTAACTCCATTTACAATCCCTACTTCTCTAACCCTTTATACCCTTGCCCAATAATAAAAAAAATTATCTCAATTTTGAAATGATTCCCCAACCTCGGCAGCTTTTTAGGGGAGACGGTTCCAGATTTCTACTCCCCTTTGTGTGAAGAAGTGATTCCTGACAAATTCCAAAGCAAGGGAATACTCAATAAATAGGAAGTTATTGAGGGAGGGGTGTTGAGGAAGTGAGAGACCTTGGAGTGCGTGTCCACAGGTCTCCGACGGTGGCAGGACAGGTGGATAAGGTGGTAAAGAAAGCATATAGAACGCTTTCCTTTACTGGATGAGGTATTGAATACAAAAGCAGGGATGAAATGGTGGAACTGTATAAAATGCTGGTTAGGCCACAGCTGGAATTTTGTGTACAGTTCTGGTCATAATTGCTCTGGGGAGAGTACAGAGGAGATTTACAAAAATGTTGCCAGGGCTTGAACATTGCAGCTATGAGGAGAGATTGGACATGCTGGGGTTGTTTTCCTTAGAACAGAGGAGGCTGAGGGGTGACCTAATTGAGGTGTACAAAATTATGAGGGGCCTAGATAGGGTAGACAGGAAAGACTTCTTTCCCCAAACTAAGGGGTCACTTACCAGGGGGCATAGGTTTAAAGTGATCAGTAGAAGGATTAGAGGGGACATGAAGAAAAGCTTTTTCACCCAGAGGGTGGTGAGTGTCTGGAATTCATTGCCTAAGTTGGTGGTTGAGGCTGAAACACTCAACTCATTGAAAAGGTACCTGGATCAGCATCTGAAGCTGTAACCTGCAAGGCTACGGACCAGGGGCTGGAAAGTGGGATTAAAATGAGCGGCTAGTTTCTTTTTTCTCTTTTTGGGTCGGCGCAGAAACGACGGGCTGAATGGCCTCTTTCTGTACCATAACTTTTCTATGGTTCTATGGTTACTGGTCCCTACCTGGATCTTACCAACCAGTTGGGGGTCTGGTCCAGATCATAACGCTACACTAACAACCTATTTAAGATAATCAGTCAAGCTTGTAATGTGGCTCATTTACACTTGCTAAAAGCAACATACATTCATACGTAGGGACCTGTTCTCTATAAACGAAAGGAAGGTGGTCAAGCCTTCCATCTTATTTGAATTACCCAGGAGCTTGGGGGGGCCTCTTGTTTCCTGTTGCTTTCACCATGGCAACGTCTCGGCCAATCAGCGTAGACTTGCCAACCGATCAGCACCGCTTTTCTCCTGCAGAATAAATTGTGATCGTTTGAAATTTGGCATTCTTGTGTTTGTCCTGATGAGCGTAAGATGAGGAGCTTCAGCAACATGTCTCTCTTTTCAGCAAGATTCAAGTTCTGTGCTACCTAAGCGACCGTTTGCAAAGTAGAGTTTCATACACCTGTAGCTTAACTTCCAATCCTTTGTGGCCCTCCTAACCTGGCAGTTCTACTCAAAACAGCTAATGTTAACTTGTGGGGGACCTGATGGAAAAGATCACAAGGAAGACTGAAGGCTCACCTGCTTCCCAAATTCAATCCACTTTCCAAATTCATCTTTCCAGTACCAAAGCCATTCGGTGGTGAGGATGTAGTGAGGAGGTTTTGTAACCGAGGAGGCTGTGGACAAGCGTCTAACCTGACTGAAGTCTTTTACCATGGCATTAAAATCAACTTGTAGAGACCTGGAATAGGAACATAACAAATGTAGGAATATATTGATAAAAACAAAAAAACTGCGGATGCTGGAAATCCAAAACAAAAACAGAATTACCTGGAAAAACTCAGCAGGTCTGACAGCATCGGCGGAGAAGAAGAGTTGAAGTTTCGAGTCCTCATGACCCTTCGACAGAACTTGAGTTTGAGTCCAAGAAAGAGTTGAAATATAAGCTGGTTTAAGGTGTGTGGGTGGGGGGTGGCGCGGAGAGAGAGAGAGAAGTGGAGGGGAATGGTGTGGTTGTAGGGACAAACAAGCAGTGATAGAAGCAGATCATCAAAAGATGTCACAAACAACAGAACGAAAGAACACATAGATGTTAAAGTTGGTGATATTATCTAAACGAATGTGCTAATTAAGAATGGATGGTAGGGCACTCAAGGTATAGCTCTAGTCGGGGTGGGGAGAGCATAAAAGATTTTAAAATATTTAAAAATAATGGAAATAGGTGGGAAAAGAAAAATCTATATAATTTATTGGAAAAAAACAAAAGGAAGGGGGAAGAAACAGAAAGGGGGGTGGGGATGGAGGAGGGAGCTCAAGACCTAAAGTTGTTGAATTCAATATTCAGTCCGGAAGGCTGTAAAGTGCCTAGTCGGAAGATGAGGTGTTGTTCCTCCAGTTTGCGTTGGGCTTCACTCGAACAATGCAGCAAGCCAAGGACAGACATGTGGGCAAGAGAGCAGGGTGGAGTGTTAAAATGGCAAGCGACAGGGAGGTTTGGGTCATTCTTGCGGACAGACCGCAGGTGTTCTGCAAAGCGGTCGCCCAGTTTACGTTTGGTCTCTCCAATGTAGAGGAGACCACATTGGGAGCAACGAATGCAGTAGACTAAGTTGGGGGAAATGCAAGTGAAATGCTGCTTCACTTGAAAGGAGTGTTTGGGCCCTTGGATGGTGAGGAGAGAGGAAGTGAAGGGGCAGGTGTTGCATCATTTGCGTGCGCATGGGGTGGTGCCATAGGAGGGGGTTGAGGAGTAGGGGGTGATGGAGGAGTGGACCAGGGGGTCCCGGAGGGAACGATCCCTACGGAATGCCGATAGGGGGGGTGAAGGGAAGATGTGTTTGGTGGTGGCATCATGCTGGAGTTGGTGGAAATGGCGGAGGATGATCCTTTGAACGCGGAGGCTGGTGGGGTGATAAGTGAGGACAAGGGGGACCCTATCATGTTTCTGGGAGGGAGGAGAAGGCATGAGGGCGGATGCGCGGGAGATGGGCCGGACACGGTTGAGGGCCCTGTCAACGACCGTGGGTGGAAAACCTCAGTTAAGGAAGAAGGAGGACATGTCAGAGGAACTGTTTTTGAAGGTAGCATCATCGGAACAGATGCGATGGAGGCGAAGGAACTGAGAGAATGGGATGGAGTCCTTACAGGAAGCGGGGTGTGAGGAGCTGTAGTCGAGGTAGCTGTGGGAGTCGGTGGGTTTGTAATGGATATTGGTGGACGGTCTATTACCAGAGATTATAGATTTTTCTTTTCCCACCTATTTCCATTATTTTTAAATATTTTAAAATCTTTTATGCTCTCCCCACCCCGACTAGAGCTATACCTTGAGTGCCCTACCATCCATTCTTAATTAGCACATTCGTTTAGATAATATCACCAACTTTAACACCTATGTGTTCTTTTGTTCTGTTGTTTGTGACATCTTTTGATGATCTGCTTCTATCACTGCTTGTTTGTCCCTACAACCACACCAACTCCCTCCACTTCTCTCTCTCTCTCTCTCCCCCCCACCACACACCTTAAACCAGCTTATATTTCAACTCTTTCTTGGACTCGAACTCAAGTTCTGTCGAAGGGTCATGAGGACTCGAAACGTCAACTCTTTTCTTCTACGCCGATGCTGTCAGACCTGCTGAGTTTTTCCAGGTAATTCTGTTTTTGTGTAGGACTATATTTATGTTGCAACAAATGTAGGAATATGTTTATGTTGTTTGCCTGTGTATGAACGTACGTCGCTTCTAGCGAGGATAAATGGGCCACATTAGGAGCTTGTCTGATTATCTTAAATTGGTTGTTAGTGTAGCTATTAGTGCACTCAGGATTGATCAGCAAGTCCTGCTCAAGTCCACCGTGGGGAGATTGGTCAAAACATCAAAAGCCAATGTCTATTTGTAAGGATTGCAATCAACAGCCTCATCGTGAATATAAGGAGGGAAATCGGTGGAGGAGACAAGAGGGATTCAAGGGAAACCCCACAGAGGCGTTTAGTAGTTCATGAGTTTCAGTCAGTTATGAGGCAGGTATACCTCCACTGCCTGCATTTCATTATGTTCTCCATTATCTACCAGGAGTTTCACAGGACAGAGCCTTACAGGACACCGGCCTCATTCTGTTTCTTATATAGTTGTTCATGGGATGTGGGGCATCACTGGCTAGGCCACACATCTAGCTGCCCTGAGGTGATGGTGGTGGGCATTTTCACTGAACCGTGGTCCTTGTAGTGATGGTGCTCCCACCATAGTGTCCGATGGGGAATTCCCGGATAGTGACCCAGTGATGACTGTCCAGCCTATTTTCTTATTTATGTGTCATCTCCGTTTCTAGCTGGTGGATCTCCCAACTTCCACTCTCTGTAAACTTCAACTCCTCAAAAACTCTGCTGCCTGCAACCTAACTCGCACCAAGCCCAGTTCACACGTCACCTCTGTAACCTCTGCGCTCACTGACCCGATCCAGCATGGGCCTCAATTTCCATTTCTCTTTTTGGCATTTCCCTCCGGAATCTCTGCGTTTCCCCAATTCCGAGCTGTTGGGCATCCTCCATTTCCCACACTCCAGCATGGACAGCCATTCCTTTGACTGCCTGGGCCCTGGAATTTTATTTCTCAACCTCTCCTCCTCTATAACCCTCTTTAAAACATGCCTCTTTGACTCAGCTTTCAGTCGCCTGTACAAATTGGTCTTACAATCAATGAAGTACTTTTGAAGTGAATTTGTGCACAGTCAGATCACATAAACAGCCGTGAGATAAATAACCAGAGAACCTGTCATTGGTGACATTAGTTGAGGGACAAATACTGGCCATAAGACTGGGGCAGCTTCCCCTGCTCTACTTTCAGATATTGCCATTTTACATCCACCTGAGAGGGCAGATGGGGGCCTCGGTTTATTGCCTCACCTGAAAGATGGCACCTCTGACAGTGCAGCACTCCCTCAGCACTGCACTGGGAGGGTCAGCCTGGATTTTGAGCTCAAGAATCAAGAGTGAGTCTTAAAGTTACAATCTTCTGACTCAGAGATGACGGTGCTACTGACTGAGCTATGAGGCTACATTGTATTGTGGAAGGTGTGATAAGATGTTGTCACCAGATCAAATGGATCTGTCCCAGTCTGCCCATTCAAGTTCTCATTCAAAACTGAATTACATCATGGCCGGAATTTTTCGGATGGTGTGGACTCCCTTCCCCGAGTGCCCCGCAGCCCTTTCACACTCCTCACTCGTGGGGAAGTCCCGCCTTAGCGAGCTGATTGGCCGGCACCTCTCCAGTCCCTGCAGCGACAGCGCTGGAGTGGACAGAAGGAGAAATGCAGGAGGACATAAGAGCCTAAATCAGGGCCCCAGAGGCCAAGGTAAGGTAAAGGGGTTCCAGGGTGGGGGTAGGAAGGCCTGGGGGCGATGGGCGGGAAGGGGGCAATCGGGGTCTCAGGGGAGAGGCCTGGTGGGGGGGTGGGGGTCGTGAGGAAGGTCCGGAGGCTACTGGACCTTAAGATGGGGGTGTCCAACTTCAGAAGGGGGGCCTTCTGATGGAGTTGCTCCCCCCGCTTCCTGCCTGAGATGTAACTCCGTTCTTTTTCAGGTTTGTCCCACAGAAGTTCAATACTCCCGCCAACCTAAAAATTGAGGCTGGGCGGGAAACGGCCCTTAAATAATTGGCCACTTAAAGGCCTCAGTTGGGGCAAGGTAAGGTAGAGGGCTCTGAGGCCTTGCCCGCCCCAGTGTAAAATTGTTGTGAGTTCGGGGTGGACAGGAACCCAGAGGGAATTCCGTTTCTTCAATATTACACTCCTGCCCCCCGACCCCTGCCTAAAACCTGCCAGTGGTGGGGGGGGGGGTAAAATTTTGGCCCATATTTTAAAACTTACGGAGGGACCAAATTAAGGATTTTTGTCTACTTAATCACAGGAATAAGAGTGGACCAGTCTGTTCCAACATTCATGAGATCATGGCTGATCTATATCTTAACTCTATCTATCCACCATGGTTCCATATCCCTTAATCCTCTTGCCTAACAAAAGTCCATCAATCTCAATTTTTAAACTTTCAATTGACTCCCAGCCTCAACAGCTTTTTAAGTCACCCATAGTTTGAAGAATTGCTTGCAGACATCACCCCTGAGTAACCTAGACCTAATTTTAAGGAGGTGCCATTGTCCCCCCATCAGAGGAGATAATTTCTCTCTATCTACCCACTTACTGAATCATCCTAAGCACCTCAATTAAATCACCCTTTAATCTTCACTCTAGGGAATACAAGCTGAGTCAATGCAACCTATCCTCATAATTTAACCCTTTTAACCCCAATATCATCCTGGTGAATCTGTGTAGCACCCACTCCAAGGCCAATCTATGCTGAGTTGTGGCGTTCAGAGCCGAACACAACACTGTAAAAGCAGTCTCACCAGAGCTTTGGCATAAGTTCAACCGCTTCATATTCCAGTTCTCCTGAGATTAAAAGCTTTCTGATATTTTTTTTTGTACCTGTGCACTTATGAACTTGGACTGCAACTCAAGAATTACACATTGAGAAATGAGACGCATTTATATAGCGCCTGTCCCTATCCTCATGACATCTCAGAGGACTGAAAACCAATGTGGTGCAGTCACTGTTATTACCTAGGCAGTAATGGTATGTGGAGGTAAAGTTAAATTAAACAAACCAAGGACTTGCTCCTGAACTGATGGATCAAATACTCTGGGTTTGCATCAAGAGTGTAACTGGGTATGCTCAGAGGTTTAAGGTGCTCTGCCAACATTAGGCTACCCTGGTTGAAACATCGGAGTGCACCTGGTCTTGTTGGGATCGCAGTAATCCTTTTCGATTTGCTCCGTGTTCAGGATATCTTTCCACGTTTCCTCATAAACCTGCCATTGATAAGGGAGCCTGGAGTGAATCCGGATACACTTATCTGCGGGGGAATCAACAGAAACCAAAAGGAGATTAGTTCATTTTTTGTGTGCTGCTGAAAGAAAAAAAAGAGGCATTTTTCGAAAAAGCTTTGTCGAAAGATGTCCCTTCCACGGACCGGACCCAAACAGCCCGTGCTTGCAAAACTCAAAACACAGTGTCCAACGTTAGATGTGATTCTGCGATTGGACAACATTTACTAAATAATCATCGGTGTGCTAAAACTTACGCTGACAACCAATTTAAGGTTGTGCAGTGTGGCACGTTGACGTGCATTGCAAGCTACATATACTAACACACGGGGCCCTGTTCTTTGCAGACAGAAAGAACATGTACACACATTGCGCCTGTATCAGCTAAACAAAATAAGTGACAGCCATTCCCTGGTTCATTCCCCAGGGCAATGTCTTGGCCAATCAGGATCAAGCTGCCTGATTTAAATTTCAAACAATGCTTGGCAGTTCACTGTCAGTCATCATCAACTGGTGCATTATTCAAGGCAACACCTCTACCAATCAGAGTCCACTTGCCAACCAGTCATCACTGTCTTCTCATACAGTATAAATATGTTGTTTCCCCCGACGCTGGTATTTTCTTGCGAATTGTCCTGTTGAGTGCAAAACGAAAAGCTTCGACAAAAAAAGTCTCTTTTTTTCAGCAATGCTGAAGTTCTGTATTACTAAACGACTGCTCCTATTTTACGCTTTAGAAAGTTTCACCAATTTTCTGGCCTCCTCCAGCAGTTCCACTACGCAACCGGACCCCTTCCCTCAAAGAGGGTTGTCCCTCTAGGTGAAAAGGGGCTTAAATTGGTCTTGGGCAAATTGTTGATATCTTAACGGCGGCCTTCTGAACACAACATCCAAAGGGTTATGGGCTTTTTAATACCAGCTTTCAGGAATCAGTCAAGAAATGCTGGACTGGTCAGAAAGCGGACTTTGATTCAAAGCGTTGACAACAAAGCATAGAGCACAAACTGTTGATCTAACTGCTTCGAAGGCTGACTGAGACAATGTACTTCCACTGAGATAAGAGGCAGAATTAAAGAAGACAGCTGGCCAGACAGACCTTGAGAGGCTGTGGGAAACTCAAACATTATAAAATTGTTTTTGCATCAGAGAGAGGAGATGGAAAGTTACTGACTGAGATGTTGGGATTTTGCCAATAGCCGAGAGATAAAAGAAGGTTGTTTGACCCTCTGGAGGAGGTGTAAAGGCAACAGCTAGCAGGGAAGGAGTCTGCCATCCTGGGAGTAAGAAGGAGCACAATTTCGCAGACAAGGGCATCATCAACCCTTTATTTAGGCATTTTACAGGCTCCTCCTTCAAGATTGCGTTACTGTTAACTTTTTATTCAATAACCGGTAGAGTAATGCATTTGAATCTTGCTGAAAAGAGAGACATGTTGCCGAAGATTTTCATCTTGCACTCAGCAGGACAAACTCAAGAATGCCAAATTTCAAATGATCACAACAATTTATACTGCAGGAGAAAAGGGTGTTGACTGGTTGGCAGGTCGACTCTGATTGGCTGAGGCATTGCCATGGAGAAAACAACACGGAACCGCGGGCTCCCCAAGCTCCTAGATATTTCAAAAAAAGGTGCAAGGCTTGAACATATTCCTTTTGCTTGCAGAGGACGTGTCCCTGAGTATGAATGTATACTGCTTCTAGCAGGTATAAATGAGCCACATTACAAAGGAGTTTCACAATTCCTTCCTGCAGTAAAATCCCAACCTGTGAGAATAGGGCTCAGGTTAGGCTGCATCAACTCAATCCATCTTTTAGGACTGGGTTTTAGCCACAAACACCGTGCATTTTACACAACGAGGATTATATTTTTTTCCCTCTTTGAAGGAGAATTTCCAGTACCTTTGAAGCTACAGTTCTTCCTGACGAAGTAGAGGCAGATCTCCTCGCTGTCCACGTCACCGCTGGTGCTGCCGGAAGATTGACGGGATCGGGGTGTCTTTTCTGTGGGTGACAGATCAAAGCACAAAGTCAAATCCTTACGTCATTTACTGAAGTGAACTGCTCCAGCCATCTTATGTTACTGTGCAGAATGCCATTACCAGCCCATGCACAAAAATTAAAACTAATTGGGACGACCATTGTTTAGTCACTTACAGCATGGGAGGCCACTCGGCCCGTCGTGCCTCTGCTGGCTCCTAGAAAGAGTTATTCAATCAGTCCCACGCACCACCCACACCCTTCCATTCTTTACCCGTAATCCGGCAAATTCTTCCATTTCACATATTAATCTACCGTAGATGTCAGCATACAAATCGATCTCGGAAGGCTCGAAAAATCCTTCCAAAAAGTGTTGACTTATACGCTGAGTATAAAAGTGAACCACTGGTGTGGGTATATGGGTGGTCGCCATTTTGAAATGCCATTGGCATCCAAAGCAAAGGGTGGCCGTGTCTTAAACTCCTGTGCTTCTTTGTAACACAGTCCATGTTGCCTGCTTGATGCCTTCTGCCTGGTTATAAGGTACTAGGAAGTAAAATATTCATTTGCGGGCTGAAATATTGAGGCTAACTATACTAATGCGACTGTAGCATGCTGAATAGCAGGGCAACTGCAAAAAAAAAGACGTGATTCTCGGGGCCAGGAAAATGGAGTTGTCTTATACGGTGGGTCAGTTTACACGCCACGATTCATGGTAATTTCCTTCTGAAGTCCCTATTGAATCTGCTTCCACCTCCCTTTCAATGTGCTCGGGTTAAGACAATTCGCCAAACCCACGACCACTACCATCTAAAAAGGACCAGGGCAGCAGACACATGGGAACACCACCACCACCTGGAAGTTCCCCTCCAAGTAACGCACCATCCTGACTTGGAAATATATCGGCCGTTCCTTCACTGTCGCTGGGTCAAAATCCTGGAACTCCCTTCCTAACAGCACTGTGGGTGTACCTACACCACATGGACTGCAGCGGCTCAAGAAGGCAGCTCACCCAGCACCTTCTCAAGGGGCAATTAGGATGGGCAATAAATGCTGGCCCAGCCAGTAACGCCCACATCCCGTGAATGAATAAAAAACAAAAATTCTCCTCGAGCTTCCCTTTGGCTTTTTTGCCAGTTATCTTAAACCTGACCTGTGACCTCTGGTTATCAACCCTCCTGCCAGTGGAAACAGTTTATCCTTATTTTCTCTATGAAACATCTCTAATAAACCTCCCCTCAACACTCTCCGCTCCCAGGAGAACAATCCCAGCTTCTCCACATTCTTTCCACATTATCTGAAGTCCCTCATCCCTGGTACCCCCCATCCTAGGAAGTCTACTCTGCATCGTCTCAACCGCTTTGACGTTCTTCCTTAAGTGTTAATTATAATTTGAATTGTCGAAACGTTGATTTTTCTGAGCACTAAATCCCCATTTTGCAGTGCTTGTAAAGTAAGAACAGGAGGAGGCCATTCAGTTCCTCATCTGCTTCACCATCCCACTCCATCATGGCTGATCTGCACATTGGCTCCATATCTGTTAATATTCCTGTCCAACAAAGAAAAATCTCAGTTTTGAAATCTTCAATTGACCTCCCTCCGCTCCCCGCACTTCCCCCCACCAAGCAGCTTTTGAGAGAGAGAGAGAGAGAGAGAGAGAGGCCGGGATTTCCTGGCCCTGCCTTGGAGGTCCATTGACTTTCAGTGGGGCTGGAAAATCCCGACCGGAATTCCTTTGCGTGGAGAAGGGCTCCCTGAGCCAGCCTGGCTTTAAGTTTAAGGTTCTGCCCTTTTGTTCTGGGGCTGCACCCTATCCCCACCTCCACCCAGCCAACCGGAGGAAATAGTTCCTCTCCTTCAATGCTGTCAAATTCTTTAACCTCAATTTGATCGCCCGTTAGCCTTCTATACTCGAGGGAAGGCAAGGATAGTCTCAACAGCCTGTTTTCATAATTTAATACTGGCTGCCCTGAGGGGAGGCAGGGGTATAGTCACTGGGCTAGTAATCCAGGGAGCCAGGGTAATGCTCTGAGGACCCGGGTTCGAATCCCACCATGGCAGGTGGTGAAATTTGAATTCAATAAAAATCTGGAATTAAAAGTCTAACGGTGACCATGAAACCATTGCCGATTGTTGTAAAAACCCATCTGGTTCACTAATGCCCCTTTAGGGAGGGAAATCTGCTGTCCTTACCCGGTCTGGCCTACATGTGACTCCAGACCCACCAGCAATGTGGTTGACTCTTGACTGCCCTCTGAACGAGGGCAATTAGGGATGGGCAATAAATGCTGGCCCAGCATGAACGAATAAAAGAAAAAGTAATTTTGGTGAATCTACACTGCACCCCTTCCAACCAGAGCTTTACACAACTCTAGCATAACTTCCACTGATTTATATTCCAGCCCCTCTTAAAGTAAAGGCTAACATCCCACTTAATTACTTCATTAACCTGCCGACCTGTCCTCTAGTTTTAATAATTGTAGCGTCTGGACTGCAGGGGGAAAAGGGCGTCTTGCCCCACTTGCTTACCCTTGCCGTCGGACGACTTGTAGTTTTTGAGGCTGTAGACGTTCTGGTATATTTGCTGCAAGCGCTGGGTCACCTCTGGGCTCAGGTTCTCGAGGGTCACCGAGCTGTTGTTGTCACGGAAACTATGGCAGCGTTTGCAGTTTGGCCCAAACTTGCAGGAGCCCTGGGCAAAGTGGAGGCAGATGTGAAGCTTGGTGCACGCCTGCCCACGGGTGCAGCCACCATAGTGACCAGGGCCTTTGTTGTAAAATGTGCAGATCTGCAACAGCAGAAATTCACAGGTCCGTGAGTCCCACACGCACACAAGCGCGTCCAACCAAAAGAGCGGCGAAAGCTGGGAGAAAACATATAGAAAAAAAAGAAACAGCAGCAATTTCCTCCCTGGACGACTGCACGCTGTTTGTGGGAGCTTACTGTGCGCAAAGCGGCCGCTGCTTTACCACAGCGGCCACGCCTCCAAAATATTTCATTGGCTGTCAAGTGCTTTTGCACATCCTGAGGTCGGGAAAGGTGCATGTTTTTCTTTCGTACGTTCCAACTGCTATCAGCGGGGAGAACATAAACCATTTAGTTACCTCACTTGGATGATTTTAGCACCAGTAAGGGTCAGTTTGAGCAGAGTGCAGGCAGCATTACTATTGTTTATCACTGGGGCAATGGTCAGGAGCAGGACCTCCCTCCCCAACTTTGGTGAAAGATTAAGTACCTCTGAGAGTGCAGCACTCCCTCAGCGCTGCAGCAAAGTGCCAGGCTGGATGTTTTGCGTCAAGTCTATGCAGTGGCAAATAAACCTGTGCTCTTTCGGTTCAGGGATAAGACTGCTACCACTGGACTGCAACGAATGCCACAGATTTGGGACTGGACCTGGGAATATTCCGGATGATATACCGAAGCGTCGCACCACACAGGCTAATGAACAAACTTTGGGAAATTTCATCCTGTAGCTTGCAAAAATTAGCAAGGAAAATTTGTGAGGGACAAGCAAATCAGAAGTGACACTCATTGGTAGCTCCATGGCAACCGGGAATGATGCCTGTTGCTCACCAGCGGTGAACTCGAGGAGGACTGGCTTGTGGGAAAATCCAACTGCTAAATTAACACTCCCCGATTACATATTAACTCTTCCCTCCGTCGATGGCAAAACGCACAGGCAGCTGCATGAGGGCCAGGATGAAGCCGGAAGGAGAAGGCCTCTGTCAGCTCAGACCACTTGCAACAACAACTTGCATTTATATAGCACTTTTAACGGAGACAAATTACACAGGGAGCTCCACAGGGATGTTATCAGACAAAATTTAACACTGAGATATTGACTATTGCTGAAAAAAGACATTTTGTCGAAGCTTTTCGTCTTACACTCATCAGGACAATCTCAAGCTTGCCAACCAATCAGCGGTCTCTTCCCACACAGTACGCAGTTGTTGCTTTCCCCTGACATTGGTATTCTTGCGATTGTCCTGATGAGTGCAAGATGAAAAGCTTCGACAAAATGTCTTTTTTCAGGAGCACTCAACTTCTGTACTACCAAATGACAATGAGGAGATATTAGGATCAGTGACGGAAAGTTTTGTCAACAAGGTAGCTTTCGAGGAGCCTCTTAAAGGAAGAGGGGTGGCGCTGTTTTGGGAGGGAATTGCAGAGCTTGGGGTCTCGGACAGCTGAAGGCATGGCCGCCCGTGGTGGAGCCAAGGAAATTGGCGGATGCACAGAAAGGCCAGAACTGAAGGAATGCCAAGATCCCGGAGGGGTGTGTGGCGAGAGGAATTTACAAAAATAGGGAGAGATTTGAACATAAGGATGAGAATTCACGGGCGAGGGAACAGGGGCTGAGCTAAGACTGACCTGAGGGCGGCCTATGTTCATCATAACTCTCCTCGGCTCTCATGTGAAGAGTTGGTGGGACAGTGCGTTCAGCAACAGTCAAGAGTTAATCAAAGCAGTGCAGCGTGTGGTTGGGGGAGGGGGGGGGGGGTCAAAGTTCCTACCTCAGGCAGCAAGGATGGATCATTCTGCAGCAGCAGTTGACAGAGTTCCAGCTCGCTCAGCATGCGAAGCTTGTTAGCAATCAGCACAGGGACATTGTGGGAAGAGTGGACGGTGTGCGAGAAGTTGCAGGTGGTCCTGAAAAAGAAACAAAAGAGGGTCATCCTGTAAAGTGCAGCACCGAGGGGGTGCTGCAGTGTTGAGGGTGCTACCTCTCTTATGGCGGTGGCCAGTACTAAAGGAGGAAGGGGCAAAGCTCCTCACTCCTCTTCCCAGTGTACTTCCCAACTAAGGGAGTGGAGGAGCCAGAGGATAGGCTCTGCTAGTCCCCATTTCATTGGACAGAGAAAGTGAGGTGATGGAACTGGTCTTTATCAGCTTGCTGTTTGTGGGATTTGCCAAGCGCAAATTGGCTGCTGCAGTTCCTCCATTACCGGCGGTGACTACATTTCAAAAAGTATTTCATCGGCTGTAAAGCATTTTAAGGCACTTTAACGGTCGCAAAACAGGCTACATCAGCGCAAATCTTTTTTAAAAACTTTTTTTTAATCCCTTTAATTTAAACCGTTCATGGCATCCGCTAAAATAGCAGGGAGGGGAGTCTCAAAAGAGCCCAGTGTGACATAGGGTGGACGCTGAGGGGATTGTTTCTGCTGGTCAGAGAATCAAAAACACGGGGGCACAGTCTCAGGATAAGGAGCTGGTCACTTAGGACTGAGACGAGGAGAAATGATTTCGCTCAAAGGGCTGTGAATCCTTGGAATTCTCTACCCCAGAGGGTTGTGGATTCTCTATCGGTGAATACATTTAAGGCTGGGATAGACAGATTTTTTGGTCTCCCAGTGGATTAAAGGATATGGGGAGCGGGTGGGAAAAGTGGAGTTTAAGCCCAAGATCAGCCACGGTTGTACTGAATGTTGGAGCAGGCTTGAGGGGCTGAATGGTCTACTCCTGCTCCTGTTTCTTGTGTTGTTTTTATAACTGGCACAGGTTATGCACTGTTGCACCACTGGGTCACATGGCCAGGCACAAAGGGGATAAATAAAGAAAAGTGGGTTTTGGATTATGTTAGAGCTAGGGAGGTGTGAGATCAGGACTGGCTGAAAGGGAGTATCAGCAATGGTGGTGGTGGGACTGGGTTCAGGGTTTAGTTAAAGAGTTTTCAATGAGTTCCGGCTTATGGAGAGTGGAAGGTGGGATAATGAGCCTGAGCAACAGAGCAGGATGATCCTGCACCCCTTACATCCTAAATCGCACCGAGTCCTGCTCACCCACAGCCCTTGCGCTTGCTGCCGACCTGAACCGGCTCCCGGTCGAGCAGCGCCTCGATTTTAAAATTTCCATTCAAATCTCGTCCAGGGCCCTGAGCCTCCCTGTCCCTGTAACCTCCCCTGGCCCCGATGACCACCACCACCCCCCCACACCACCACCTCCCCGGAGATCACCGCGCTCCTGCAATCTCTGGCCTCTTGCCCCACCCCACCCCACCAAGGGCACATCGGCACCGTTGGCATTCACACCTTCAGCTGCCTGGGGGACGGTAAGTTCTGGAATCCCCTCCCTACCCCTCTCCTCTCTCAACTCTCCTCCTTTAGACGTTCCTTAAAACCGCGAGGGGCAGGTAACCCAAAAGCTTGGTCAAAGAGGTCCTTATGTGGCCCAGACTCAAAATGTTGCCTCTTAACAACTCCTCTGACGCTTTGGGCGCTATGTGAATGGAAACTCCCTTCCTCCTCTGATGGAAGAAGGGCCAGCCTTGTTGAATTTGGGTAGCCCAATCTCCTTCGCTTGTGTGGGTGCGGGTGGTGGGTGGTGAACAACACCACAACACAAAGAGGTTGACTCCGTTTCCTTCTTACCTTCCCTTGGAGAATTTGCAGTTCCCCAGGAGGAAGAATTTGCAGAGGTGGAGCTGACCACAGGAGCCGTCGCAGTCCTTCTTGAGGAAGTCCTTGCAGAGCCTGAGCGAGGTGCTGGCAATCAGCTGGCTGTCCTCGGGCAGCTCCGGCGATGTGGAGCTCCCCTTGCCCGGCAGGATGGCGAAGCACTGGTCATTTCTCCGGAGCAGCCGGCACAGCTCCCTGCCAGAGATCTGGAAATACTGGCAGATCTTCCTCCTGAAGGAGCTGTACTCCAGAGAACCCCCGTGGGAGCACAGCTCCTTCAGACCATAATCTCGGATCCTGTCCAGGGCCATCGCTTCGTCCCGAGTTCAACCAGGAAAATGTTTTATCTCCCCCCCCCTCTCTCTCTCTTGATCCGTCCTCTTATCGATCCAGGAAATGAAACTGAAACTTTGAGCTCAGCCTTGGTCTCTTCTCTCGCTGATTGGCTGCTCTCTCTCTCTCTCTCTCGAGGTCAGGACATGAATAGACACAAAAGGGAGGGAGAGAGACAGAGAAAGAGAGGGAGAAACATAGAAGAAACTTATTTACTGAGAGGGACACGGAAAGAGAAGACTCCAGAGAGAGACTGTTACAGAGAGAGGAAGAGACTCAGAGAGAGAGGAAGAGACTCAGAGAGAGAGACTCAGAGAGGAGACTGTTACAGACAGAGACTCAGAGAGAGGAGACTGTTACAGACAGAGAGAGGGACTGAGAGAGAGGAGACTTATGGAGAGAGAGAGACTCGGGGAGAGAGATAGAGAGAGTGAGAGACTCGGAGAGAAGGGAACTTTATGTTACACATAGAGACCAGTTCAGATACACATGGAGAGGCCTTGCTGTACTCAGAAAATAAATCACTGCTTCAGAGAGAAACTTATGCACAAAGGATGACTCATACAGATACTTTCAGTGAGAGAATGCGAGAAAAACACACAGAAAGACACACGACATACTGGAGGGAGTGTCTAAAGGTTCACTAGACTGATCCCCAGGATGAGGGCGTTGGCCTGTGAGGAGGGATTAGCGTTGCCGACCCTCCAGGATTGGCCTGGAGTCTCCAGGAATTGAAGATCGGTCTCCAGGACACTGCTGTGTGCAACCCTGGGAGAAAAATCATCCAGACATTAAAAAATGATAGCTTTTAAAAAAATTATTTTTTGAACATTTCTCTTCACCAGATATAAAATTATTGGAAATGTGTTGGCCGACTAATGTCTGGAGTGTGGGGGCAGGTCATGTGACAAAACCTCCAGGAATATATTTAATTGCAGTTGGCAACGCAACTGATGGGCTTTTCCTTTGGGATGTGGGTGTCGCTGGTAAGGCCAGCATCTGTTACCCATCCCTAATTGCCCTTAAACTGACTGGCTTGCTTGGGCCATTTCAGAGGGCAATTAAGAATTCAACCACATGGCTGCGGGTCTGGAGTCATGTGTAGGCCAGACCGGGTAAGGACAGCAGATTTCCCCCCCTCAAGGGGCATTAGTGACCCAGATGGGGTTTTTACAACAATCGATGATAGTTTCATGGTCACTATTACTGAGACTAGTTTTATATTCCAGATTAATTAATTAATTAATCTCAAAGTGGGATTGGAAACCATGTCCTCAGGGCATTAGCCTGGGCCTCTGGATTATTATGTCACCGTCTCAGCTGTGGTTAAATGGATTCCTGGAGGTTCCATCACCTGACTTTGCCCCCACGCTCCAGCCATTAGTCGGCCAACACACCCATCCTTGTGACGCACGGCCTTCCTACACCAATCGGAAAGCACAAAGACTCATTACCCCATTGGATGATGCCCAACTGTTAGCCAAACCGTCTTACCCCTGTACCCCTCCACCCCCCGCCATTTAAAATACGCTTATAGCTGGTAAAGAGAAATATTCAAGAAAATGACAAAACAAACCTAATCTTTTTTTAATGTCCCGGTGATACCTCTCCCAGGGTTGCGCTCAGCAGTGTCCCGGAGATTAATCTTCAATCCCTGGAGACTCCAGGACAATCCTGGAGGGTTGGCCATCCTAGGCTAGGCCCATATTCCCTGGAGTTTGGAAAAATGAGAGGTGATCTGGTTGAAACGTATAAAAATTCTTTAAAGGGCCTAACAGGGCCGATGCTGGCGGTGGGGGTGGAGGGGTTGTTTTTCTTGGCTGGGGAAGTTAGAACACAGGGGCACAGTCTCAGAATAAGGTGATGGCCATTTAGGACTGGGATGAAGAGAACATTCAAAGGGCTGTGAATCTTTTGAATCTTCTGCCCCAGATGGTTGTGGGTGCTCAGCTGTGGAGTTGTGTAAAAACCAAATTTTCAAGACTAATTTTTTAGGCCAATAGTTGTGGACTGTACACCTTTACATGATAATGTTTTTGAGGGGTTGATGTGTGTCTTTGATTTGGGCCCTAAAAGACGATTGCAATGAAATAAAGCAAAAACCAACAATGCTAAAGAATTCATATCAATTCTCCACCACTCATTTATTTTATAACATGACAAACTATACACATGACATCCAACACAATATAAATATATACCATAATGAATTAACTACAGCACTTTGAAATCCTTCAAAATCACTCTTTTTAAAAATTCATTCATGGGATGTGGGCTTCACTGGCTGGGCCAGCACTTATTGCCCATCCCTAATTGCCCCTTGAGAAGGTGGTGGTGAGCTGCCTTCTTGAACTGCTGCAGTCCATGTGGTGTAGGTACACCCACAGTGTTGTTAGGGAGGGAGTTCCAGGATTTTGACCCAGTGACAGTGAAGGAACAGCGATATATTTCCAAATCAGGATGGTGAGTGACTTGGAGGGGAACTTTCAGGTGGTGGTGTTCCCATGTATCTGCTGCCCTTGTCCTTCTAGATGGTAGAGGTCGTGGGTTTGGTAGGTGCTGCTAAGGAGCCTTGGTGGGTTGCTGCAGTGCATCTTGTAGATGGTACACACTGCTGCTACTGTGCGTCGGTGGTGGAGGGAGTTTGTGGATGGGATGCCAATCAAGCGGGCTGCTTTGTCCTGGATGGTGTCAAGCGTCTTGAGTATTGTTGGAGCTGCACTCATCTAGGCAAGTGGAGAGTATTCCATCACACTCCTGACTTGTTCCTAGTCAATGGTGGACAGGCTTTGGGGAGTCAGGAGGTGAGTTACTCACTGCAGGATTCCTCGCCTCTGATCTGCACTTTTAGCCACAGTATTTATATGGCTAGTCCATTTCAGATTTTCTGTTCACCATCTGAACCATTGGACAATTCATCCCAATAACCCATGGTTGTGTAACATCATTCATATCCCGATGAAACTCAAAAAAAAAGCTTATCCGAAATTGAGTTGGTGTGTTGCAGTTCAGGAACTACAGTTCCCAGCAGGCCTTGGAACGTCTGTGCATGTGTTGGCTGGGAAATGGCCGCTGATGCGCAGTTAATCTTGTTTACATTCTTTAGGCCATGAATCAGCCCTGCGCACATGTGCAGAAGGAAAGGAAGCAAAGAATTGAAACAGCATGAAACCGGAGCAGCATTCAAAAGAAGGTGTCCCAGGGAGCAGGACATGAGGAGGGGGAACAGGGGGAAGGTTCCAAATCGAGAAGAAGGTCCCAAACGAGGGGGTGGGACAGAAAGAGGTCCCAGAAGGTCCCAGGCAGGGACAAAGACAAGGATCAGAGATAGATCCCACAGAATCAATATAAATGACAGGGGAAGGCTCTAAGCTACAGAAAGAGCTGCAGGCAGCAGGCTTGAAGCAAAGCAGGCTCGAGAGAAGCCAAGAAGATCCAAGAGACAGCTGAAGGTTGGTGACTCTATGATGCAGGCTGTAAGGGCAAAGGTACCCCTTTGGAGCAGTAGTGTTCTGCTTGGCATGGCCAAAGATCTGAAAGTGTGCTTGGAAGGTGAAGCCTGAGTGTGCTCAAGTTGTAACAATATGGACCTTCTTAGTCATCATCATCATCATCATCATCGGTAGTTCCAGTAACTTCAGCATCATCATTCCCAAGTAATTGTCCTTGGTACCATCCAGGGGAAAGGAATCCCAGAAGGCGAGATTAAAACCCTGGTGGTGAATCCTTGTTGAAGCCGTACGAGTGGGAGCGATGTTTGGAGAGAATTCCAATGCAAGTCTTCAAGTGTAGAGATTGGAGACCCTTGTGAGAAAGATGGAGTTTCAGTGAGACCGGCTGACCCACAGTATCTGGGCGAGTTGTTGAGAAATCCATGGAATCTGCTTTGGTTGCATCTGTCATTTACGTTGGGGTGTGGTGTGTCTGACCACAGTTCAACAGTTGGTTCACAAGTACCACATGCTTACCCTGAATATTAGAGTATTAGATAGATAGGGTAAATCGTTTTATCTTTCCAAATTTGTATGTGTCTGTAAAGATAGAGCCAGGGTGAAGGAATAGTGAATATTTGAATCATTTTCTTGTGTCTGTATTGAGAATCTTTCCAGCATTTTAGTCTGGTGTAACTGTTATGACACGAAAGATGATGTGCGCCAGGTAGATCAAACCCACAAGGGAAACTTGATCGCACTATCACGATGGTTTTGCAATTTGTATTTATTTCAAGATGCATGCACTGAATTCAGAAATAAGAAGACCATGAGGACTTTTAGAGATTTTTTAAAAGATAAATTAAAATATTTATTGACATAAGAGATTTTAAGCACATACATAGAACTACAAATTACTAATATAATAATTCCTAAAATCCCTAATTAATCTAATTCCCAGTTACACCCCCTTTAAGGCAACAGCCCAAAAATAGAATTTTAGATTTTAAACAGATCCTGCAAATTAACATGATACCCTGGACAGTGGAATTCAAAATGTCTTTTTCTCCAGCTTCAGTTTCTGTAGATAGCAGGCTTATACACAAATGCTGGAGGCTTCATTAAGGCTAATTCACACACTTCTGTTAGATCTCACAATGCCTTTCCCTGACGCATAGTTTCATTCTCCTTTATAAATGTTTCTCTCTTCTTAATATGTAAATTCTAATGTTTCAAAAGTCTTTGAAACTGTATCTCCCTCATACCAAAAACTTTCAGGTTGTCACTATATTTTGTCAGTAACCCTTGAAAAAAATAAACACATTCCTTAGCTTGCTTGCCTGGCTATTTGTAAACAGACAGAGATCTCTTTGAAATCTAAATCCCCTTCATCTGTCTAAAAATGCAAATTCCCTTCACACCTTACATGCGAAGACCCCCAACTATGTTTACCTACTTAGCATTTTAAAGGCATTTCTACACCTTATTCTTTTGATAAGTTCAACTTGCAGTGTGCTTGGCTACAAAATGTAATTAAATCAAAAACACAGACGGACCCAGCTACATATCCCCATAAACCTGTTTTACAATAAACCAGAAAAATATTATGAAAATTATTATACTCCCATGACCGTAATATAGTTCATTTTTCTTGCTTAATAAATATTTTATTCATTGTGTTAAAAGTTAATCAGCAGACTCCTGTGAATTTGTTCAGTAACTTTCCTCCATGGTTTGAAAAAAAGTGTTAAGATCTATCAAGCCAGGTTCCCCTCTGGAATCTGACTTGTCCAGTAGTAACATCAGTCAGGATCGTAACAATATGGATCTTCCTAGTCTTCATCATCATCATCAGTAGTACCAGTAACTTCAGCATCATCATTCCACAAGTAATCGTCCTTGGTGCCATTGAGCGCATGCGATATTTCACATTTTAGAAATAGTTTTTTTGAACAGTATTGGGATCAAGTTCATTCACCTTTAGTGAATGTTTTTTCACCGTCCAATATCCAATTGTTCCACATCTTTTGGAAACTGTCCTTGAGACGGTCATTTATACACATCTCCGAAGGCTGAACAACACCTATAAGACTGCCAGGAATAACTGCCACATCAGTGTTGCTTACATCTCACATCACGGACTACATCACCAGCAAGGTCAGATTGCAACGGCTCTTGGACAAGCAAACTTTTATCTTTGTGTCGTCCTCCTGGTCTCAAAATTCCACATTTCTTTGATGCATTTCTCTCAACTGCCTTCATCTGTCCAGCCTTTCCTGTGAGCATGGATGACAGAACCATTCTGAAGTTTCACTTTGGGTAGAGCTTTGCGCTTTTAATCTTGTGTCATCCGCCATTCAAAATGGAAGCACTGTGAACCACGCCCTCGCGTGGCCAGTTGTCTTTACAAGAATGTTTTTTTTTAACCTGTTTTAGTAACCATCTTGTTTGTTGGTATTTCGAAGGTCATCAGTGTTTCGTCCACATTTTCAATGCAGGCCAATCGATACACATTCTTCTCTTGATGCTGGATGACAATATGGTGGAATTTGACGACTTCATCATCGAATTCAGGTGGCAGACACTGTAAGATCTTTGCTTTCTGAGGCAGTACTGAATCGCACCTTTTTCACGAATCTGGTGCACCACCTGTCACTAGCCTTGGTTTCTGAAATACCATCTTTCTTTGCTTCTCTGAGGGCATGGGGTCAGATGGCTCCGCGGGTGACACAATGGCCATTTTGCCGATGCTCATGAATCCATTCTGCCATTTCTTTTCTCCAGGCAAGGCCACATGCTTGGCCTTCCACTGCCTCCCCATTTACTCTTCTTGTCTAGCTTTCTTTCATTGTGGGTGTCGCTGGCAAGGCCAACATTTGTTGCCCATCTCGAATGGCCCTTCAACTGAGTAGCATCCTGGGCCATTTAAGAGGGCATATAAGAGTCAAGTACATTGCTGTAAGTCTGGAGTCACATGTAGGCCAGACCAGGTCAGGACGGCAGATTTCCCTCCCTAAAGGGCATTAGTGACCCAGATGGGTTTTTACAACAATCGATGATGGTTCGATGGTCACCATTACTGAGACTAGCTTTCAATTCCAGGTGTTATACATTGAATTGGTGGGATTTGAACCCATGTCCCTAGGTCACCCACGGTCGTTGACAGGGCCCTCAACCTTGTCCGGCCCATCTCCCGTGCATCCGCCCTCACACCTTCTCCTCCCTCCCAGAAACATGATAGGGTCCCCCTTGTTCTCATTTATCACCCCACCAGCCTCCGCATTCAAAGGATCATCCTCCGCCATTTCCGCCAACTCCAGCATGATGCCACCACCAAACACTTCTACCCTTCACCCCCCCTATCGGCATTCCGTGGGATCGTTCCCTCCGGGACACCCTGGTCCACTCCTCCATCACCCCGTACTCCTCAACCCCCTCCTATGGCACCACCCCATGCCCATGCAAAAGATGCAACACGTGCCCCTTCACTTCCTCTCTCCTCACCATCCAAGGGCCCAAACACTCCTTTCAAGTGAAGCAGCATTTCACTTGCATTTCCCCCAACTTAGTCTACTGCATTCGTTGCTCCCAATGTGGTCTCCTCTACATTGGAGAGACCAAATGTAAACTGGGCGACCGCTTTGCAGAACACCTGCGGTCTGTCTGCAAAAATGACCCAAACATCCCTGTCCCTTGCCATTTCAACACTCCACCCTGCTCTCTTGCCCACATGTCTGTCCTTGGCTTGCTACATTGTTCCAGTGAAGCCCAACGCAAACTGGAGGAACAACACCTCATCTTCCGACTAGGCACTTTACAGCCTTCCGGACTGAATATTGAATTCAACAACTTTAGGTTTTGAGCTCCCTCCTCCATCCCCACCCCCTTTCTGCTTCCCCCTTCCTTTTGCTTTTTTTCCAATAAATTGTATAGATTTTTCTTTTCCCACCTATTTCCATTATTTTTAAATATTTTTAAATCTTTTATGCTCCCCCCCAGCCCCATTAGAGCTATACCTTGAGTGCCCTACCATCCATTCTTAATTAGCACATTCGTTTAGATAATATCACCAACTTTAACACCTATGTGTTCTTTTGTTCTGTTGTTTGCGACATCTTTTGATGATCTGCTTCTACCACTGCTTGTTTGTCCCTACAACCACACCATTCCCCCCCACCCCCCCCACCCAAACCACCCCCCCCCCACCCCCCCCAAAACACACACACCTTAAACCAGCTTATATTTCACCCCTTTCTTGGACTCACTCAGGTTCTGTCGAAGGGTCATGAGGACTCAAAATGTCAACTCTTTTCTTTTCCGCCGATGCTGCCAGACCTGCTGAGTTTTTCCAGGTAATTCTGTTTTTGTTTTGGATTTCCAACATCTGCAGTTTTTTTGTTTTTATCTCTGTGTTTAATTGACTGCCACTGCTTTTCAAGAAATGCCTACCTCCTTGAAGAAGTTCTGTTCGTCTCTGCGACAAGATTTCCGTATTTCTCTTTTGCCTTGCTCACCTTCATTGCTTTCCATTTCTCTCCTGGTGTTTGACAAGGTGTTTACTAAAACCGGCTTTCACAGCCATATCTCCTTTCTCCGTGACTGTCTCCGTCTCCGACTTACCCCACGTGGATTTCAACTGAAATTCCACCCCTCATGTTTCGAACCCACCCAGGATTACAGGTATCTCCGGGACATAAAACGTTTCTCGGACTGCTGTTCCCGTCACATTCTGAAATCCACACTCAGTGCCATGCGCCACCATATGAACACGCTCGACCTCTCCCTCCAGCAGCACCGCCGTACCCTTTTTCAAAGCTGCGTGTGCCCCCAGTTTCATTTTATCCTTCGGCTCATCCGACGCCTCAACAAGAAACTTTTTCTCTTTCTCTCAAGTGCTAAGGAACGCAAGCTCCAACAACTCATCGACACCAACACCCATCTAGGACCCTCCAACCTGCCTGTCCCTCCGTCCCCACCCTTTCTTCCAATCCCAACCCCAGCCGTGTATTCACTATACCCCCTGACCTTCCCCTCTCCGATGCTGAACGTTCAGTGCTCAGCAAAGGACTTAGTTTCATACCCTTACGCCCTCACCTCAATGAATTTCGGGCTCGGCATGATACTGAACTCTTCTTCCGCCGTCTTTGTCTCCGGGCTCACTTCTTTGGGCAGGAGTCCTCTCCCCATTCAATGGATCCTTTCACCCACCTCCAATATTCTCCCTCCACCTGGACCCCTCCCTCTGGATTCTTACCTTCTCTTGATCTTTTCATTGAGAACTGTCGGCGTGACATTAGTCGTCTCAATTTCTCTGCTCCTCTCACCCATTCAAATCTCTCTCTCTTTGAACTTACTGCACTCTGTTCTCTCAGGTCCAACCCTGACATTGTCATCAAACCCGTTGACAAGGGTGGTGCTGTTGTTGTCTGGCGCACTGACCTCTACCTCGCAGAGGCTGAGCATCAACTCGCAGACACTTCCTCCTACCTCTCCCTGGACCATGACCCCACCACTGAACATCAAGCCATTGTTTCCAGGACTGTCACTGACCTCATCTCCTCTGCAGATCTTCCTCCCACAGCTTCCAACCTGATAGTCGCCCAACCTCGGACGGCCCGCTTCTACCTCCTACCCAAAATCCACAAACAGAACTGCCCCGGTAGACTGATCGTCTCAGCTTGCTCCTGCCCCACAGAACTCATTTCTCATTATCTTGACTTCCTTCTCTCTCCCCTTGTTCAGTCCCTTCCCACCTACATCCGTGATTCCTCTGACACCTTACGTCACATCAACAATTTCCAGTTCCCTGGCCCCAACCGCTTCCTCTTCACCATGGATGTCCAATCCCTCTACACCTCCATCCCCCACCGGGATGGTCTGAGGGCCCTTAGCTTCTTCCTCGAACAGAGGCCTGAACAATCGCCATCCACCACTACTCTCCTCTGTCTGGCTGAACTTGTTCTCACGCTGAACAATTTCCCCTTCAACTCCTCTCACTTCCTCCAAATAAAAGGTGTGGCTATGGGTACCCGCATGGGCCCCAGCTATGCCTGTCTCTTTATGGGGTATGTGGAACATTCCTTGTTCCAGTCCTACTCCGGCCCCCTCCCACAACTCTTTCTCCGGTACACCGATGATTACTTCGGTGCTGCTTCATGCTTTCGTTGGGGCCTGGAAAAATGTATTAATTTTGCTTCCAATCTCCACCCCTCCATCATTTTCACGTGGTCCATCTCTGACACTTCCCTTCCCTTCCTTGACCTCTCTGTCTCAATCTCTGGTGATAGACCATCCACCAATATCCATTACAAACCTACCGACTCCCACAGCTACCTCGACTACAGCTCCTCACCCCCCGCTTCCTGTAAGGACTCCATCCCATTCTCTCAGTTCCTTCGCCTCCGTCGCATCTGTTCCGATGATGCTACCTTCAAAAACAGTTCCTCTGATATGTCCTCCTTCTTCCTTAACTGAGGTTTTCCACCCACGGTCATTGACAGGGCCCTCAACTGTGTCCAGCCCATCTCCTGCGCATCCGCCCTCACGCCTTCTCCTCCCTCCCAGAAACATGATAGGGTCCCCCTTGTCCTCACTTATCACCCCACCAGCCTCCGCATTCAAAGGATCATCCTCCGCCATTTCCGCCAACTCCAGCATGATGCCACCACCAAACACATCTTCCCTTCACCCCCCCATCGGCATTCCGTATGGATCGTTCCCTCCGGGACACCTTGGTACACTCCTCCATCACCCCCTACTCCTCAACCCCCTCCTATGGCACCACCCCATGCCCACGCAAAAGATGCAACACGTGCCCCTTCACTTCCTCTCTCCTCACCGTCCAAGGGGCCCAAACACTCCTTTCAAGTGAAGCAGCATTTCACTTGCATTTCCCCCAACTTAGTCTACTGCATTCATTGCTCCCAATGTGGTCTCCTCTACATTGGAGAGACCAAATGTAAACTGGGCGACTGCTTTGCAGAACACCTGCGGTCTGTCCGCAAGAATGACCCAAACCTCCCTGTCGCTTGCCATTTCAACACTCCACCCTGCTCTCTTACCCACATGTCTGTCCTTGGCTTGCTGCATTGTTCGAGTGAAGCCCAACGCAAACTGGAGGAACAACACCTCATCTTCCGACTAGGCACTTTACAGTCTTCCGGACTGAATATTGAATTCAACAACTTTAGGTCTTGAGCTCTCTCCTCCATCCCCACTCCCTTTCTGTTTCCCCCTTCCTTTTGTTTTTTCCAATAAATTGTATAGATTTTTCTTTTCCCACCTATTTCCATTATTTTTAAATATTTTTAAATCTTTTATGCTCCCCCCACCCCCACTGGAGCTATACCTTGAGTGCCCTACCATCCATTCTTAATTAGCACATTCGTTTAGATAATATCACCAACTTTAACACCTATGTGTTCTTTTGTTCTGTTGTTTGTGACATCTTTTGATGATCTGCTTCTATCACTGCGTGTTTGTCCCTACAACCACACCAACACCCCCTACTTCTCTCTCCCCCCACCCAAACCCCCCCCCACACACCTTAAACCAGCTTATATTTCACTCCTTTCTTGGACTCACTCAAGTTCTGTCGAAGGGTCACGAGGACTCGAAACGTCAACTCTTTTCTTCTCCGCCGATGCTGCCAGACCTGTTGAGTTTTTCCAGGTAATTCTGTTTTTGTTCCCTAGGTCATTAGCCTAGGCTTTGGATTATTAGTCCAGTGACATTACCAATGTGGCACCATCTTCCCCAAAGACAGTTTATTGGACATCTTCCTCCAGTCTAATTCTTGTCTCAGAAACATTAAACTCTTGCTGTCGCACCATTATCAGTCTTCTAGGCAAATGCTCCAATTTAAATTGAGCTGCTACTTGTTATTCTCTCATGATAGATCATGTGGTGCACATTCATCATGTCGATTGGCTGGGAGACTGCCACTAGAATCGGGGCAGGGAAAATCTAACGGTTCCTGCACGTAGGTTTAAATGTATGAACTGTAGTAATTGCCGGGAAGTAATGAATAATCACAATGTGGTTTGATTCCTGAAAAACTAAAGTCAACTGTTACATGAGGCGTATGAAAAATTTTTTTTTCTTTAAGCCCAAAAGTCATGGGGTTGACTTTTACACAGGATTGATCTTTATACAAGTGTATATGAACAAGACAGAGATTGAAAGATTTTTGAACACCATCCAGGACAAAGCAGCCCGCCTGATTGGCACCCCATCCACAAACATACACTCCCTCCACCACTGACGCACAGTAGCAGCAGTGTGTGTACCATCTACAAGATGCATTGCAGGAATTCACCAAGGTTCCTTTGACAGCACCTTCCAAACCCACAACCGCTACCATCTAGAAGGATAAGGGCAGCAGATACAAGGGAACACCACCACCTGGAAGTTCCCCTCCAAGTCACTCACCATCCTGACTGGGAAATATATCACTGTTCCTTCACTGTCACTGGGTCAAAATCCTGGAACTCCCTCCCTAACAACACTGTGGGTGTACCTACACCACATGGACTGCAGCGATTCAAGAAGGCAGCTCACCACCACCTTCTCAAGGGCAAATTAGGGATGGGCAATAAATGCTGGCCTAGCTAGTGGCACCCACATCCCATGAACGAATTAAAAAATGGTGGAGATAGTTGCAGGAAGATGAAATTAAGGTAGAACATCAGGCGTGATCTTATAGAATAATGGAGCAGGCTTGAAGGGCCGAGTAGCCTACTCTTGCTCCTAGTTCTTACGTTCCTTTGACAGAGAGTGGGAGGTAGCCAGAGATATACAGAGGAAGGATCAGACACAGGGAGGCAGATGGAGAGGAAAGAGGAACAAGCATACAGATAGCGAGCAATACACTCATAGAAAGATATTCCTATAGAGACAAGGAAACTCACAGGGAGGGAGACACACAAGAGAGATGGACAGAGAAGAAGATTCATTAACTGAGATTTATAACAGAAGATAATCATTGATGAAAACAGCTATCAATCCCATCTTCCTTTATCCAGCCAATAAAATCCTTATCTTCTCTTCCAACCATAGCTCCAAATATTTCCTAGAGACTCCAATTTTGTTGCCTCCGAAACATTAACTGGAATCTATTCCTCTCTTGGCCTGAGGAAGTTCCTGATGTTAGTCAGAAAGTTAGTTTGAGTTCTTCGATCTGTCAATTTAAGTTGGAGATTTTCTAACACCTAACCATCTTCTAAATCTCTGTAGTCACCTTTTTGCTTCCTCCTTTCTATAACAAAAACAAATTGTGTTCATATAGCACCTTTAACATGGCTAAATGCTGCAAGTCACTCTGCAGGAGCATTTATCAAACAGAATTTGACACTGAGCCGCTTGAGGAGATGCTGCTCCAGGTGGCAAAAAGCTTGGTCGAAAACGTAGATTTTAAGCTTCATCTTAAAGGGAGACAGAGAGCTAGGGAGGCGGAGAGGTTTAGGGAGGGAAGTCCAGAGCCTGTGACCCAGACAGCTGCAGACATGGCCAGCATTAGTGGCGTGATTAGAATTTGGGATTTACAAGAGGTCAAAGTTAGAGGGGTGCAGGGATTTCGGAGGGTTGTGGGGCTGGAGGAGGTTACAGAGGTGACGAGAGACTGTGGAGGGATTTGGAACAATGGAGGTTAAAAAGCCCAAGCCTTTCTTCATAAGGTAAAGCCCTGAAAGCAGAGATCAACCTCAAGACTCTTCTTGTTTCTTGGTGACCAGAACTAGACACAGGGTCAAAGGTGCGGTCTGACCTGAGCACTATATTACCTCCACTGAATTATATTGGATTCTTTTAGCTTTGTAGTCCAACAACCTATTGCCTTTATTGATTGTTGTTCTACATTGCTTAGACATTTTAGCAACAAACCTACCAAGACGACTCTGCTGTCCATATCCTAACTCACACCAAGCCCCTTTCACACATTACCCTTGTGCTTACTAATCTATTGGCTCCCAGGATCTCAACGCCATGAATTTAAAATTCTCATCCTTGTGTTCAAATCGCTCCATGGCCTAAACCCCTCCCTGTCTCTGTAATCTCTTGCAGCCTCACAACCCTCTGAGGTCTCTGTGCTGCTCCAATTCTGGCTTTTGGTCCATCCCCGATTTTCTTTGCCACACCACCGGCGGCCATGCCTTCAGCTGACTAGGCCCCAAGCGCGGGAATTCCCTCCTTAAATCTCTGCACATCTTTATCTTTCTTTCCTCCTTAAATCCTACCTTTCTGGCCAAGGGCAGAATTTTCCGCTCCCGTTGGTGGTGGGTATATTTGGTGGCATGAGCGGACAATACGGCAAAAAGGCCAAACATTGGTTTTATTCCGTTGTGAGACCAGTTTGCAATTGTCCACTCCACCCGTCAATGGCGGATCGTGTTTCACTCCGCTAAACATCGCAAACCTAATTTCAATACTTTAGCATCGCACTATAAGCTCTGTTCGGCGGAATCAGCCCCTCACGCTGGATTGTCTGGGCATGTCAGCTTGATTGCACATCGAAAAATAGCAGAGAAAAACCCAGGGCCTAAAAAGAGGAAAAGAATACTCTCGAAAATTCCTGTCTAACCCCTGTAGGAGATGGAAACCAGACGAGGAAATTATATGGACCAGGTATTATCTATAAAGACACTTACTGTCTATGTGATGTGGTCTCTGCTCCAGTCAGGAACCAATCTAGCTCCCTGTCGTAAGGCTGCAGAGAGTCATTATCCAGAACAGCAGTGGGTAATGCATTTCAGAGTCTCACCACTTTCTGGTAAAAACATGCTGCCGGTGTATTCCTACTCAAACTCATCTTTTAACATGTTTACACACACAACTGCTGCCTCCACAATACGCAAGGCTAATTTGTAGTACGTTCCATTCAAAAAGTCCCCCTGTTCTATCCTTATGTCCAACGTAGGTAACCTGACACTTGCCTACATTGAAATCCACTTGCCACAGTTTTGCCCATTCACTTAATCTGTTAATATCTCTTTGTAATGTTACGCTTCCATCTACACTGCTTACGATGCCGTCTAATTTTTGTCATTGGAAAATTTGGTTATGTAGCTTTCTATCCCATCATCTAAGCTGTTAATAAGTACACTGAACAGCTGAAGCCTCACACAAATCCTTGCGGGACACCACGAGTCACATCTTGCCAATTAGAGTAGTTGTCCATTATCTCTTCTCGCTGTTTCTGCTGCTCAGCCAATTTCCTAACCAGATTGATAATTTGCTCTCAATTCCATGAGCTTCAACATTAGCTAACAGTCTCTTATGAGGAACTTTATTAAATGCCTTCTGGAAGCCCAAATAAACAACATCCATAGATATTCCCCTCTCCACTGTTTTTGTCAGCTTTTCAAACTAAAAAATCAGATTCGTCAGGCAAGTTTTGTGTGATGCTTAATGGTGTTTGCAGATCACAGAATCGTTACAGCACAGAAGGAGGCCATTTGGCCCATCGTGTCTGTGCCAGCTCTCCAAATGACCAATGCACCTAGTGCCATTCTCCCACCCTCTCCCCATAACCCTGCATATTCTTCCTTTTCAGGTAACAGTCTAATTCCCTTTTAAATGCTTCGATTGAACCTACCTCCACCTCACTCTCAGGCAGCGCATTCCGAACCCTAACCACTTGCTGTCTGAAAAAGGTGCTCCTCATATCATTTTTGCTTTTCTCACTAATTACTTTAAATCTGTGCCCTCTGGTTCTCAATTCTTTCACAAGTGGGAACAGTTTCTCCCTCTCTACTCTGCCCAGTCCCCTCACGATTTTCAACACCTCTATCAAATCTCCTCTCAACCTTCTCTTCTCTAAGGAAAACAGCCCCAACTTTTCCAATCTATCCACATAACTGAAGTTCCTCATCCCTGGAATCATTCTTGTGAATCTTTTCTGAACCCTCTCGAATCCTTTCACACTCTTCTTGAAGTGCGGCACCCAGAACTGGATCCAATACTCCAGCTGAGGCCAAACTGGTATCTTGTACATGTTTAACATAACCTCCTTACTCTTGTACCCTATGCCCCTATTTATAATGCCTTGGTAACTGTATGCTTTATTAACCACTCTCTCAACTTGTCCTGCCACCTTCAATGATTTATGCACAGATACACCGAGGTCCCTCGGCTAGCTACACCACCTTTAGAGTTGTACCCTTTATTTTATATTGTCATTCCGTGTTCTTCCTACCAAAAGGATTCACTTCACATTTCTTTGCATTGAACTTCATCTGCCACTTGTCTGCCCATTCCACCAACTTGTCTATGTCCTTTTTATCCTGCACTATCCTCCTCACAGTTCACAATGCTTCTGAGTTTTGTGTCGTCCATAAACTTTCAAACTGTGCCTTGTCCGCCAAGGTCTAGGTCATTAATACATATCAGGAAAAGCAAGGTCCCAACACCGACCCCTGGGAAACTCCACTACAAACCTTCCTTAGTCAAAAAACATCCATTAAACAATAGTCTCTGTTTCCTGTCACTCGGCCAATTTCGTATCCGTGTCAGTACTGTCCCTTTTATTCCACAAGCAATAACTTTGCTCACAGGTCTGTTGTGTGGCTCTATATCAAGCTCCTCACATAATGAACCTTATGCCTTTAAAGCTAAGCTCCAGAATTCACTCCCTACACCTCTCAGCCCCTTGTGCTCCTCCTATAGGACAATCCTGAAAAACTTTCACCTTGACCAAGCTTCTGCTCACCCAACCTAATATCTCCCACGTGGCTCTGTGTCAAATTTTGCCCCCAAACATCCCTGTGAAACACTTTAGCTTGTTTTAGGTTAAAGGTGCTAGGTCAATTGAAGTTGTTGTTGGTCGGGTTTGTTGGTGATGCTGACCGAATTCTGATTTGGGTGACCAGGGATTTTCGCCGGTGCTTGGGGATTATGATACATGAACTTCAGAATCACGGTTATGAAAAGAAAACCTCTTGCATCGTGTGAGCAGGCTGTACGAGGCGTTGGAAAGCCCTCCAAGATTCATCACCATGGCAGGAAGTACGAAGGAGCCTGCAAGCCAGCAGCGGTGTGTAGCTTTCCGTGGGAGCGTGTGGACTTCCTTCAGAGTGCGGCAGTCAGGCCCTCACAATAGGGAGTCGATTTTACCGGAGCTTTGTCACCAGGCTGGCATCTCTTAAGGGCTACCATCCAGACTCTGGGCCCTTATCCTTGGCGAGGCTGCTGGGCTGGGTAGACAGGGGACTTTCAAGGGCATCGCTTATCACCTGCAGTCTGCAAATCCACAGATCAGGGGAGACAGATGAGACGCAACAAGGGTACATGCTGTCATCTCTCAGGGAGCCTGCTTCGCAGCCATCCCCAACCATGGTCCCAGACAGCCAGCTGGGTAACACTGCCCCCACCCAACACAGAGCTCACAGCTTTGAGCAACTGGGCCCCAATTGCCTCGAGGCTCATTTGGATGAGCGTCAGCAGCCTTCGACCTGAAGGAGTTCAACCGTCTCACGAGCGGGAAGGGCCAATAAACCGTCTTCTAAGAAAAGCACTATCGCTTGGCACCCTGCATGACAGGCGAAATCGTGACTACTTTGCGCAGTTTTTGTCTGCCCCCAGTTCTCTGATTGGTCGGTGAGTTGACTTGGTGGGCTGAGCCTGGTGCACAAGGAGGCACGTGGGGCACGCGGAGGACTGGAGGGTACGATGTACCCGCGGTTGCCAACGGCTGTTGGTGGAGGCGGGAAAGGGCTGTGGGCGATTGGTGAAGATGAACAACAGTGAAAGGTGAGCAGAGCCCAACAACAACATTACCCCAGCCTGAGGGATTGGGGGTGGGGGGTGGGGGTGGGGGCTGTGGGGAGTGTAGGGGACCGCATTGGAAAGGGTTTCAGAATGGGATTGGGAGTAGACAGAATGGGAGGAGGGTAGCATGGGAGCAGGTGCCATGGAGGATGAATGCATGGGGTGGTATGAAATGGGGGGGGAGCTGGGGGTGGGTAGAATGGGGCATGGGATGGGGATGATATGAGAGGAATTAAAGGACTGGGATGGACACAGCATGAGACAATGGCTATGGAAAGCATGGAATGGCATGGGATGTGGATTTAAAAGAAACACTATTGCAATAAAGATACTAATTCACTGCAAAAGTTTTGCAGGTCTCTGCTAGTCTGAAGCAATTGGTGTGTTTGTGTAAATTTTGTATAAATTAATCACCTTTATCACTGTTGGAAAATTGCTCTGCAGTGTCTCCATAGAAACAGAGTCTGGACTGTCATTGTATCATTGATATCAAAGTTGCCTGAAGAGTTTCAATGTTCTTAAATGAAGCCATAAGGGAGGGTGATAACATTGTTAATACAGGGAGGTTTTGTCTTAACGTTTCAAGTGAGGAGAATGAGCAGACTACTGGAAGCTTGGCTCTATCTCCTCCTTGGCTTTTCTGGTTGCAATGTGTTGTGCTTGCCCTCCTCTACTTCCCCCTCACCTTCATCTGATTCACCCGCATCAGGTTCTGTTGTATTGCTCTCCTTCCTCTCTGTCAACATGCAGCACCCTACGATGGTGTAACAGACACCCATCAACATTCTGGGACTTGCCATTGGCCAGAAACTGAACTGGACTAGCCATATAAATACTGTGGCTACAAGGGCAGGTCAGAGGCTGGGAATCCTGCGGTGAGTAACTCACTTCCTGACTCCTCAAAGCCTGTCCACCATCTACAAGGCACAAGTCAGGAGTGTGATGGGATACTCCCCACTTGTCTGGATGAGTGCAGCTCCCACAACACTCAAGAAGCTTAACACCATCCAGGACAAAGCAGCGCACTTGACTGGCACCACAAACATTCACCCTCTCCACCACCAATGCACAGCAGCAGCAGTGTGTACCATCTACAAGATGCACTGCAGGAACTCACCAAGACTCCTTAGACAGCACCTTCCAAACTCACGACCACTACCATCTAGAAGGACAAGGGCAGCAGATACATGGGAACACCACCACCTGGAAGTCCCCCTCCAAGCCACACACCATCCTGACTTGGAAATATATCGCCGTTCCTTCACTGGCACTGGGTCAAAATCCAGCAACTCCCTCCCTGACAGCACTGTGGGTGTACCTACACCACAGGGACTGCAGCGGTCCAAGAAGGCAGCTCACCACCACCTTCTCAAGGGGCAATTAGGGATGGGCCATAAATGCTGGCCCAGCCAGTGACACCCACATCCCGTGAATGAATTAAAAAGACTTCACTCTCTCCTTTCCCACCTCTCTGAACTGTTGCTTCAAAATGAGGAATGAGCCACCTCTGACTAAGGGTGAGCTTATTAGTGCTTCTTTTAAGTGCAGCATGAGCATTAGGAGGCCTCGGCTGTGCTGGCTAAGATTTTAACCTGTAATATGGGACTGGGGCAGTATCAGCCAGGCTGATTAGTAGCACACTTGTCTCCATATCGAAAGATCGTGGATTTGAATCCCATGCCAAAGGCCTGAGCACAAGCAGCCAGAGTGCTGCTCTGCTTGTGTGCCGTCTTCTGGATGAGATGTTAAACACAAGTTTAACACTCCCAGATGAACCTAAAAGATTCCACCCACTACTTCAAAGAAGAACAGGAGAGTTAGCCTTGGCATTCTGACCAATAACCAACATCACTAAACAGATTATCTGACCATTATCATGTTGCTCTTTGTGGGAGCTTGCAGTGTGCAAACTGGCTGCCACAATTCCTACTTTACCACAATGACTACAATTTTAAAAAAATCTTAATTGGCTGTGAAGTGCTTTGGGACATCCAGAGGTTGTGAAAGGTGCTATATGAATGCTAGTTCATTCTTTCTTCCAGTTGTCTTCACCCCATTTCCAGTACTTATCCAATAGAGACACAACCCTGCGGAAATGGGAAATTATTGTAGTCAAGGAGAGGAATTCTTGTTCGTCACCCATGCAGATTGGAAAACTGTCCTGATACTCTGCATTTAATACAAGTATTTAATTCTATAATCAAAATTACTCAGAATGATTCAAGATCTAAAAGGCTAACATGATGAGGACAGATTGCCTAGACTAGGATCAAAGCAAAATATTGTGATGCTGGAAATCCGAAATAAAAACAGAAAGTGCTGGAAATACTCAACAAGTCCAGCAGCATCTGTGGAGAAAGAAACAAGAGTTAATGTTTTGAGTCCAAAATGACTCTTCCTAGGTCTCCTCTTCTTGCACTCAGCAAAGGGTTCAATTTCTGGTCAATGAAGGGTTCAGTTTCTGGTCAATGGTAACCCCCAGGATGTTGATAGTGGGGGATTCAGTGATGGTAATGCCATTGAATGTCAAGGGGTGATGGTTAGATTCCCTCTTGTTGGAGATGGTCATTGCCTGGCACTTGTGTGATGCAAACATTACTTGCCACTTGTCAGCCCAAGCCTGGGTATTGTCCAGGTCTTGCTGCATTTGGACAGGGACTGCTTCATTTTTCTGAGGAGTTGCGAATGGTCCTGAACATTGTGCAATCATCAGCGAACATCCCCACTTCTGAACTTATGACGGAAGGAAGGTCATTGATGAAGCAGCTGAAGACGGTTGGGCCTAGGACACTACCCTGAGGAACTCCTGCAGTGATGTCCTGGAACTGGGATGACTGACCTCCAACAACCACAACCATCTTCTTTTGTGCTAGGTATGACTCCAACCAGCGGAGAGAGTTCCCCCGATTCCCATTGACTCCAGTTTTGCTAGGGTTCCTTGATGCTACACTCGGTCAAATGCTGCCTTGATTTCAAGGGCAGTCGCTCTCAGCTCACCTCTGGAGTTCAGCTCTTTTGCCCATGTTTGAACCGAGGCTGTAATGAAGTCAGGAACTGAGTGAAACTGGTGGAACCGAAACTGAGCGTCAGTGAGCAGGTTATTGCTAAGCAAGTGCTGGTTGATAGCACTGTTGACGACTCCTTCCATTACTTTCCTGATGATGAAGAGTAGATTGATGGGGAGATAACTGGGCAGGTTGGATTTATCCTGCTTTTGTGTACAGGACATACCTGGGCAATTTTCCACATAGCCGGGTAGATGCCAGTGTTGTAGCTGTACTGAAACAGCTTGGCTAAGGGCACAGAAAGTTCTGGAGCACAAGTTTTCAGTACTATTTCTGGAATATTGTCAGGGCCTATAGCCTTTGCAGTGTCCACTGCCTTCAGTGGTTTCTGGATATCATGCGGAGTGAATCGAATTAGCTGAAGACTGGCATCTGTGATGCTGGGGACTTCCTGAGGAGGCTGAGATGGATCATCCACTTGGCACTTCTGGCTGAGGATTGTTGCAAACGCTTCAGCCTTGTATTTTGCACTGATGTGCTGGGCTCCTCCATCATTGAGGACGGGGATATTTGTGGAGCCTGTTTCTCCTGTTAGTTGTTTAATTGTGCACCACCATTGATGACTGGATGTGGCCGGACTGCAGAGCTTAGATCTGATCTGTTGGTTGTGGGAGCTCTTAGCTCTGTCCATCGCATGTCATGTTCGTTGTTTGGTAAGCAAGTAGTCCTGTGTTAAAGCTTCACCAAGTTGACACCTCATTTTTAAGTATGCCTGGTGCTGCTCCTGACATGCCCTCCTGCACTCTTCACTGAACCAGAGTTGATCCCCCTGCTTGATGGTAATGGTAGAGTGGGGGATATGCCGGGCTATGAGGTTACAGATTGTGCTCGAGTACAATTCTGCTGCTGCTGAAGGCCCCAGGTGCATCATGAATGCCCAGTTTTGATTTGCTTGATCTGTTCGAAATCTATCCCATTTAGCACGGTGGTAAGTGCCACACAACACGATGGAGGGTATCAAGATGGGACTTTGCCTCCACAAGGACTGTGTGGTGGTTATTTAGGACTTGGCCAGTAGTGGTCCTCTTTCCAATTGGTGTTCAGGAGGAGTATGGATTCATCAGCTGAGGGGTAAGGGGACAGTTGCTGGTCACCAGCAGTAGGTTTCCTTGCCTATGTTTGGCTGATGCCATGAGACTTCTGAGCTAGAGTCAGAGACTTCAGACAGTTCCGATGTACTTACCTGGATTGCTATCCAAGAAACGTTAGACAGAAGACTCCTAGTCTAACTCCTGAGTAACAATACAATTGACCCCCCCCCCCAATCACTCACACTGACATCTTCCCAATCCCCCAACCCAACCCGACTACAACCCCGACACGACCTGACCAGTCCTCAGCCTGACAATCCCGCCTGTCTCGATCAGACCTGACTACCCCCTCACCCACCCACCACCTCACCCACGTACCCCCTCACCGACCCACCACCTCACCCACCCATCACCTCACCGACCTACCACCTCACTGACCTACCACCTCACCCACCTACCACCTCACTCACCTACTACCTCACCCACCTACCCGCTTACCCATCTACCACCTCACCCACCTACCACCTCACCCACCTACCCCCTCACCCACCCACCACCGCACTCACCTACCCCCTCACCCACCCACCCACCTCACTGACCTATCACCTCACCCACCCCCTCATCCACCCACCTCACTGACCTATCACCTCACCCACCCACCCCCTCACCCACCTACCACCTCACCCACCCACCCCCTCACCCACCTACCCCCTCACCGACCCACCACCTCACCCACCCACTTCACTGACCTACCACCTCACCGACCTACCACCTCACTCACCTACCCCCTCACCCATCTAACACCTCACCCACCTACCACCTCACCCACCTACCACCTCACCCACCTAACCTCTCACCCATCTAACCCCTCACCCGCCTACCACCTCACCCGCCTACCACCTCACCCGCTACCACCTCACCCGCCTACCACCTCAACCATCTACCACCTCACCCATCTACCACCTCACCCGCCTACCACCTCACCCGCCTACCACCTCACCCATCTACCACCTCACCCACCCACCTCACCCATCTACCACCTCACCCACCCACCTCACCCACCTACCACCTCACCCACCTACCACCTCACCCACCTGCCACCTCACCCATCTGCCACCTCACCCATCTACCACCTCACCCATCTACCACCTCACCCGCCTACCACCTCACCCGCCTACCACCTCACCCGCCTACCACCTCACCCAACTACCACCTCACCCAACTACCACCTCACCCATCTACCACCTCACCCATCTACCACCTCACCCAGCTACCACCTCACCCGCCTACCACCTCACCCATCTACCACCTCACCCGCCTACCACCTCACCCGCCTACCACCTCACCCGCCTACCACCTCACCCGCCTACCACCTCACCCGCCTACCACCTCACCCGCCTACCACCTCACCCATCTACCACCTCACCCATCTACCACCTCACCCACCTACCACCTCACCCATCTACCCCCTCACTCACCTACCCCCTCACTCACCTACCCCCTCACCCACCTATACCTCACCCACCTACCCGCTCACCCATCTACCACCTCACCCACCTACCCGCTCACCCATCTACCACCTCACCCACCCACCCCCTCACCCACCCATCACCTCACCCACCCACCTCACTGACCTACCACCTCACCTGCCTACCACCTCACCCACCTGCCACACCTGGCCATTCACGCAATCATTAACATTTACACTGGACCTTTAAACTTACCATATGGCAGCTGGTGCTGTAAAAATAGGGCATAACTTGTCTTCCCTCGACGCTCCAGCACTGTGATGAAGCACTTCACGGGACTGGATGCTCTGCATTTCTGAAGGAGCCAAGCTCAGAGGACCCAGCAAAAATGAGTGGGGGCACAGGAAAGTAAGAGCGGAGTGGCAAGCCTACAGTGATCGCCGCTTTACAGAAAATCCGGGCCATAATTGCTTAAAATGGGATTACATGTTGCTAGGAAATAGAGATAGTTTAAGTAAGTTATATTTGTACTTGTGGGTATTAGGAATGAGCTTTAGCTTTAAAGTTTAGATTTGATTTGTATTTCTGTATCTGTGTGTTAAGAAAAGTCAAATTGAATTTTAGTATCACTTTAAAAGGTGCCTGCATTTCTAATGAGAGTTTTACGACTCTAAGCTAAGTTAAACAAACAAACAAGAGTAGAGAAACTGGGCTGTTCCCAGAGAGGCAGGTCCCTCTCATAGATACACAGAAGAAACTAGAAACAGCAGTTTGATTTAGAAGCTGTTTGAGCTCAGTTGGGTTTGAAGGCAGCTGTCAAGCAGAAGCAACCTGGAAGGGGCAGATAACCAGTCCCAAGCCAAAGTTGGTTTGAAGACAGATGCCAGGAGAGACTGGACACTGGGAGAGGGAACTACGGAGACGGTACATTTCCCAAATGAACCAAAAAGTCCCAAATGAGTGAGACAGGGACCAGGAGAAAGCCCTAGGAACCTGGAAACGGTCTTGCTCTGTGGATGTGAAAGTAAGGAGCAGAGAGAAAGCTCCAAGCTTCAAGCTTAAAGAGATTGTTATGACACAGCAGTTGATAAAAGCTGAGTTGTTTAAATCCCAGAGGGAAACTTGAACAACTGTCATAACCTATATTTTCAATTGGTATTTTTGAGATGCAGCTCTGAATTCAGGAATAAAACCACCAAGCCTCAAGTGATTTTTTAGATATAAAATCAAGTTAAACATTTATGAATTAAACAAGAAATTAAACACATACACATGTCTACAAATTACTACCATAATAACTTTTAAACAAATCCCCAAATTAATCACTCCTAAGCAAATCTTCACCAAAGTAACAAAACCCCATAGACTTTAAACAGACACCAGGCAAAGCACTTTTGGCCTTAGGATTCAAAATGAGGTTCCTTGCAATTTGGTTCCTCTGCAGACAGTTGTAGGCTTACAGGTTGGGTAGGCCTCTGACCTATACGCACTAACTCCTTTCTGATTATACCTAGCTTCCCCTTTGAATGTAAATTTTCCAATGAATTACTAGATTTTTAATAATTTTTACCTCTGCTAACAATAATCCTTTCATTCCACCAGTTTTATTAGTAATATAAACACATTGCTCCCAGCTAGGTGTAAGATTTTACCCATTCTTTTGAATGGTTTATTCAACAAATACAAATTTACACTTTACCTTCTTCCTCCTTACATTTATCTAATTAACATATCAAAACTACTATACATCAAAGCATCCAGACTAGCTGGCTTTAATCCAGTTAAGCCACACACACACACACACACACACACACACATAGACATAGACCCTGCTACAACTCCTATTTAAAAATAATTTCCAATAACATTATAGACATTAAATATCTCTTCATGAGATAAAAGCTTGGGAAAAGTCAGAAGGTCCAAAGAGATAGCTGAAGGTCCAAAACTCTTTGCAATGGGCATGTGAAGAAGTGGTGTACTGTTGAGGGCTGAGTCGGTGAGAGAGGGTGTGTGGAAGACAGCTTGGATGCATGTGGTGACCCAGGGAAGAGGAACATCGGAAGGAGAGTTCAAAACCCCGGAGGTGGACCCTTGAGGAAGCTGTCTGAGGGAAAGTGTCAGTTTGGGAGAAGATTCCAAGGTGAGTTCTTTGAGAGTGGGGATTGGAAACCTTCCTTTGAAAGACAGAGTTCAGTGAGACTGTGGCTCATGGTGTAACAAACTGGAGGGGGTGGAGGTAGCTGAGAGAGATATATAGCATCTGTCTGGGATGGCATCTCTCACTTTGTTTCAGAGAGTGGTGTGTCTGACCACAGGGTGCCTATTGGTTTACAAGGACTGTACTTACTGTGGACATTAAAGTATAAGATAGCTTTTGTAATTTGTGTTATCCTTACAAATCTATATATATCTGTAAAGGTATAATTGTGGGTGAAGGAGTATTGTAATGTAGCTCATCTTTTCTTGTTTAATAAATGCTTTATTCTTTTGTTAAAAGTTCACCAGCTGACTCCTGTGACCCTGTTCAGTAGCCCCTCTCCACGTAACTAAATAAACAAAAAAAAGTTAGGATCCATCAAGCTGGGTTCCAATCTGGGATTGGTCTTGTCCAGGGGTAACCTCAGCTGGGATCATAACAAAGTGGATAAAGCAATTGAAAATTCAGAAGTGTTTCTGGGTTTTTAAAATAGGCCCATAAAATACAAGCGCAAAGGGAATGTGATAATTTTTATACAATGCAAATGGTTAGAGCACAATTAAGAATATTTTCTGCAGTTTTGAGCTACTTATTATCAAACCGATATTAAAGACACAGAGAAGGACTGTAGCTTCCAGCTCTTTCTGTGGTGTCTGTTTACTATTGAAGCACTCTGTTTTGTTCAGCCTGGGAATGAACTTTGAGATCAGTAAACAGGCACCACAGAAAGAGCTAGAAGCTGCTCGAAACATGGTGTAGATAATTTAAAGCATTGTATAACACTCTAAATAAAGTCCCTGGACACTTGGAAACTTGTGTCATCTCTGCATTGCTGTGAGGCAAATCAAACAACAGATGTACAACGGGGAACAGGGTAGATTAATCAAGGATGATAATAGTGATGGAAACTCAGGTTATGAGAAGAGACTTGAATCATTGAGACCATCTCTGCTGGAGCAGGGGAGGCTAAAAGGAAATTTGTTGGAGGTGGCTTAAAAATGAATTCCTCTGGATGAAGTTCCAGTGGTGAAGAGGTCATCAATTTAAGATTGTGACAGAAAGTGTGAGGGGCAAGATTAGGAGGTATTTTGTCACAGAGAGTTGTTGGAGTTTGTCACAGGGAGCAGAATCAGAGAATCACAGAGTTTTAATGGCACAGAAGGAGACCATTTGGCCCATCGTGTCTGCACCAGCTCTCCTAAAGAGCATTATGACCTAGTGCCGTTGCCCTGCCTTTTCCCCCGTACCCCTGCACATTGTTTCTATTCAAATAATCATCTAATGCCCCCTTGAAGGCCTCGATTGAACCTGCCTCCACCACACTCCCAGGCAGTGCATTCCAGACCCGAACCACTTGTTGTGTGAAAAAGTTTTTTCTCGCGTCACATTTGCTTCTTTTGCAAATCACTTTAAATCTGTGCCCTCTCGTTCTTGATCCTTTTAAGAGCAGGAACAGCTTCTCCCTATCTACTCTGTCCAGCCCCCTCATGATTTTGAACATCTCTATCAAATCTCCTCTTAGCCTGCTTCTCTCCAAGGAGTTAAGGCAGAGGCTATTGCGTCTCTTAGTTGAAGATGGTGGACTTTGGGGAAAGATCAGGGTGGTAGGATTGGCCCTTACTGATGAAAGGTCATCGACCTGGATGGACCAAGTGGCCTGCTTCTGATCTCTGAGACTCGGTAATTCTAACTGGTGCACGGACAATCATTCCGTCCTTTGAGATGAATTGGTAAAGAATTGGCCAAAACCTCCATCGAAATCCAACAAGGCAAGAAAGGAACTGTGGGATATCAAATCAAATCAAAGCCACCAGCGAGGGATCTTTGCGTTGGATCGGCAACACTCCGAGATCTCTGTGCTCCTCTGTCCTCTGCATCCCCCGATTTTAATCACTCCACTACTGGTGGGTGTGTCTTCAGTTTCCAGGGCCCCAAACTCTGGAATTCCTTCCCTAGCCCTCTCCACCTCTCTCCTGCATCAAGATGCTGCTTGAAACAATACCTCTTTGCTCAAGTTTTTGGCCACCTGTCCCAATACCTCCCTATGTGGCTCAGGGTGTAAGTTTGTCTGATAGTCCTGCTCTGGGATGTTTTACAACAGTCAAGGTGCTGTATAGGTGCAGGTCATTACAGTAAAGCCACCATCACAAGTTGGCCTCTAACTCTCCATAATTCTAACATTTTGGAATGAAGGAAGGACAATGAGCCAATTGATTTAGTCACGCTTTAGGTTCGAGTCACATCCACCAACATAGCAGCTGCACATTCTTCCGCTACAGAGCTAATTCTGTGTGTAGTGTAATTCTTACCCTGCAGAGCTAATAGTGTGTGGTCCTGTTTCTCGAACTCATGTTTTCCATGAGCAGGGCTCTCAGCCAACAGCAGAGCCTTGCAAAATCACTCGGTACCATTTCACACTTTTACTGCAAGCTTTAGAATGCACTCACCGAAAACTGTCATTACGTAGAACCTTACAGTGCAGGAGGAGGCCATTTGGTCCATCGTGTCTGTGCTGGCTCTTTGAATGAGCAGTCCAGTTAGTCTCCCCACACCCCCACCCCCCCCACCCCCCCCCCCACCCCGCCACTTCTGAAGGCAGTGAGTGACGGATCATAACAACTCGCTGTGTGCAAAAAATTTCTCCTCCTCTCCATTCTGGCTCTTTTGCCAATTATTTCAAAATCTGAGTCATCTGGGTTACAGAGTTTACTGCCAGTGGAAAATGTCTTTCCTTGGCTAATCGAACAAAACCCTGCATCATTCAACGCCTCTGTCAAATCTCTCCTTACCCCTCATTGCTTTAAGCAGAACCAATCCCAGCTTCTCTACTCCTTCACCCCGGTACCATTCGAGTAAATCTCCTCTGCCCCCTCTCCAAGACCTTGACACCCTTCCTAAACAGCGACGGCTAGAGTTGGATGCAATAACTCAGCTGGGACTAAACCAGGAATTTACAAAGCTTTAGCATTCCATGAATCATCAGGGCGAATACAAAACCCTACAACAAAATTGATCCTGTAACAAAATTTACTTATTATAACTGATTGGGTTGCTCATCACACGTCCACGGACAAAACAAAAAACAATTTAGGTTGCTCCGCTTGACTAAATACCCCATTGGAATGGCTGATTAATGATTAATGGTCAACTGTGGAGAGAGTGAGTGAGCTGAACCAAGAACGAGCAACCAGACTGAGACAGTGCATGGGCTGCAGATAAAATGGCATAAGGCGGCCGTCACTTGGCAGACTGTCCCGAGAAAACTCCCAGCATCCATTGGAAGAAGCCAACTTTGTTGCTGTACTCGATGACGTACTCTGGGTAGATTTGGTGCTTCTCAAATATGACGAAGATCGATGGGTTGGCGTCATTGTCTGTGCAGCTGTCATATAGATTGGTGTGTGTGGCATCTTTCGAAGGTGGTCGACAGTAATCTGCCCTTCCTTTGAAAAACTGGCCAACCAGAACCCTTGCTAAAATCATCGTCTTGGTGGCCGAGTTGGTTGAGAAATAGTTGTCTGCGTAGGAGGCGTCTCTGGCAAAGTAACTTCCTGACGGTGGAACAAAGCATTTTTTTTTTAAGTTTATACATATCCGCAAACTAAAAAGAATGAACAAGCTGAGATGAGGCTCTATCTGCCTTCACCACCCCCCACGCCTCACCAGCCCAATAGCAGGACACCTTGTGATGGAAGTCTCATCACGGGAATCGATTCAGATTCCAACCCAACACAATCCTCTCAGTCTGGTCCCATTGTCGGAATAACCAAGATTTTAAAGGTTAATGGATCAGATCTTAAAAGCAGACACTGATCACTGAATCCGCAGTTTGGAAAAAAAATCCACTTATCGAGGGTTAGTCATGTCCTGAGTCGTTTTGCTGCGTGTGGAACGCGTCCAGATCAGGAGGGTTGCACCCTCGTGGGTCTACAGGGAGGTGGCCAGGGCACCGCTGGCAGCCACACCAAAGCCATGCCCACCACCCCCCTCATTCCCACCCCCCCAACCCCCCCACAGCTGGTGGTAGAATACCCACAGTGACAGGGAGAAGCCCTGAAGTTTGCCACTAATTGGCCGCTTAAGGGCTTCATTTGGCCTAAGGGTGGGGGAGTGGCCGTCACAACGGAGCCAGAGAGTGTCCGGACCAGGTCAAAGTGCAAACACAGAAATCAAATACACATAAACACACACACATACACACACACATACACACACGTGCATACACATATACACACACACACACACATACACGCGCACACACATATACACACACACACGCGTACACGCGCACACACATATACACACACACACACACACAGAAATAAAATACACAGGCGCACACACACACAGAAATAAAATACACAGGCACACACACACACACACACAGAGAAATAAAATACACAGGCACACACACACACACAGAAATAAAATACACAGGCGCACACACACACACACACACACACAGAAATAAAATACACAGGTACACACACACACACACACAGAATTAAAATACACAGGTGCGCACACACACCCACAGAGAAATAAAATACACAGGCGCACACACACACACACAGAAATAAAATACACAGGTGCGCACACACACAGAAATAAAATACACAGGCGCCCACACACACACAGAAATAAAATACACAGGCGCACACACACACACAGAAATAAAATACACAGGCGCACACACACACACAGAAATAAAATACACAGGCGCACACGCACACACAGAAATAAAATACACAGGCACACACACACACACAGAAATAAAATACACAGGCGCACACACACACACACACAGAAATAAAATACACAGGCGCACACACACACACACAGAAATAAAATACACAGGTGCACACACACACACATACACACAGAAATAAAATACACAGGTGCGCACACACACCCACAGAGAAATAAAATACACAGGCGCACACACACACACAGAGAAATAAAATACACAGGTGTGCACACACACACACACACACACAAATAAAATACACAGGCGCATACAGACACACACACACACACACAGAAATAAAATACACAGGCACACACACACACACAGAAATAAAATACACAGGCGCACACACACACACACAGAAATAAAATACACAGGCTCACACACACACACACAGAAATAAAATACACAGGTGCGCACACACACCCACAGAGAAATAAAATACACAGGCGCACACACACACACAGAAATAAAATACACAGGCGCACACACACACAGAAATAAAATACACAGGTGTGCACACACACAGAAATAAAATACACAGGCGCGCACACACACACACACACACACAGAAATAAAATACACAGGCGCGCACACACACACACACACACACACACACAGAAATAAAATACACAGGCGCGCACACACACCCACAGAGAAATAAAATACACAGGCGCACACACACACAGAAATAAAATACACAGGCGCACACACACACAGAAATAAAATACACAGGCGCACACACACACACACGCAGACACGCTCGCACACACACAGAAATAAAATACACAGGCATACACACACACACACACACACACACACACACAGAAATAAAATACACAGGCATACACACACACAGAAATAAAATACACAGGCGCACACACAGAAATAAAATACCCAGGCATGCACACAGAGAAATAAAATACACAGGCGCACACACACACACACACACACACACACACACACACACACACACAGAAATAAAATACATTGGCATGCACACACACACAGAAATAAAATACACAGGCGCACGCACACACACACACACACACACACACAGAAATAAAATACACAGGAATGCACACACACACAGAAATAAAATACACAGGTGCACACACACACACACACAGAATTAAAATACACAGGTGCGCACACACACCCACAGAGAAATAAAATACACAGGCGCACACACACACACAGAAATAAAATACACAGGTGCGCACACACACAGAAATAAAATACACAGGCGCCCACACACACACAGAAATAAAATACACAGGCGCACACACACACACAGAAATAAAATACACAGGCGCACACACACACACAGAAATAAAATACACAGGCGCACACGCACACACAGAAATAAAATACACAGGCACACACACACACACAGAAATAAAATACACAGGCGCACACACACACACAGAAATAAAATACACAGGCGCACACACACACACAGAAATAAAATACACAGGCGCGCACACACACAGAAATAAAATACACAGGCGCGCACACACACAGAAATAAAATACACAGGCGCGCACACACACAGAAATAAAATACACAGGCGCGCACACACACACACACACACACACACACAGAAATAAAATACACAGGCGCGCACACACACACACACACACACACACACACAGAAATAAAATACACAGGCGCGCACACACACCCACAGAGAAATAAAATACACAGGCGCACACACACACAGAAATAAAATACACAGGCGCACACACACACAGAAATAAAATACACAGGCGCACACACACACACACGCAGACACGCTCGCACACACACAGAAATAAAATACACAGGCATACACACACACACACACACACACACACACAGAAATAAAATACACAGGCATACACACACACAGAAATAAAATACACAGGCGCACACACAGAAATAAAATACCCAGGCATGCACACAGAGAAATAAAATACACAGGCGCGCACACACACACACACACACACACACACAGAAATAAAATACATTGGCATGCACACACACACAGAAATAAAATACACAGGCGCACGCACACACACACACACACACACACACACAGAAATAAAATACACAGGAAGGCACACACACACAGAAATAAAATACACAGGTGTACACACACACACACACACAGAATTAAAATACACAGGTGCGCACACACACAGAAATAAAATACACAGGCGCACACACACACACAGAAATAAAATACACAGGTGCGCACACACACAGAAATAAAATACACAGGCGCCCACACACACACAGAAATAAAATACACAGGTGCACACACACACACAGAAATAAAATACACAGGCGCACACACACACACAGAAATAAAATACACAGGCGCACACGCACACACAGAAATAAAATACACAGGCACACACACACACACAGAAATAAAATACACAGGCGCACACACACATACACAGAAATAAAATACACAGGTGCACACACACACACATACACACAGAAATAAAATACACAGGTGCGCACACACACCCACAGAGAAATAAAATACACAGGCGCACACACACACAGAGAAATAAAATACACAGGCGTGCACACACACACACACAGAAATAAAATACACAGGCGCATACAGACACACACACACACACAGAGGAATAAAATACACAGGCACACACACACACACACAGAAATAAAATACACAGGCGCACACACACACACAGAAATAAAATACACAGGCTCACACACACACACACACAGAAATAAAATACACAGGTGCGCACACACACCCACAGAGAAATAAAATACACAGGCGCACACACACACACAGAAATAAAATACACAGGCGCGCGCACACACACAGAAATAAAATACACAGGCGCGCACACACACAGAAATAAAATACACAGGCGCGCGCACACACAGAAATAAAATACACAGGCGCGCACACACACACACACACACACAGAAATAAAATACACAGGCGCGCACACACACACACACACACACAGAAATAAAATACACAGGCGTGCACACACACCCACAGAGAAATAAAATACACAGGCGCACACACACACAGAAATAAAATACACAGGCGCACACACACACAGAAATAAAATACACAGGCGCACACACACACAGAAATAAAATACACAGGCGCACACACACACACACGCAGACACGCTCGCACACACACAGAAATAAAATACACAGGCATACACACACACACACACACACACAAATAAAATACACAGGCATACACACACACAGAAATAAAATACACAGGAGCACACACAGAAATAAAATACCCAGGCATGCACACAGAGAAATAAAATACACAGGCGCACACACACACACACACACACACACACACACACACACACACACACACACACACAGAAATAAAATACACAGGAATGCACACACACACAGAAATAAAATACACAGGCGCACACAGAGAAATAAAATACACAGGTGTGCACACACACACACAGAAATAAAATACACAGGCGCACACACACGCAGAAATAAAATGCACACGTACATGCACACACACACATAAATACACACACACACATATACACATAAATACACACACATATACACATACACACACATATACACACAGAAATAAAATACACAGGCGCACACACATACAGAAATAAAATACACAGGCGCACGTACACACACAGAGAAATAAAATACACAGGCGCACACACACACACATATATACAAAATACACAGGCGCACACACACACACACACATATATACAAAATACACAGGCGTACACACAGAGAAATAAAATACACAGGCGCGCACACACAGAAATAAAATACACAGGTGCACACACACAAATAAAATACACAAGCGAACACACACAAACATACACACACACAGAAATAAAATACACAGGTGCACACACACACAGAGAAATAAAATACACAGGCATACACAAACAAATAAAATACACAGGTGCACACACACAAACATACACACACACACATACATACATGCACATATACACACACACATACACATGTAGACACACACACACGTACACACACATATACACCCACACACATAAATAAAATACACAGACGCACGCATGCACACACAGAAATAAAATACACAAGTACACGCGCGCACACACAGAAATAAAATACACAGGCGCACGCGCACACACAGAAATAAAATACACAGGCGCACACGCACACACATATATGCACACACACACACATACATACACACACACACATGCACACAGACATGCACACACGCTTGTGCACGCACACACACAGACATGCACACTTACGCACACACACATACACACACTCGTGCACACACACACGCACACATGCACGCACACACATACACGCACACACATACACACACAAATGTGCCCCAAGCACACGAATGTACAAAATACACACACACACGCACACACACAAGTATGCCCCAAGCATATGAATGTACAAAATACACACACATCCACGCACACACACACACACACACCAAAAAAATTCACACACACAAAATACACATACACATGATTGTGCCCCAAGCACATGAATGTACAAAATACACACACAAATACACCCACACATATGTGTGTGTGCTCACACACATGCACACCTCACACACAAACACAACCCCATGCACACACAGACAAACATGAACGCACACACTCACCTGCACGCACGCCCACACACTCGGGTGTACACACACAAAAATATACAGGAACACACACAGACTGCACACACACACGACAGTGATTAGGAGCAGTGACCCTTGTTCATTTTCCTTTCCTCTCGACATGGAAAATTGGTACAGAAACAGAGACACCTGGGAGTGTACTTGTTCAAACAGTCATTTGGTACAGAAATTGAGTGTTGCTGAAAAAAGAGACATGCTGTCAAAGCTTTTTGTCTTGCACTCATCAGAACAAATGCAAGAATGCCAAAGGAGAGAGCTTTTATCTTGCAATATAAATTGTTGTGATTGTTTGAAATTTGGCATTCTTGTGTTTTTCCTGATGAGTGGACGATGAAAAGATTCAGCAACAAGGGGCAGGACAAGTTAATAAAGCTATCAAAAAATGAACAGATGGAATTCTTGGCCCTATAAACAGGGGCAGAGATAAGGAAGCTATGTTAAATTTTCATAAATCACCACTTGGGTATCAAAGATATGTGAGGGGTTGAACAGCTACTAATTAAGGACTCTGCAGTGCTAAATATTCTGGCCAACTCTGGGCACCACACTTGTGGAAGGATGTTAAGGCCTTAGAGAGTGTGCCTGAACAGTAGGGTTGTGCCCCCACATATGTACAGGCAGACCACCTGGGTTTACCTGGCAGCCATGCACACTTGCATGAACCCCCCCACCCCCCCCGCCCCACCAAGCTGTCCAGGAAGTTTGCCACTAATTGGCCACATAAGGACCTCAATTGGCCTAAAGGGCGGGAAGGCAGAGGAGAAAGGAAGACTTATTGGAAGCATTAGTATGGAAGGTTGCATCGCATGAACAGATGCAACGCGGACAGAGAAACTGGGAGAATGGATTGGAAGACTTACAGGAAGCGGGGTATGAGGAAGTGTAGTCTCGCTGTGAGAGTGAGTGGACTTAGAGTGAATATCACCCTCAAAAATGGAGACAGAGAAGTTGAGGGATGGAGAGGAAGAGTCGGAGATGAACCATGCGAAGATGCAGGAAGGGTGGAAATTGGAAGCAAAGTCAATGAAGTTTTCCAATTCTGGGTGAGAGCAGGAAGCAGCACCGATCCAGTTATCAACATACCAGGGAAAGAAGGCAAGGGAGCGGCGACCTCTAGCGATCCACCACCACCTCCCTCCTACTGGCTGAACCGTTTCTTATATTGAGCAACTTATCTTACTTCCTTTGAATAAAAGGTGTTGCTATGGGCACCTGTATGTGTCCTAGCTCTGACTGCCTTTTTGTGGGATACAATCTGTATTCCAGTCCAGACTCCCGCTCCCTTTGTCCCCGAAACATGAAACCTTTCATCAGTTAATCTCTCCCGCCCTCCACCCTCCCACACAGCTTCCCCTTTACTTCTCCTTCCTGCCCTCCCCCACCTCACTTCACCTCGCTGAAACCCTATTACATTCCAATTTACACCCCCCCCCCCCCCCCCAACCCACCCCCAACGTCCTGAGGAACGAGCGATAACTCTGTCGCCAGAGCGTTTCCGGCGTTCTCTGCTCACGTCTCATAATCCCGGCAGCCACAGGATTTTGCTTTTGGATCTGTCTTGTCCCTTTTTGATATTGTTCGTACCTTTCCCGGGACCACTCCCAGTTTGTTTGCATGCCTTTTTCTTTGAGTTTAATGTTGTCTCTGACTTCCTTAATTGTCTATGGCCTTTTTTTCTTTGGCAAGTGGAGCTCTTGCAGCTTAGGCGTATAAACTGGTTCTACGTCACATTAAATTATTTATTGAACACTTCACACTGACCTCCTCTTGCTTTACCCATTGGCAGGTGGGTTGATGGACAGTGTTAGACTCGTAACAGTGCAAGTCAGCTTTGGCCAGACTCATAGCTGTTTTGCATTTTATTTCTTTCAAACATTACGCTGAACTTGATCGCGTTATGGTCAGTCTAAGGCAGAGCTAGGCTGCCAACTAAACCAGGCTCATCGATCATGATTGAACCTAATATGGAGCCAGGGCATATTGGCCAGTGCCTTCCAGAAACAAGTCCGAGGTCATTTCTGAGTCCTGACCCAGCTTGGGGTCCTCCAGGAGGTGGCCGATGGAGAGGTGCCCGTGTCCAATCAGGGACCGCGGGAGGCGGAAACCCAGGGCATTGTGGTCCAATCCAAAGGAGCTTGGCGACCCCCCACCCCCCCACCTTCTCCGAGACCAGCAGGAATGCTGCCGGAGGGCCAGGCAGGGAGGAGCTAAGAAATTTAAAGATGGAATCAAGTCGAAAGGAAAGATGTACAACGCCACAAAGGTCAGTGGTAGGCCAGGAGATTGGGAATATTTTAGAAACCTGCAAAGGATGGCTTAACAAAAAAAGAGAGGGAGAATTTGGAGTATGAGAGAAACAATGTCAAGAAATATTTTTTAAAAAAACAGTGAAAGCTTCCACACGTTTATATAAAGGAAAGGAGTAGCGACTGTGAACATTGGTCTCTTAGCGGGCGAGACTGGAGAACTAATCGTGGGAAACAAGGAAATGCCCGAGACTTTGAACAAATATTTTGTATCTGTCTTCACAGCAGAAAAGGCCCCAAGGATAATGGAAACACAGTGGGTAAAAGGGAGGGAGAAATTAAACAATTCCGATCACGAGAGGACAAGTGCTAGGTTAACTAATGGGGCTTCAGACTGGGCTTGTCTACTCTGGCTGGATATATTCCAGGAGATGTTGGCAGAAGTGACACCACGGAGCGGATTGTGAGGGAAGAAAAGGTCCCAGTGGATTGAAAAACCCCAGGTGTAACACCGCTGTTCAAGAAAGGAGGGAGACAGAAAGCATGAAACTATGGGCCAGTTAGTCTAACATCTGTCACTGGGAAAATGCTAGAATCCATTATTAAACAGGTAGCAGCAAGACATCAGGAAAATCATAATACAATCAGGCAGAGTCAACATGGTTTTGTGAAAGGGAAATCATGCTTGACAAATTTATTAGAGTTCTTTGAGGATGGAACAAGCAGAGTGAGTAAAGGGGAATCTGTAGATGTGGTGTACTTGATTCGATGAGGAGCCACATGTAAGGTTACTGCACAAGATAAGAGCTCATGGTGTAGAGGGGTGATACTATGGTGATTAACTGTCCTGGTCAGGCCCTCCCCGGGTGTGTTTTGTCCCAGACTTCTGGAGTCTTGGGAGGCCTTATTTTTGCATGTGCGCTGGGAGGGCGGTGTCAGGATCGCGGCTTCTGTGTGGGGCGGTCCTGCGGTTGTCGGGGTGAGGGGGTGGATCCGGAAGGCACCAGAATCGGGGTGGGTTGTGAGCCTGCGTGACCTACCCCCACCACCCACCCACCATCAAAGCTTCACCAGCTCTCCCCTCCTCTCCCTGTCTCCGTCACGATGAAGAGCCCCTTATCCTTTTTGAAAGTTTAGCGTGGATAGAGGATTGGCTAACTAACAGGAGAGAGAGAGTCAGGATAAATGGATCATTTTCAGGATGGCAAACCGTAACTGGTGGAGTGTCAGAGGGATCAATGCTGGGGTCTTAGCTCTCTATATTTATGATCTAGATTAATGACTTGGATGAAGGGATTGAGTGTATTGTCGCCAAATTTGCTGATGATGCAAAGATAGGCAGGAAGGCAAGTCATGAGGATGATAGAGTCTGCAAAGGAATATAGATGGGTTAAGTGAGCAGGTAAAAAAATTGACAGATGGAGTACAATGTGGCAAAATGTGAGGAAGAATAGAAAAGCAAAATATTATGTAAATGGATTATGGGGGGTGCTTGACAGGGTGGATGCTGAGATGACGTTTCCCCTTGTGGGGGATTCTAGGACTGGAGGCACAGTTTAAAAATCATGAGGATGGAACCGAGGAGGAATTTCTTCTCTCAGAGGGTGGTTAGGCTTTGGAACGCTCTCCTCCCAGGGAACAGTGGAGGTTGGGTCATTGAATATATACAAGGCTGGGTTAGACGGAATTTTGACTGACAAGGGAGTCAAGGGTTATGTGGGGGGGGGGGGGGGGGGAGCGCAGACAGGAAAGTGGAGTTAAGGCCACAATCAGATCAGCCATGATCTTATTGACTGGCGGAGTAGGCTCGAGGGGCCGAATGGCCTACACCTGCTCCTAATTCTTATGATATTATGAGCTGCAGCTGTCATTAATGGCCGAGAAGCAGGTTAAAAATTCACTGCATGTGGCCTCCGGAGTCATCTGATCGAGGTTAACTAGACCCAGAAGCCCAGCTTTGTAGAAGGGCTGAGAATATGAGTTCTCAGATTCGTTGTTCTGGCTGAAGCTGTAAACAGAGACTCAAGGTGAAACGCTGATTTTCTCCGTTACCTTTCCCGTATCCTTCTCCGTGTGTCCCACAGGTCCTCCAGTCAATGTTCCCCTCACAGACGCTCGTAATGGGTGAAGAGTTCCAACCGTAGAAAAGATGCTTCTCGACCACCTCTTTGCCACCATTTTTCTTCATCATCTGCTCTTTCTGCCTGTCTCACAAACACAAACAACCCACCCGTGACCTGCGTGGAACTGACTGGAGAAGAGATTCGTTCCGGCCCGGTCCGCTACAGACAATCATCTCCTCTCGCCAACCTCAGCACCTCGCAAAGCTTAGCTTAGCAGTGTTGATGCAGGGTAACCGCTTCCTCGGGTCGGAGAGCTCAGGAGAGGGGGGGGTGGGCCCAATCCTACAATTAGAACCAGGCCCCGGTCAGTGAACACAGCACAAAGAGGGGCGGAGGTCTCCAACCCTACCCCAAAAAGGTAGTGTGCCCAACTGAAAATCTCAAAAATAAGATTGATCGATTTTTGTTGGGTAGAGGTATAAAGACACAAGGGCAGATGGGTTTGCAGACGCGGGTTGGGGCACATAATATTCCCCATCCCACCGCCCTCCCTGACTCTCCGCGACTTTATGGGTGGGACGAGCGAGGTCTAAGCCCAACTGAGGCCCCTTACGTGGGCAATTAATGACCGCTTAAGGGCCTCATCCCACTTGCTCTCAACTTTGAGGCTGGAGGGAGAAGTCCTGGGGGAAGCCTGGCAGGTCACCCTCCTCGGACCATTAAGTGGCTGCGGGACAGCCAGAATCAGTGGGCATGTGTTCACCGTTGACTCTTTGGGTGGCGGGGTGGGAAACCTGTCCCCATCCCAAAAAATCCTGCCCGTGGAACCAAGACGGGTAAATGGAGTTAAAATTCACATCAGCCATGATCTAATTGAATGGCAGAACAAGCTCGAGGGGCTGAATGGCCTCCTCTGTTCCTATGTTCCGATGAATAGGGAAACAAAAACACAAGAACGTTTCTTTCCATCTTCATCTCTTTATGGGCTAACCCCTTCCATCACCAGTGCAGTTCTCGCTGCCCAAAAGGCTGAATAATCAGCCAGACTTCACCAACGCGGCTTCTGCAGTTGGAATGAGAGTCATCCCACTCCATTCACCAGGGCGGTCTCTGCACTCTGGAGGGTGGTCCTGTCTCAGCTGCTGTTACTCCGAACCCATCCATGCTCCCCCTTTACTCTTTCATGAGATGTGGGTGTCTGTTACCCATCCCTGATTGCCCTTGAACTGAGTGAGAGAGGCAGTTAAGAGTCAACCACATGGATGTGGATCAGGAGCAGCATGTAGGCCAGACCAGGTAAGGATGGAAGATTTCCCCCCTTCCCTAAAGGAAGAAACCAGATGGGTTTTTATGACCATCAATGATAGTTTCATGGTCACCATTACTGAGACTAGCTTTATATTCCAGATTTATGAACTGAATTTAACTGCTGTGGTGGGATTTGAACTCCTGTCCCCAGAGCATTACCCTCAGCCTCTGGATTACCAGTCCATTGGCATTACTACTACACCATCGTCTCCCCCTGACAGCCCTGGCTCAGTGGGTCTCACCCTCTCCCTGAATCCACAGACTCGAGCACAAAATCTGGACTGCCGCTCCAGCGCGGTACTGCGCAAGTGTCAGATGCAGGTCAAACCAACACCCCGTCTGCCCTCCCCAAGGGACGGAAAAGATCCTACAACATTCTTTCGAAGAGCAGCGGGGGAGTTAACCCCAGTTTCTTTATCCAACAGATATCCATCAACCAACATCACTAAAATAAATTACCTTGGGGGTGGGTGGGGGTCAATATCACGTTGTTCTTGATGGGATCTTGCTGTGCACAAATTGGCTACCTTGGTTCATGCATTAGAAGCAGTGGCAACAATTCAGAAAAATACCTGACTGGCTGCAAAACTCTTTGGGACATCCTGAGGCCATAAATGGCGCTATGTAAATGAAAGTCTGTCTTGTTTACTTTATCCATTTGTCCTGTAACTGTGCAATGTCCTATTTCCAAAATATTCCATTGTTGAGCTAAAGTCCCGTGTGCCAGTTCCTCTTTTCACCTCACCTCAGCTGGTACACTCACTATCTTTCTAAAAACTGACTGATTCCAATCCTCTTGGCTTTGCAGCATTTTCCTTCCTCATTGTAATATGGTGATGGCACCCAGGTATTCACATTGTCTACGTCAATCTATGTTTGTACCCATGGTCAAGCAAAGGCCTTGTGGGAAATTGCACGCCCTGGTTTGCGCGATGAATCCTGCACGAATTTTAGGAATTTATTTCCCCGCTCTCCATTTCTTTGCTCCCTGTCCCAATCAATGAGTGGGTGATTAAAACCTTCACCAGCAGAAATGTTGCTATTGTCACTCAACTCCCTGATTTCCTCTTCAATTCACACCCCACCCTGCACCCCCACATCATTACAGGGTCTGTATCCAACCCCACTAATGTAAATTTAAATCTTTTACCTCTAACCATATAGCCCTTACATTATGGATTGCCTCCTTCATGTATAATGCATCTGTTATATTATTCCAATATGATTTAGGAACTATATGCTCGTGCATATGTATACATAAGTATCCACACATGACTCACTGCTGCACTGCAGTTTGCCTATCGAACTGCCAATGTATCAGTCCACAGCGCATGGTGTGATCTGAGAAATACATTCGATGAGGCTCCAGCATTTGAGCCTAAAAGTGTGATTATTTTCAACTCCTGGGAGCCGCAAGATGTAACAGCCTTTCCTCACCAATCTGTCCTTCCCAAAAACGATTCCAACCAGCCATCTTTATTTCTCAGCCCTTCCCGCTTTGCAGCCAAGTTTCTGTTGGCGCTTTGTCTTCTGACTTCAGTCTCTCTCTTTTCACTTCAGTCAGTTTCTCTCATCCTGCTTTACCTCTCTGTATCTCTCTCTCTCTGCCTTCACTCTGTCTTGTTAATGGTATGTTAACTGTATTATCAAGATTGAATATACACAGGTGAAGGGCATTGATTAAGTACCTTGAGCAGATGTAAAGAAAGACTTTCCATCAGTAAACCTGAGAGCCTTGGTGACTGGTGGGCACCTCAGGGACAGGAGTGCATCATCGACTCTGGAAACAACATTTTAATTTGATTTATTAAGCTCCCCTTTGAAATTTTGTTTTGTCACATTGCCCCATTAAGGGGCTTTCGATTTGTTGATTAGTTATTTTTTTACTGGTGTGCTCAAATGAGTATAAAGAAAAGAATTTAAACAAAACAGTATAATGGACTTGCAGGGATTGGAGTGCATCAGCTCCGGGAGCGTTATTTGAATTTGATAAATTTCCTTTGCAGTTTTTGTTTTTGTTGCATTACCCCTTTAAGGGGTTGTTAATTTATTCATTTACCATTTTCTCAAAAGAGTATAAAGGGAGATTTGTGGGACACTGGGTGGTTGGTAGGTAGGAGGCTGAAATCTCTGATGCTGCGTTCTGTAAATAAACCAACTGTCAAGAAAAAGATTTGTGTCTAGTTTCATACTTCACAGTCTGGTTTGAGATCCATTTAATATGCCTCTCTATGCATTCATTTATATGGCTCTGCCTACATCATTATCTCTCTCTCTTCCTCCCTCCATCTGCACTTTTCCTTCAAGGAGGAAAGAAATGAAGGATGGAGGGAAGGGAGCAAGGGAGAGAGAAAGAAAGTTATCGATGTAGAACCCAGGGACAATGATGCCAATGCCTCTCTGGTTGGTCCCAGCACTAACTAACAATCACACTGGTCTTTACAGCTCAGGACCTTGTCAGATGGGGCTTGAGAAGCTAATTTACTGATAGACATTGCAAACCGATTGTCAGCTCTTGTCATCCGTGAGTTTATTGTGGATGATTGCATCGATATCACGTCTTTAACAGAAACCTGCCTGAGGGGTGATGGCACCTTCCCACTGAATGAAGTCTCCCCCCTTGGCAGTGTGGAACTTATCACCAGATCACCCCTTAGCCTGACCCCCTACTCCCCTGATACTTTTTCCTCCTTTCAGCATCTCACCTTGTTTTACCCCCCTCTTTCAAAATCATCGCTTTCAGCATCTCACCTTGTTCTACCCCCTCTCTTTGAAAATCATCGTTTTCAGCATCTCACCTTGTTCTACCCCCTCTCTTTCAAAATCATCGTTTTCTACACCCTCCCCAGTTTGGGAAGAATGTTCTCACTGCAATGTTTCCTATGCTTTCCTCCCCTAGCCTCTGTACCAAATGACTTCTTATCCTCAGTGATTTCAACCTCCACCTCAACTCATCATGTTCCCTCCGAGTTCACTGTCCTCTTATCCCCCCCTAAATCTCTCCCTCCACATAAACTCCCCTACCCATGTTCACAACATTCCCTCGACCGTGCCATCTCACATGGCCTTGCCACTCCTGTCGTATCAATCACAGATTACACCACCTTTGATCATTTCTTCGTATCACACTCCACCCATGTCCCCCTTCGACTTCCTAACCCCTAACCTCTTCTGTAAAAACTTTCCCCCCAATTCACTTACAAAAATCTTTCAAAATCCCTTTGGCCCTCCACTCACCACTAAATTTCAACAGCTACTGATTTACTCAGTCACACCCTCACCTCCACCTTTGATGTCCTATTTCCCGATAAGACCATTACTCTCTCTCTCTCTCTCTCACCCTGGCTATTCCCCTGGTACAGCCCTCAACTCTGCTCCCTTAAATCCAGGAGTCAAAGACTTGAAAGGATTTGGTGGATGACTGATTTAGCCATTCACTGTCAGATCTGGCTGGATCACTTCAAACACCATCCGGTCTTGCTCTCGTCTATTAAAACTACTCACTGTTCCTGATCATCCTGGAATGCAAAAATAACACCCGGCTTCTTTTCTCTACAGCAAACCGTCTTGTTAAAACCCTCTCCCCTGCCCCCTCCACCCTCACCTCCAACAATAGGAGCGAGGAAGCCAATGGACCTCTTTGTTACTGAGACGGAGACCACGTGATCATCTTCCGCATCCCTCCCTTCCACTCGCTCGCTTGGCTGAGCTCCCTTTAATGCTCCCCCATGCCCTAGCCCTGAACTCTTGCTCTAGTTTCTCTCCTGTCTCCCCTCATGCCCTCTGTGGGCTCATCTTGTCCATGAGACCCACTTCCTGTCCCCTCGATTCTATTCCCATAAACTGCTGATCACCCAACTCCCCTTCCTGGTCGCCATGTTAGCTGGGGTTGTAAACGGCTCTCTCTCTTCAGGTGTTGTCCCTCTTTCCTTTACATCTGCCGTGCCACTCCATCCTCAAAAAATCAACCTTTCACCATTCTGGCAAACTACTGTTCCATCTCCAACCTCCCCTCCCTCTCCAAAGTCCTTGAACACATCGTCACCTCCTAAATCCGTTCCCATCCTTCCCAGGAACTGCATGTTTGGATCCCTGGAACCAGGTTTCTGTCCCTGCTCCTGTACTGAAACATTTCTTGGCAAAGCCACAAATGACACCCTGAGTGACTGTGACAAAGGTAAACTTTCCCTCCTCATCCTTCTCTACCTGTCTGCAGCCTTTGACACAGTGACCACCCCATCCTCCTCCTGCACCTCTGCACTGTCATCCAGCTGGGTGGGACTGCTCTCACCTGCTTCTACTCCTATCTATCTGATCATAGCCAGAGAATCCCTTGCAATGGTTTGTCTTCCTGCTCCCACACCGTTACCTCTGGTGTCCCCCAAGGATCAACCCTTGGCCCCCTCCTATTTCTCATCTCCATGTTGCCCCTCGGGGGAAGCAGAGTGTTAGTTTTCACATGTGCGCTGACAACACCCAGCTCTACCTCACCACCACCTCTCTCGACCTCTCCACCGTTGCTAAATTATCAGACTGCGTATCTGACATCCAGTACTGGACGAGCAGAAATTTACTCCAATAAAACGCCGTGACGAATGAAGCTGTTATTTTTGGACACTGCTCCAAAATCCGTTCCCTGGCAACCAATCTCCACCTCTCTCCCGGGCAACAGTCTGAGTTTAGCCGGTTCTATGCTTAAGCATAACCAGCCAGCTCGCTAGCTTCGTGTCACATTTGACCTCAGGATGATCTTCCGACCTCATATCCATGCCACCATTAAGACCGGCTATTTCCACCCCCCTAACATCGCCTGACTTCGCCCCTGTCTCAGCTCATCTGTTGCTGAAACCCTCAATCACGTCTTCGTTACCTCTAGACTCGACCATTCCAACACACCCCCTGGGTGGTCTCCCACATTCTACCCTCCATAAAGTTGAGATCATCCAAAACTCGACTCACGGGAAGTCCCATTCCCCTATTATCCCTGTGCTCGCTGACCTACACCAGCTCCTGATCTAGCAAAATCTTGGTTAAAGTTCGCATTCTTATGTTCAAATCCCCCAATGGCCTTGTCGCTGCCCACCTGTGTGATCCCCTCTAGCAACGCATACCTCTGAGATCTCTGAGCCCTCTTGTGCATTCCCGAATTTAATTATTCCAACACTGGTTGTCACGTCTTCAGTTGCCTAGGCCCAGAGCTCTGGTATACCCTCTCTACACCTCTCTGCCTCTCTATCTCGCTTTTCTCCTTTAACGCAACTCACAGAACCTACCTCTTTGACCAAACTTTTGTTCATCTGACCTAACATCTCCTTATGTGTCATACTTTGTTTCATAATGTTCCTGTGAAGCACCTTGGGACATTATTTTATTACACTAGATGCACTTTATAGATATGTTATTGTTGCTGTGGTGCAGTTGGTGGCACTCTCACCTCTGAATCCGAAGGATTCCAGGTTCAAGTCCCACTCCAGGGCTTGGACACAAAATGTCAATGCTGACACTTAAGCGTAGAACCTGAGGAAGTGCTGCTCTGTCTTTCACATGAAATATTAAACCAAGGTCTGGTCTGCCCTCAACAAAAACAGAATTACCTGGAAAAACTCAGCAGGTCTGGCAGCATCGGCGGAGAAGAAAAGAGTTGACGTTTCGAGTCCTCATGACCCTTCGATGAGGACTCGAAACGTCAACTCTTTTCTTTTCCGCCGATGCTGCCAGACCTGCTGAGTTTTTCCAGGTAATTCTGTTTTTGTTTTGGATTTCCAGCATCCGCAGTTTTTTTGTTTTTATCTCTGGTCTGCCCTCTTCGGTTGGTGTATAAGACCCCATGACACTAGTTTGAAGACAACAGGGGGAGTTCTCCCAGGTGTCCTGGCCAATACTTATCCCTCAAATCAACATTTCAAAAAACAGATTAGCTGGTCATTATCACCTTACTGCTTGTGGGATCTTGCTGTGCACAAATTGGCTGCTCTGATTCCTACATTATAAACAGCCACTTTAAAAGTATTCCATTGGTTATAAGGTGCTTTGAGATGACCAGTGGCCATGAAGAGCACTATAAACATGCAAGTCCACCTAATCTTTTACAAACCATTGAAAGACTTCCCAAAGGGCCTGGTTTTGGATTCGTTCGATTTTCTGGATCACATTGTTCCTCATTGTCCGCTGAAAGAGGGCCTGCACCCGTTTATATTCCTCCGAGGACTTGGGCAAGAGGACAAGCTGCAGAGAGAAGGTTATCAGTCAGAGCCACAGAGCAGCGGGTAATCCAAACACGTTCAAATACCGTGATACTGCACACATTTATTTCACTTTAGCCTACATTTTTTAAAACAAATGGAATTATAGATGGAGCATTATGACCACACTAGGAAAAGGAGTTTGGTTCATGAGTGACATGGTAAGCAGTGCACATCCCACGCACATAAACAGAAGACATTGCATTTATATAGCACCTTTCACAACCTTGCTGCTTGCTGTTTTCACATACAACCTTTGCTGTTTCACATACAGCAAAGTTCCACCTTTTGCGACTTCTTTGTTTGCGGATTTGCTTACCCACACTTTGTACTTTGTACACCTCATCGCCCATCACGTGAGCGTTGTTTGCCTATCTGTGCCTTCTTTCCCTGAGGAGATGGCAGCCTTGATGGAGCAGAGACCTCGGCACATTTTAATGGGGAGACGGCGTCAAAGTCTCTGGAAGCGGATTCCTTCCATTGGTCCTGCCCGTGAGCATTTAATTCTCTTTTTTTAAGCAACTTCCTGACAGGGGTGAGAAGCGGTGCCTGGGACGGTTGCAGCTGAATAGAGAGATTAACCTGGAAGCGTCCGAATCTCTCAGCCCAGAGCTGCAGTGACGGCTCTGTTCGCTTCTCAAATGTTTTGTTTGCCGGTTTTGAGGTGATTCATTTTCTTCTTAAACAAGGATTGTCTCTCTGGGGAAATTTTCATGACGTCTTGCATTGCTCAGAGGCTCCCCCTGGCGGTCAGGTGCCGCTAGCACAATTTTCTGCACAGTAACTGCCCAAACCAATTCTGCACCCCCCGCCAACCTCCCCCCCACCCCATCGCTGTGAACCTGCCTGATTGGCTCCCGGTTGAAAAGCGCGTTTATCGTTCGCGATTTCGCCATTTGCGGGAACCTAACCCCAGCGAAATGCAGGATGCTACTGTTTTGCGACAGTGCGTACACTTCAAAAGGTCCTTGGTTGGCTGGAAAGTGCTTTGGGACATCCTGAGCTTGAGAAAGGTGTGATGTTAAGGGCAATTTTTTCCATTCCTGGTAACACGCGCACGCTGTTTCAGAGCTTCAGCACCTAGAGACCCCTTCATCCCCTGCAGGGCAGCGAGTGAGCTATGAGTTGCATTGATTTAGCAGCTGGCGGTCCCTTACCTTATATCCAGTGGTTGGCTGAGCTGACATGTCCCAGTGTGCGGGAACGGGTTTGCTTTGGGCTGCGTCCGCTTTTACCTTATCATTCCTGTGAGGGGGAGACAGCAGTTAACTGAAGGGCCCTGCCACGATAATAAGTCCCCTCCAAACCCTGCCGCATGCTGAGTGCTGTTCAACGTAACAGGAAATGACATTTAGGCTGCCATCGCATTTTACATAATTTGGAAACAGGATTACGACATTCAACTGCCCGGGCTTTCACCCAGCTCACGGCAGGTTGGTAGTTCTGTTTTTTTTCCCCTTCTTTGAGATGTTGGTTGAGGGATAGATATTGGCCAGGGCACCGGGCAGAACTGCCCTGCTCACCTTCGGAACAGCGCTATGGGATCTCTTACATTCACCTGAGAGAGCAGATGGGACCTGGGTTTAATTGCTCAGTCTGAAAAACGGCACCTCCGACAGTGCAGCACTCCCTCAGTGCTGCACTGGAGTGTCAGCCTTGATTTTAACCTGGAAATTTGTGATTCAGAGGTGACAGTGCTGCCAATGAGCCAGAGTTCCATTTACCGTTGGCTCAAATCCCTTCAGAATCCAATGAAAATCTTTAGATCTCAATTTTGAAAGCTTCAATTGACACCCAGCTTGCACAGCATTTTGGGGAGCGAGTCCCAGATTTCCACTATCCTATGGGTGAAAAAAATGCTTCCTGATTCTGTCTACCCCACCCAATTGGAATTTTAGGATTATTTGAGGATATATAAGCATTTTGTTTCTGCCCTGGATTCAGTTATGTCTAAGGATTGTGTTTTAACGTAAACAGCTTTTGTTTTGTTCAGACTTATAACTAGAGGCTACAGTCACCGAAGATGTGTGAGGAATGTTGCAAATCAGTCCCTTTCAATCTGATACAACAAGGGTCCTTAGCCTCAATCCAGGCCTGTTAGCTACATGGCAAGACACTAAAGTTGCCAGTCTTCCAAGAATTCCAGGAAACAGGAGCAGGAGTAGACCGCATGGCTCATCGAGCTGCTCTGCTACTCAGTACGATCATGGCTGATCTCGGGCTTCAATCCATTTCCTGCCCACTCCCCATATCCCTTAAATCCCTGAGAGATCAAAATTCTGTCTATCCCAGCCTTAAATATATTCATCAATGGACCATTCACAACCCCCTGGGGAAGAGAATTCCAAGGATTCACAACTCTTTGAGTGAAGTAATTTCCCCTCATCTCGGTCCTAAACGACTGGACTCTTATCCTGAGGCTGTGTCCCTATGTTTTAGATTCCCCGACCAGCAGAAACAATTTCTTGGTATCCACCCTATCAAGCTCCTTCAGAATTTTGTGAGTTTCAATGAGATCGCCTCTCATTCTTCTAAACGCCAGAGAATATAGACCCAATTCACTCAGCCTCTCGTCACAGGACAACCCCCTCATCCCAGGGACCAATCTAGTGAATATTCACTGTACCACCTGCAATGCATGTATACCCTTTCTTAAATGTGGAGACCCAAACTGCACACAGTACTCCAGATGTGGTCTCGCCAAAACCCTGTACAAATTGTAGCACTTATCAAATGGCATGTCGCTGCAAGGTCATGCGTGCTAATCCACCCTCAACCTGCCATCAGCAGACATCTCATGATCAAATGTCGGTACCTGTACATCTGCCTTTCCATCTCCTGTTCTGTAATGAACCGAGGTCGTCTTCGGATTTCCCTGCACGTTTCAAGGAGCAGGTTTCTCTGGATCATCGCTGGACAAGAAGGGAAATAATGTAACAGCTCCAATCTACCACACACACACAAAAAAAAACTCTGTATATTTTTCTGGTTGCTCAGTGGAAAGGTGGGGAATTTGTACCATCTCCCAAGACGACGCAACATTTGCTCCTCACTCTGCCCTCCAAACAATAACTAAGGCAACACTCCTGAGTGTGTCGCTGGGTTTTATTTCGGCTGGAGGCTTAGCGCAATTGTGAAGTTCCCTGCTTTTTAAAAAATTCATTTACAGGATGTAGGCGTCGCTGGCTAGGCCAGTATTTATTGCCCGCCCCTAATTGCCCTTGAGAAGGTGGTAGTGCACTGCCTTCTTGAGCCACTGATGTAGGTACCCCTATAGTATTGCTGAAAAAGAGTCGTGTCGAAGCTTTTTGTCTTGCACTCATCAGGACACTCTCAAGAATACCAACGTAAGGGGGAAAACAACAATTGATCCTGAATGTGAAGATGGTGCTGATTGGTTGGCAAATGGCATTGCCATGGAGACTACACCACTGATGGTGACTGACAGTTAATTGCCAAGTATTGTTTGAAATTTAAACCAGGCAGCTTGACCCTAACTGGTCAAGGCATTGCCCTAGAGGAATGAGCCAGCGAATGGCTGTCACTTATTTTGTTTAGCTGAAGCAGACGCAATGTGTGTACGTGTTCTTTCTGTGTGTAAAGAACAGGGCCTTGTGTATTGATATATGTAGCTTCCAGTACAAGCAAATGTACCACACTGCTAGCCTAACTGACAATCTTAAACTGGTTGCCAGCGTAATTCTTAGCACACCGAGGATTATTCAGCAAATGTTATCCAATTGCAGAATCACATCTAATGTTGGACACTGTTTTGAGTTTAGTAAGCTCGGGGCTGGTTGGGTATGGTCTATACTCAGCCCATTGCGAACAGTGGCTGGGACATGCTGTTTGATATGATCCGCCAGTCTTTGGGACATACGGCCTACATACCTGGCATTGCACTGGTACTGATATTCGTATACCACATTACTCATTTGTGCGACAGACAGGATGTCTTTCTGGCTTGACAGCAGCATCCTGTTAGTGGTGAATACCACTTGTGTTGCTGCTGCACAGTAGCAGTGTGAAACAGCTAGCTGCACCTGTTGGTTAAATGTTTGAGATGCTTTGCCCTTCCAGGGTAATCTGAGGCAGGCTGGGCACTTTTTAGGGCCGAAGATGACGGCCTTGGGCCCATCCATGAGTTTGGGTGATATACAGCGTGAAATTATCTAATCAGGTTAACCATTATCCTGCAGGATGCCCCTATTTCAGCATCAAGTTTGCATAGCGAGCAAATGGATCGAGCCCAATTTAGGACGTTGCCAATAAGACCAATCTTATAGTGTGGGGAACTGTAAGAATCTCAATGTATATATTGAGCAGTGAAGGTAGGTTTGCGGTAGACTGTGGTAGAGAACCCCCTGGAAGATTTCTCAATAATGTCAAGGAAGGGGGGGTTCATTTGACTGCTCCATTTCAAAGGTGAATTTGAGCACAGGCTGGAGCCCATTAAGACATGTAAGGAAATTATTACATGCAGCTGCGGATCTAAATATAGCAAACACATCATCCACATATCGGAAGTATGTGAGGGGTAAGAGGTTAGGTGTCATTCCATTGAAGACACATTTCTCACAGAACCCAACAAAGATGTTTGTGAGAGCTGAGCCTAGAGGGGATCCCATGGCAACACCATCTATTTGGATGTACACGGTGTCATTAAAACTCAACTGTGCGAGTTGATAAGTTCATAAGTTCAATGAATGCTAATTCAGGCAAAAGGTGGCGAGTCTAGACAGTCTAGATCACCATGATATAGTGCTGCAGCCCAAATATCTATGGCTTCCTTAAGTGGAACATTGGTGAATAGGCCGGCAATGTCAAATGAGCTCATGGACACAGCATTGCTATTGTAATGTAAGTCTTGTGTGGCCTTCACAAATGTGAAGGAATCTTTAACAGTGTGTGTGGAAAACTTGGTTAAAACTGCTTGTAACAATTTGCTCCTTATATTATATTCTTGCGAATGTCCTGATGAGTGCAAGATGAAAAGTTTCAACGTGTCTCTTTTTTCAGAAATACTCAAGTTCTGTACTACCAAACAACTAATTACACCCTCAGTGCTGTTAGGTAGGGAGTTCCGGGATTTTGACCCAGTGACAGTGAAGGAACGGCGATATATTTCCAAGTCAGGATGGTGAGTTACTTGGAGGGGAACTTCCAGGTGGTGGTGTTCCCATGTGTCTGCTGCCCTTGTCTTTCTAGACGGTAGTGGTTGTGGGTTTGGAAAGTGCTGTTGAAGGGGGCTTGGTTTCAGTGAGTGTTTGATCTCCTTAAGCTTCGATAGTTCAATCTTTCAGCTGTGGATAGAGGTTGCATGAATGTGGGCTGATTCATTCCTGGAGGACAGAATGGGCATTTAGCTGAGGGCTGGTGATACCAAAGCATTTTGATATTGTGCCACGCTTTCTTGTCCATGTATTCACTAAGAGGTTGAGGCAGTTGGTCCTCTTTGCATGATTTCTGGCACTATTACTGTTTTGTTGGGTTGTCACTACCTGTGGTGTGTACTGCTTAGACACCATTAAGCAGTCTTGTAGAAGTTACCAAGAAGTCTTCATTAACATTACTATGCACATATTTACAGTAGAGGATCCCATGGCAGGTCCTTAAATGTTGCTACCTAGCTCCAGACTGCCTTCCTACATCACCAGTGGGCGGTACTCAGTCCCATGTTAACCCTTCATGTACCAGATCCTTCTACTACAGTTTCATCCTAATGACCGACCTCTCCTGTTGCATTTGTACATCTGAGCTACCTTTGTTTCGGTAAACATAAAATAAAACACAGAAACTGTGCCTCAGTTGGTATTACTTTCACCTCTAAATCAGAAGGTTTTGGGTTCAGGTCCCATTCCAGTCCATAATCCAGACAGACACATGCATGAAAACTATACTCAACTTCCTTTCAATCTGCTTGAATTATGTCATGAATATAGACAATAAAGTCACACTACAGAGACCTGAGCACAAAAATTCAGGCTGACACTTCACAGTGCAGTGCTGAAGAAGTACAATAGAGACAAGACGAGACAATAAACCGAGCTTTTGTCTGCCCTCTCAGGTGGATATAGATGTAAGTGATCCCGTGGCAGTGTTCAGAGAAGAGCAAGGGAGTTCTCTCTGGTGTCCTGGCCAATATTTATCCCTCGATCAGCAGCACAAAAAAAAACAGATTGTCTGATAATCGTCAGGTGCTGTTTGCGGGATCTTGCTTTGCGCAAATTGCTACATTTCCTACATTACAGGGGCTGTAAAGTGCTTTGGGATATCCTGAGGCGTATGAAAGACACTAGATTAATGCGAGCCATTCTTTTTCTTTCTTTAAAAAAAAACTAAGATTGAAATAAAATTCTGTAGGCTGCGTGAATGCTAATGGGGTTCCTCCGGGTGCTGAAGCAGACCTACCTTCAAAATCCACAGTGTAATGGTAACCCCCAATCATGAATATGACATTCTCTTTGCTGTCTGCCAAATACAAGTTCTCCAGATCGTTGGATGTGACTGAGGGAGTGTCGGAGCCTTGCTGTCAGATTATAACAGAAGAGTTGCGTGAGCATCAGGAGAAATAACCACTCAAAAGAAGCAAAACACTGTGGATGCTGGAAATCTGAAGTAAGAGAAAAAAGTGCAAGAAGAACTCACGAGGCAGCGTTTGCGGAGAGGGGAACAGGGTTAGCGTTTCAGGTCAAGGTGACATCCCATCAGGACTGAAGGAAGATTAAAAAAAAGTGTGAGAATTTTTAAGCCAGTGCAAGGGGGGGAGCGGGGTGGGAAGAACAAAGGAGGAGGGTCGTGATGGGATGGGAAGAACAAAGGAGGAGGGTCGTGATAGGGTGGAGGGCAGGGGAGGTTAAATAGCAGAGGATTTCATGACGCAACAGCAAAGAGAGCCGGTAATGGGTATAGCAGAGAAATGAAGGCTGTGCCCAAATGAGGTGTGAATGGCCCTATTAAAAACCATCTGAATGTGACGTGAAGAAAGGAAGGAAGTAACAAGGCTGCTAATGTCTTGTTAATTACGTTATTAAGGTTAAGAGAAACAGGTGATGGATACGAATTGTCTTCGAGCACATATAAATAGAGGATAGCTGGGACACTGGGTTGGGCGGGAGGAGAGCTGTGAGGCTGAACAAGTCCAAATTTGCAATAACAGTGTGGAGAGTGAGTTCACGTCTGCAAGATAATTTTCTAGATCAGTATGTTGAGGAACCAACTAGGGTGCCGGCTACTTTGGATCTAGTATGGTGTGACAGGAAAGGGTTAATTAATACCTGTCTAGGAAAGGGGCCTCTAGGAAAGAGTGACCATAACATGATGGAATTTTACACTGTGTTTGAAAGTGATTTAGTTGCACCTGAAACTAGGGTCTAACAAGGCAATAACATAGGCATGAGGGGCGAGTTGGTTAAGGTAGTTTAGGAAATTATATTAATCGAAAAGCCGAATACTGCAGATGCTGGAAATCCGAAATAAAAACAGAAAATGCTGGAAATACTCAGCTGATTATGGCAACATCTGGGGAGAGAAACAGAGTTAATGTTTCGTGTTTGTGACCTTTCATCAGATGAGACATTTAACCGAGCTCCATCGATCTGCTCAGGTGAAAAATTCCATTGAAGAAGAGCAGGGGAGTTCTCCCCAGTGTCCTGACCAATATTCACCCTTCATTCAACATTGCCAACACAGATCATCCAGTCATGATCACGTTGCTGTTTGTGGGAGCTTGCTGTGCAATTATTGGCTGCCGTGTCTCCTGCATTACAACAGTGACCGCCCTTTAAAAAGTACTTCATTGGCTGTAGATACATACAAATATAAGAAATAGGAGCAGAAGTAGGCCATTCAGCCCCTCGAGCCTGCTCCGCCATTCAATAAGATCACGGCTGATCTGTTTGTGTTTCGATTTCTACATTCCCAACTACCCCCGATAACCTTTGATTCCCTTGCCTAACAAGTATCTATCTACCTCCACCTTAAAGATATTCAATGACCCCGTCTTCACCGCCTTCTGAGTCAGAGAGTCCTAAAGTCGCACAACCCACTGAGTGAAAAAAATTCTCCCCATCTCTGACCTAAAAGGGCAACCTCTAATTTTAAGACAGTGCCCCCTAGTTCTGGACTCACCCACAAGAGGAAACATCCTTTCTGCATCCACCTTGCCAAGACCATTCAGGATCTTATATACTTCAATCAAGTCACCCGTCATGAAAGACGCTATATAAATGCAAGTCTTTCTTTTTTTTGAAAGGGTAAGTGCTTTTTGAGGATATAACTAGTAAAATGAATAAGGGGGAACCAGAACATAGTGTTATTGGATTTTCAAAAAACCATTCAATAAGGTGCCAACACTGACAAGGCCAACATCTATTGCCCACCCCTTGATGCCCATGAGGCGGTGATGGGCCATTTTCCTGAACCACTGCCCACTATGTTAGACAGTGCCTAAATATTGACAGAATGCCAATAGAGGAGCAGTGATACTTGTTCAAGTCATGGTGGCGTGTGACTTGGAGGGTAGGTGGGAAGTGGTGGTGTTCCTATGCATCTGCTGCCCTTGTCCCCCTAAGTTTGTAGAGGCCGTGGGTTTAGAAGGCGCTGTCGAAGGAGCCTTGGAGAGTTGCTGCAGTGCATCTTGTAGATGGTACACACACTGCTGCTACTGTGTGTCGGTGGTGGAGGGAGTGAACGTTTTAGGTGGTGGATGGGGTGTTCATTAACCGGGCTGCTTCACCCTGGGTGGTGTCATGTTTGAGCAGATGTGCCCAACCAGGCAAGTGGAGAGTAATATGGTCTGCAATTTGCAAAAAGGATATAGAAACTCTGGGTGAAAGTGCAGCAGAACTGAGGGGTGATAACTATCAGAAAAAAACTAAACAGACTGGAGCTCTTTAGAAAAGAGAAGGTGGGGATGTGGCCCGATAGACGTCTTTGAGATTATGAAGGGGTTTCATAGGATAGACATAGAGAATGTCTTCACATGGCAAGCCATTCAGTTCAAGGGCGATTGTGGCGGGGGGGGGGCGCAACAAATGCTGGTCTCGCCCACATCCTGTGAAAGAATTTTTTTAAAATGTGGGGCGAGTTCAAAACTAGAGGACACAGATATAGGAGCATTAATGAATCCAGTTCAACTCAAGAGGAACATCTTTACCTGGAGAATGGGGAGAATGTGGGATTTTCCACCACAAGGGGTAATTGAGGCCAATAACATCGATGTACTTAAGGGGAAGCTAGATACCGGTCAGTGCATGAGGGGCAAGAGAATAGAAAGCTGTGCTGGAAGGGTGAGATGGAACAGGGTGAGTGAAGACTCATGTGGACTGGCATAGATCAGAGGGGCCAAATGGCCTGTTCCCTTCAACATCCTCAATGTAACTCTATGCAGGAAACTAGAAGCTCACCTGTTTACCATATTCGATCCACTCTCCAGTGTCAGCCTGCCAGTACCAGAGCCATTCAGTGGTCAGGGTGTAGTGCTGAGGCTTAGTAACAGAAGAGACGGTGGACAGACGCCTCACTCTGTTCAAGTGGTTAGTCATGGTTATGAAGTTAACAGCTGGGGGCACTGCTCTGTCGAAGAGAACAAACAATTCAGTTGTAATTCAAAAAGAAAGCTAGATATTCAGGATGGCGCAGTGGTTAGCGCTGCTACCTCACAGCTCCAGGGACCTGGGTTCAATCCAGACCTCAGAGCAATTAAATTGAATTCAATCAAAATCTTGAAACGATTGTTGTAGAAACCCATCTGGTTCACTAACACCCTTTAGGGGAGACGATCTGCTGTCCTTACTTGGTCTGGCCTACATGTGACTCCAGACCCATGGTAATAAATGCTGGCCTAGCCAGTGACACCCACATCTCATGAGTGAATACTAAAAAAAAAAAATTATCGGATTGAGTCACCATTAAATGAGGAAATGACTGGTGATGAGGACAAGCAAGGGAAGGGTGAAAGTTACTGAAGGAGTTCTGGTAGGCAATCATTCATGTTGTACCTCGGACTGGTTAACAAGACAGAAAGAGCTGCAGCCTCACAAAGGAACTAGAGGTGCTAATGTGGGTTTTACACAGCAGTTGTTCCGATCTGGATTGCACTGCCTGAAAGCCTGGTGGAAGCAGACTGGACAACGAGTGTCAGAAGGGAATTGGCTTACTACAGTACCGAAAGAGGGGAAACCTTCAGGGTTATGGGGAAAGAACAAGGGAGTGCAAATGATTGGATAGCTCTTTCAAAGGGGTCAGTACATACATGATGGGGTGAATGGCCACCTCCCAATGCCAATAAAATGATGTTCAATTGAAATTGGTTATTTCTTCATTTTTCTCACACAACGAATCACCAGATCCAACTTTGTTAAGAATTTTGATATAACCTATTGGTCCCATGAGAGGTTTATTAAAGCGAAGTTCAACAGTACTTGGAAGGTAATGGATTATTTAATAGATGTACTAGAAAGGGGGAAAAGAGAGGAGGGAGTGTGTGCGCGAGCAAGCATTTGTGCGAGCATGTGTATGTGTGTGTGTGTATGTGTATACGTGAGAGATAGTAACGTGTGTGAGAGTGTGTGTGTGTGCGCATGCACATGCTTATGAGGGTGTGCGTCAATGTGTGTGTGCACCTGAGTGTGTACAAGTGTGTGTATGCCAGTATGTGCATATGAGAGTGTTTTTGCAATGGTATCTGTGTGTATGTGTGTGTGTGTGTGAATGTGTGCGAATGTGTGTGTGTGAGCGTTTGCGCGAGCATCTGTGTGTAAGTGTATGTGCAAGTGTGTATGTGTGTGTGTGTGACCCTGTGCATGCACGTTTGTATGTGAACCTGTGTCTGTGTGTGTGTGAATGTGCATGTGTGTGAATGTGTAAGCGTATGTGCAAGTGTATGTGTGTGTGCACAAGTGTGAGAGTGCGTGTGCGAGGATGTTTGTGTGTGCACATGCATGTGCGTGTGAGCATCAGTGTTGAATGTGCAAGTGTGATGAATGTATAATAATTTTCATAATATTTTTCTAGTTTATTGTGAAGTAGGTTTATGGGGTAAGAATAGTTAGGTCTGTGTGTGATTTAATTAAATTTTGTAGTCAAGTAGACTGCAAGCTTTAAATCATCAAAAGAAGCTAGGTGCTTGACATGCTAATGAGTAAACATGGATGCTGGCTTAGTATGTAAGGTGTGACAGGAATTTGCATTTTTAGATAAATGAAGGGAGATTTGGATTTCAAAGGGATCTTAGTCTGGTTACAGCTAGCCAGATAAGCAAGGCTAAGGGATGTGTTTATTTTTCCCAAAGATTATTGACAATATAGGCAACATGAAAGTTTTTATATAATGAGGAAGATACAGTTTCAAAGTCATAGGAACAATAGAATTTACATATTAAAAAGTGAGAAACATATATAAAGGAGAATGAAATGTTATGTACCAGAAACCCAAGTAAGATTTAACAGGAGTGTGTGAAATAGCCTTAATGAAGCCTCTAGCATTTGTGTATGAGTCTGCTTTATATAACAAAACTGAAGTTGGGGAAAAGCCATTTGGAATTCCACAGTCCAGGGTATTGTGTTAACTTGCTGAGTTTATTTTAAATCTAAAATCTATTTTGGACCATTGCCTTAAAGGGAGTCTAACTGGAGGTAGAGTTAATTAGGAATTTTAGGAGCTATTATAGTAGTAATTGTAGTCTTATGTATGTGCTTGAAATCTTTTACATTTTGTTAATAAATATTTTAATTTTTTTTTAAATCTCTAAGTGGACTTATTACTTCTGAATTTAGTGCAAACATCTCGTAATAAATACAAATTGCAAAACCATTGCGATATTGTGGCCAAGTTTCCGTTATGGATTTGGTCCACCTAGCACACATCATCTGCCACATCATAACGCAAGTATGTGTGCAAAGGTGTGTGCGCAGACACGTGCATGTCAGGATTGTGTGTGTGTGTGTGTGCATCTGTATAAACCTTTGCATGTGTGCATATGTGAGCATATGCGTGAGTGTGCACGTGTGTGTGTGAGACCACGTGTGCGATAGCACATGCATGTCCTTATTAGTCAATTATTCTGTAGCCTTGTACATAGTAGGGAGCCAAAGACCAAATGTGGTCCTCAGGTGAAGCAAGGTTTAAAATTGTTGAATAGGAACGTAGGACTCAGGAACAGGAATATGCCCTTTGACCTTTTGAGCCGACACACAAAAATAAAACACCGCAGATGCTGGAAATCTGAAATAAAAACAGGAAATGTACGAAATACTCAGGTTGGTGCGGCTGTGACTCTGTGGTAGTGCTTGGGTCTCAGAATCAGAAGGCTCTGGGTTCAAGCCTACCTCAAGAAACCTTGTGCCCATAGTCCAGACGGATAGTCCAATTCAGTACTGAGGGAGTGCTGCACTGTTGGCTTTTTTGGATAATATGCTAAAACCTTCTCTTTCAACCGGAGCTAAAATATCCCATGGCACTATATCAATGCAGAGAAATGGAGTTATCCCCAGTGTTCCAGTCAATGTTCATCCCTTGTCCAACATCACTAAAGCAGATAGCTGGTCGTTAGCACGTTGCTGTTTGTGTGTACGTTGGCTACTGTGTTTCCTAAGTTACATCAGTGACTTCAAAAGCACTTCAGTGGCTGTAATGCACTTTGGGACATCCTGAAATTATGAAAGGCGCTATATAAATGTAAGTCATCTCTCATGGCGATTAAAATGCATCTCCACTGATCTCTCGAAACACTGTGAGCCTTAGCTGTGAAGAAGGTAAGAGAGAGTCACGCGAATTTTAGATAAAACTTCTGATGTGTACACCTCATGAAATGTGACACTTATATGATAAAGCAAAGTGATAGTATGGCATGAGGCCAATTAGGACATCATATTTTATAAATATACAGGCCCTTGGTAGAACAGAACTTGAATATTGCTGCTAAGACAGACATTGCCAAAACTTTTCATCTTGCGAGAATCGGGACCAATGCAAGAATGGCAAATTTCAAAGTCTCATTAATTTATATGACAGGGAGGAAAGAGCTTGGGGAGCCTTTTTCTGTGACAACATCTCAGCTAATCAGAGTTGACTAGCCAACCCATCAGCACCTTTCTCTCCTGCAGTATAATTTGTTGTGGTCCTTTGAAATTTGACATTCTTGTGTTTGTCCTGATGAGCGCAAGATGAAAAGATTCGGCAACCTGTCTCCCTTTTCAGCAATAATTTAATCTACGCTCTAATAAAACTCTATGATATAACTGCCGCGTAACATATTATAATATCGCAGAACGTGTAAGATAAATAAAGACTAAACAAATAAATCTGAAGGAGAAGGAGCCCAGCAACAAGGACTTGGGTCAGAGAAGGCAAAGTCTTAGACAGATAAAGGCAAAATACTGCGGATGCTGGAAATCTGAAACAAAATCAAAAATAGCTGGAAAAACTCAGCAGGTCTGACAGCTTCTGTGGAGAGAAAGGCGGAGATAACGTTTCGAGTCCACATGACTTCTTCAGCGCTAAAGGGAAGTAAAAATGTGATGGAATATAAAGTCTTAGACAGCCCTGCTCAGTGTCCTTATGTCAAGCTTACCTGCCTACGATTTTAGGGTCGCAATAATCCTTTTCAATCTGCTCCATGTCTGGGAGATCTATCCACCCACCCTCGTAAACCTGCCATCGATAAGGGAGGTTGAAGTGAACCAGCTTACACCGATCTGAGTGAAACACAAATATACAGGGAGATTATTCCAGGTAATTCTCCGGTGGTTTTCCCATCTGCGCATTTTTCAAATTCCTTTCCACGTCCCAGCTTAAAGATTCTAAGGTTCCTGGCGTGAAAAGGTCCAGCAGCTAGCTGATAGGTGTGATCCCGTTCTAAGTGGAGTAGGATGCTCGATCAGAGAAAAATAACTATCATTCAGGTGGTCAGGTCTGGGGTTTCTACCCACCAGGAAAAATCCACCCTAATATGGGATTACCTCATGTGGTTAATCGCCCAAGCAAGAGATTTTTTAAATATTCATTGATCCCCAAAAAGTGCTGAATCAAACTCCATCTTACACAACCGGGGTGGGGGGGGGGGGGGGGGGGGGGGGGGGGTAAGCCTTGGCCTAGCAGTTTCAGTATTAGCCAAAAGATCATGGGTTGAGCGAGACTCCAGAGACTTAAGTGCACCCTTTGAAAGAGCTGGCACAGGCATGATGGGCTGAATGGCCTCTTTCTGTGCTGGAAGGCTGCATGAAAATTGAGGAGCCGCTTTCGCTGGAAGCCATTCCATAGCACAAAGAGACCATCCACATGTATAGCATCGTTGCTGAGTGTCTTATACAGAAATGCAGGGTACGTGGGCATATAGAACAGGTGGGTCTACAACTCAACTTCGGACCAAACTGTGGCCTTCAGATGTGGGCACAAAGTGGTGAAATTTGGACAGATGTTAGAAAGTTCTGCTTACAAAGAGTGACCAACATCTGGAATGGACTGGAGTACTGCAGGCAAAACTCCTGGAATCATTAGACAAACAGCTGGATGCTTTGGTGCAGGAGTTTTAAGGTCCTTCTAGATAGATAATGTGTTTAGCATCCTTGAAAGTGGATAAATAACTAGGCCCGGACAAAATGTGTCCCAGGCTGCTGAAGAAATAGTGGAAGCAATTTCCAATTTGCTCTGGCTACAAGAATGGTGCCAGAGGACTTTTGTTCCCTTTTATTCTTTCGTAGGGTGTGGGTCACGCCAGCAAGACCAACATTTGTTACCCATCCCTAATTGCCCTTGATCTGAGTGGCTTGCTGGGCCATTTCAGAGGGCAGTTGAGAGTCAACCACATCGCTGTGGGTCTGGAGTCACATGTAGGCCAGATCGGGTAAGGAAGGCAGATTTCCCCCCCTAAAGGGCATCAGTGACCCAGATGGGTTTTTTACAACAATCGACGATAGTTTCATGGTCACCATCGCTGGGACTCGCTTTATAATTCCAGATTTATTAACGGAACTCAAATCGCACCAGCTGGCAGCCTGGGATTTGAACCCACGTCCGCAGAGCATTAGCCTGGGCCTCTGGATTACTAGCCCAGTGACATCACCACTGCGCCGCCGTCTCCCCAGGCTGCTAACATTGTGCAGCTGCTAAAAATGGGGAAAGAGACAGACCGCATAATTTTAGAACTGTTAGCCTGAGCTTGGCGATGAGAAGATTACTGGGAGAGTTTCTGAGAGACAGTGTAAATTTGCACTTCAACGGACGTGAATTAATCAGTGTGGATGTGGATCTATTAAGAGAAGGTCATGCCTGACTGGTCGGATGGAATTTTTTTGAGGAGGTAACAAGGAGGGTCCATGAGGGTAATGCATTTGATGTTGTCTAGTGGGTGTTCGCAAGGCTCCTGACAAGGTCCTGCAAGGCAGGCTGGTCAGAGAATTAAAAGCTCATGGGCTCCAAGGGAAATGGCAAGTTGGGTCCAAAATTGGTTCAGTGCCAGGAGGCAAAGATTACGACCACTGGATGTTTTTTGTGGCTGGAAGGCTGCTCCCAGGGGGTTCCGCAGGGCCCAGTGTGGGTTAGTGTGGCATATCATCCATGATTTAGACTCACATGTAGAGGGTGTGATTAAGAAGTTTACAGATGACATAGGAATTGGCCGTGTGGTTTATAGAGGCGGAAGAAAGCTGTAGACTGCAGGAAGATATCAATGGACTGGTCAGGTGGGCAGAAAAGTGGCAAATGGAACTCACCCGGGGGGAAGTGTGAGGTAATGTATTTGATGAGGACAAACAAGGCCAGGGTATACTCAATAACTGGTGGTATTGAGCAGAAATGTAACACCCTTGAAGAGCGCCAGCATCGACATTCATGACTGCGAGGAGCTCGCTACCAATCATTCAGGATGGCCACAACTTGGTCCATCAAGCTGCAACGCGCTTTGAGTCTCAACACCCGAACGAGGGGGCAGAGTGGTGGCTGAGGAGGGAGGAAAAGGAAGCAAATCCCGCCCTCCGGATCCCACTACCTCATTGGATTCCTTGCCTCATGTGCTGAAAGATCTCCAGGTCGGAGATTGGCCTGTTCAATGGCAGGAAGAACCATTGTAGAAACTCTCAACCTGGAGTAGAGGTCATCCTCGAAGCCAGGGATAGCCCACGGTGATGACCATTCTATCGAGTGTAGACTGCTGTCATCATGAAGGAAGCACTGGTATCACCACAGACTGAAGTTGTGAAAGTAGTAACCCAATACTAAGGTGACAAATGAAGGGATAGGTTACTTGGATCAATGCCATGCAAAACAGCAATAGCCTATTACAAACTTAGCTATTGCATAAGCAAATAAACCCAAAGGTCTGCCCTTTGTTGCCTTGGTGACATCAAGCAGACAGACACCTCTGCACATAGTGGTAATCTGATATTTGAAAACAGTGTACAGGAACAGAGGGACCTGGGAGTGAATGTCCACAGATTTCTGGAGCAGCAGAACAGGTAGATAGGGTGGCCAAGAAGGCTTACGGATACAGAGGTTATACCAGAATGGCATAAAACACTAGTTAACCACAGCTGGAGTACAGTGTACAGTTCTGGTCACCACATGACAGGAAGGACGTGATCGCACCAGAGAAGGTGCAGGGGAGATTTGCACAGGATGTTTCCAGGACTGGAGAACTTAAGCGATGAGGAAAGATTGGACAGACTAAGGCTGAGGGGAGATTTAATTGAGATGTATAAAATTACAAGGAGCCTTGACAGAGTGGTGTGGCAGGATCTGTCTCCTTTAGCAGAGAGGTCAATTACATCGATGTCAGGGGACATGGATTTAAAGCAATCGGTGGAAAGATTAGAGGGGAACTCAGGAGTAATTTTTCACCCAGAAGGTGGTGGGGATCTGGAATTCACTGTCTGAAAGGGCAGAAACCCTCATCACATTTGAAAAAGAACACTGAGATATACACTCGAGGTGTGTTAACCTACAGGGCTACGAACCTAGAGCTGGAAGGTGGGATTAGACTGGCTGGAAAGGGCACAATGGGTCGAATGGCCTCCTACTGAGTTGTAAATCTTTCTATGTCGCCATGCTTCTATTTCTAGTTAAGTCAAGATGTGTAGATTGGCCTTCTTTACCCCTATCAATCTGGCCAGCTCCAAGATTCTTTGTTTTAATGTAAAAGTGGCTATGGCACAATTTCAAAGGAGAACCGGAAAGGTTGTCCAGTGCCCTGGTGAATATTTATCCCTCAATGAACTTCATTAAAACAGACGATCTGGTCATTAGCTCATTGTCTTTTGTGGGATCTTGCTGTGCACAATTTGGCTGCCGCCTTTCCTGTGTTACAAAAGTGATGACACTTCAAAAGTACTTCGTTGGTTGTGAAGCTCTTTTGGGGTGTCTTTCAGTATTAGGGTTTTTAAGGGTTGATGTGTGGGGCCGTGTAAGTAGCACCCCCCATAATAATGATGTAAGAGAACAAATGGTGAGGAGCCGAGGGGGAGAATGTTTCTGGCTTCAGCAGTGTAACACCTAGTCACGGATAGCTATACATGATTCAGTTGTGTATAATAAAGCAATTATCGTTCGGACATACAAACGTCTCAGTGATCATTCTGAAGCTAGACCAACCAACATATAACATGTGGCAGCAGGTGATGGGCCACAAATGGATAAAGGGAAGACCTTCTTTTTAATGGGGAGAAGATTGAATGGGGACACGCTAGTCTTTAAAATGAGAAAGTTGCTGTGGATATGGCAACTGTAAGTTAGACTGTGAGCACGAAACTGGAGAGTTCTGGGTCAAACTAAATAAGATGCACTGGAGGTTAGAGTAAAGATCTTCCTTCCCCATTGAGTAATGGCCTTGTGAAAGAGCCAGTAGGGTTGAATCTTGGTGGAAAATCTCAGCCAGTCTGGCAGCATCTGTGAAACAGAGGTAATGTTTCGAGTCCATTATAACTTGTCCAGAGCTCTCGACAACAAGCTGCTGGCCCCTCCTCTTAATGTAAAACTCAAAGGCTTAGAATAATCTTTCCCACCCAAATCTATTCCCCTTTCCAACACATCGACCCCCTGTGGTCTCAGTACCTTTAAAGGAACAGTGCTTCCTCAGAAAGAACAAGCAGATCTCCTCACTCCCCACGTTATTGCTGGGGTTATTGGGGGAGAGACTAGGTGATGGCCCCTTAGCTGGAACAAAATACAGAGATCACATGTTAAGAAATAACAACATAAGACTCATCCTACACAAAAGGAGGCCATCCTGTCCATTGTGCCTGTGCCTGTCTGAAAGAGTTATTCAATTAGTCCCACTCCCCTGCTGCTTAGCCCTATCCCTGTGTTGTAGGGTGTTGGCTACAGTTCAGTAGGTCTGAAGAAGCCTTCATAGTCATATGTAGGTTAACTGTAAGTCTTTATTGACTTTTAGAGCTATTTACAAATATACAGTAAAGGGTAGAAACTAGGGACTAACCTCATGCTTGCTAATGCACACAGATCTGTGCAACCCTGGACTGACCCTGGGTATGAGTCATGCGCTCTCTTACAACAATGTATGGGTGGTACTGTACTTTGTCCCACATTAACCCTGTGTGTACCAGACCCTTATATTACACTGCAAATTGTTCCTTCTTAAATATTTATCCAGTTTCCTTTTGGGTTATTATTGGCTGTTTCCACCGCCCTTTTAGTCAGTGCATCCCAGGTTGTAACAACATGCGGTGTAAACAAAACAAATCTCACCTTCTCTTTGGTTCTCTCGCCAATTATCTTAAATCTGTTCCCCCCTTGGTTACTGGCCTTTTTTCATTGGAAAACAGTTTCTCTTTATTAATTCCACATCATGATTTTGAACCCCTCTATTAACTTTCCCCTTAACCTTCTCTGCTCCAAGGAGAGCAATCCCAGCTTCACCAGTCTCCCCAGGTAACTGAAGCCCCCTCATCCCTGGTGTCATTCTGGTAAAAGCTCACAGCAGATCAAACAAGCAATGCCAGGCATCGAGCTACCAGAGACATCAATCGTGAACACGGTTAAACAGCCCGAGCTACAAATTCAAAAGCTAAGCAGTCGCTCAGTCTTTACACCTCCTGACAAAACTGTGCAGGGCACTGATAATGAAGAAAAAGATTAGTCAGCCAAGATACATGAAGATTGAGAGAAAAATCAATTTTAATGTTGTTAAGCTAAGTCAAAGTCTAGGGAGGTGAGATATAATGTCTCACTGAATCGAATGAGACTTAAAGGGCCTTCAACTGTCACACAACAACTTATATTCAATTAGCACCTTTAACATAATAAGATGTCTTAAGGTGACACCAAGGCACAAAAAGCAATATAAGGTCAAAAGCTTTGTCAAAGAGGTCGGTTTTAAGGAACGTATTAAAGGCGGGAAGTGAGGTAGAGAGGTGGAGAGGTGCAAGGAGGGAATTCTAGAGCCTGGGGCCCAGGCAACTGAAGGCACGACCGTCCAATAGTGGAGCGATTAAATCCGGGAATGCACAAGGGGCCAGAATCAGAGTGGTGCAGAGGCCTCAGAGCATTGTTTGAAGGAGCAGATCACAGAGATAGGGAGGGCTGAGGTCATGGACGGAGTTGGAAACAAGGATGCGAATTTTAATATCAAGCTGTTGCTTGGCCGGGATTCAGTAACTAAAGAATCAAACAATAGCCCCCCAACTGAAAGTTCAGCTGGTGTCGGGATGTAATTACATACGAACAGGGAGCAGGAGTAGGCCATTCAGCCCCTCGAGCCTGCTCTGCCATTTAATAAGATCGTGGCTGATCTGATAGTAACCTGAAGTCTGCATCCCGCCTACCCCCGATAACCTATCACCCCTTACCAAGAATCTATCCACCTCTGCCTTAAAAATATTCAAAGACTCTGCTTCCACTACCTTTTCAGGAAGAGAGTCCCAAAGACTCACTATTCTCTGAGAGAAAAAATTTCTCCTCATCTCTGTCTTAAATGAGTGACCCCTTATTTTTAAACAGTGATGCCCTAATTCTAGATTCTCCCACAAGAGGAAGCATTCTCTCCACATCCACCCTGTCAAGACCCCTCAGGATCTTAAAGGTTTCAACTAAGTTGCCCCTTACTCTTCTAAACTCCAGCAGATACAAGTCTAACCTGTCTAACCTTTCCTCTTAAGACAAACCGCCCATTCCAGGTCTTAGTCTGGTAAACCTCCTCTGAACTGCTTCCAATGCATTTACATCCTTCCTTAAATAAGGAGACCAACACTGCACACAATATTCCAGATGTGGTCTCACTATTGCCCTGTACAACTGAACCATAACCTCCCTACTTTTGTATTCAATTCCCCTCGCAATAAATGATAACATTCTATGAGCTTTCCTAATTTCTTGCTGTACCTGCATACCAGCCTTTTGTGATTCATGCACTAAGACACCCAAATCCCTCTGCACCTCAGAGCTCTGCAATCTCTCACCATTTAAATAGTATGCTTCTCTTTTATTCTTCCTAATTGTCTTTGTTTCAGGTAAAGAGCACAGGTAACCAAAGGAATGCATTATATTCTCTAGCTGATTACAAATGAAACCAAGAGAACAATCCAAAGGGGCTTCAATTAGTGTTGCCAATTAACCTCCTGTGTGTCAGCCGTGTCTCATTAGGAGCACTCTCACCTCCGAATCAAAAGGTTTTGGGTTCAAGTCCCATTCCAGGGCTTGAACACAAAAATCCAGGCTGACACTCCAGTGCAGTACCGAGGGAGTGCTGCACTTTCAAAGGTGCTGGCTCTCAGGTGAGATGTTAAACCGCTGCCCTCTCAGGTGGGCCTAAAAGGTCCGACGGTGCTATTTTGAAGAAGAGCAGGGGAGTTATCCCTTGGCCAATATTTACCATCCAATCAACATCGCAAGAACGGGTTATCCGCTCATTTTCACTTTGCTGCTTGTGGGATCTTGCTGTGCGCAAGTTGCTGTGCAACGGTTCCTACATTACAACAGTGACTACACTTCAAGAGTATTGCACGATTATGAACGTCTCAGTGTAAAATAGTTACAATACGTTGCGAAATGCAGGTCTCCTTAGCTTATGGAATAGAAATGAAAGCTCTACTGCATTCTGCCCTTTGTGATAGAAGAGCTTCTTAAGTAACTTTGGATACCATGATAAAAGCAAAATACTGCGGATGCTGGGAATCTAGAACAAAAACAAAAATACCTGGAAAAACTCAGCAGGTCTGACAGCATCTGCGGAGAGGGATACAGTTGACGTTTCGAGTCTGTATGACCCTTCAACAGAACTAAGACATATAGAAATGAGGTGAAATGTAAGCTGGTAGAAGGGGGTGGGACAGGTAAGAGCTCGATAGGTGGGCAGTGATAAGTGGAGGCCAAGAAGAGACTGCCAAAGATGTCATAGACAAAAGGTCAAAGGGGTGTTGAAGGTGGTGATATTATCTAAAGGATGTGCTAATGGGGACATTAAGGGTGGCAAGCTAGTGGCAGATGACCCTAGTAAGCTTGAATGTCACTGGCTTCGTTCAGTGAAATAAAGCATAAAGCTTTGAACTCTGCACCTCATCGGCCCTCTGGTGAAAACGCCCAGATGGAGGCAGCGCCGCTGGGTAAATGGGGGCTTTGTAAGTTACCACGCTCATCCAAATAGATTGTAAACACCGTCAGGCCAACACTTTCTCACCTCTTCCCTTTCAACCATTCACAGAAGCTTAACGATGATGAAACACCACCCCCCCACCACCCCCCTACCCTTGACTACCCTGGGCAGCAATGTGAGGAGCGTAAGGACAGCGGCTGCATTAAAAACAAGAACCAGAATAGTTGAAGGGTTAGCAATCGAAGCATTTTCAGCGAGGGTGTGAAATCTCTCTCCTACAGGTCAGGTGAGAGAAAAGGAAGACTTGCATTTGTGTAGCGCCTTTCATGACCAAAACGCTTTGCAGCAAAATTAGTTACTCTGGAAGTGGAGTCACTGTTATAACATAGGAAACACGACAGCCAAATTTTCACACAGCAAGATCCCACAAACACAGTGGCGTGACAGTGGGTTTGGTTAATGGATAAATATTGGTTAGGACATTGGGAATAACTCCATTGCTCTTCTTTGAACTGGTGCAATAGGATATTTTATCCCACCTGAGGGGGCAGATGAGGCCTCAGGTTAATGTCTCAACCAAACGACGTCACCTCCAGCAGTGCAGCACTCTCTCAGTAGTGCACTGAAGTGTCGGCATACGTTACGGGTTCTTGGAGTGGAACTCGAACTCATAGCCGTCTGATATAAAGGTGAGGGTGCTACCAACTGAGCCACGGATGACAAACCTCTTCGGATGGGGTGGTGGTGGTAAGAGAATTAAACGAAGTGAAAATTCAACGAAAAGCAAAACTGTGCTTTTTATTCCCCACCTTTGTCAGCCTCCCTTCTCCTGATCTCGCAGATGTTACGATAAACGGACGGCACGTCACAGATCATTTCGATGTTCAATCTGCAATTCTCCAGCAAAATCCGGCTTTCCAGGAAGCTGTGGGATCGCTCACACTGGTCCCCGAGCGCACAGGCCTCCAGAACAAACTGAAGGCAGATGTGAAGTTTTTTGCAATTCTGTTTGTAGTTGCAAGAACCATAGGGAGCATTCCCCTTGTTGTAAAAGGCACAGACCTGAAAAGAGAAGATCGTCTGTCATCTCATCTCCTGACTGTTTGTTGCCTTCCTCCTCTAGGAGGTTTGGCTTGCCTATGTCCACCATCTTTTCCTATGATGGCTGTCAACTCTTGTGACTCCCACCTTAGTCCTGACCAAGCAGAGAGTTTAAAGGAAGTAACAACAACAATTTATATCTCATCAGCACCTTTAGCGTCATGAAACATCCCATAGAAGCGTTCGAAAGCAAAGTGCGACACCGAGCCATATAAGGTAACATCAGGTCAGCTGACCAAAAGCTTGGTCAAAGGGGGTCGGTTTTAAGCAGCACCTTAAAGGGGGAAAATGAAGGAGAGAGTCGGAGAGGCTTGGGGAGGGAATTCCAGAGTTTGGGGCTTTGACAACTGAAGGCATGGCCACCAACGGTGGAGCGGTTAGAATCGGTAATGTACAAGAAGGCAGAATTAGGGGAGTGCAGGTATCTCAGAGGGTTATGGGGCTGGAGCAGATTGCAGAGATATGGAGGGGTGAGGACATGGAGGGAGGATCTGAGAAGAACAGGATGAGAATTTTAAAATCAAGGTGTTGGGAGCCGATGTGGATCAGTGGGCGCAGCAGGTCATAGGTTGACAGGTCTTTGTGTGAGTCAAGACAGGGGCAGCAGAATTTTGGATGGCCTCAAATTTACAGAGGGTAGGACGTGGGAGGTGCATTGGAATAGTGGAGCTTAAAGGTAATTTTGATTTAATAAGTAAATAATAAATAATCATGAATTATTTCCTCCACCCTCTCTGTTGGAGAGCACCTTGTAGCTACTCAGCAACACCTCCACTCCAGTGATACGAACATACGAACAATGGCAGATGGAAAAGCTCCTCTAGTGCATTTCGCCTGCCTCACACAGCTCTGATCCCTTCAACATCATGACGTGGGGGAGACGGTGGTGCATTGGTAATGTCACTGGACTAGTGACCCAGAGATTAAAAGCAAAGTACTGCGGATGCTGGAAAGCTGAAACCAAAACAAAAATTGCTGGAAAAACTCAGCAGGTCTGACAGCATCTGCGGAGAGGAAGACAGTTAACAGCGGCACTGTTTAAGCAGCGTCTGCTGATGTTAGTGAAATATGTTACATGACCTCACACAATGCAGATACTTGTACTTCACATATGCAAATACACATCAACATCTACCGCCACTCAGTGACCAAGAATGTAACTCACATTGATTAAAAAAAAGCACTTGCACACTCTGCTTTTTGTCACGCTCTTTTAACAAGTGCACAAAAGGGCTAATGTTCACATGTATACGCCATGCCAACGCGAGTTTTGAGATCACCAGCCCCAATGCGACCTCCAAAGAGGACGTTGATTTCTCAGATGCTCTTCCCCCTTTAAGACAAAGCTGCACCTGAATTGTTGCCCATCCTAAATTTCGCTTGTTTGCACCTTAACCTGGTGCCAGAGTTTAATTTGCAGCATTATCCCTGATTCATTGCACCTATCGTCACTATTTAAACTTACAACCTCCGCGAAGCTCCCCCTTCATCCTCCTCCTTTTGAATCCTACCTCAGGGAGCAGGGTGGGGTCATTCTGCAGGAGCAGCTGACGCAGTTCTTTAATGTCCAGGTTGCGAAGTCCATTGTTACTCAAGACGGCCTGATTGTGAGGGGACTGGAGGTCATGAGAATTTGAGCAGGGCTTCCTGAAACAAATAAAAGGATGTTCAGGAAACCTACATAACCTTAGCTGGGTTTAATATTTGCCCTGTGACTTGCGATGTGAAAGGGAGCTACAGGTAGAGCCTTATAACGCATCCCATCTATCACCCTGTAGCCCGAGATGCTCACCACAAGTTTACTGTGCTAGGCTTGCAACAGGGTTAAGCGATCCCACAAACGATGGATAGGTGAGAGCAAAATTCCATAGACTGGATCAAAACAGCTCCACTCACATCCCCCTTGCTCAGCCCTGGTAACAGTAGCAGGCAGGCTCAAGAGAGATGGCTGAGGTGTTTGGAAGCCGTGAGAGTCTAAGGTGCCACATGGATGATATTCGGTCTCCTACAGAGGTGTTTCAAAAAAAAGGTGTCAGGATAGACCCAGCAACCACTGGCCGGCCAGTTTGACCTTGGCAGTGGGAAGGCTTTTCGAAATGATAATCTGGGACAAAATTAACAGCCGCTTGGACAAATTTAGATTGATGAAGGAAAGCTAGCATGAATTTGTCGAAGGCAAATCATGTTTGACCATCTTGATTGCGTTTATTGTTGAGGTAACGGAGGGTTGATGAGGGTAATGCAATTGATGTGGTCTCCAAGGACTTCCAAATGGCATTTGATGAAGTGCCACATGACAGGCTTGTCAACAAAGTTGGAGCCCATGGAATTACAGGGACAGAACAGCAGCATGGATACGAAGAAGGCTAAGTGACTGGGAAAAGAGAGCAGTGGTGAATGGCTATTTTTCAGACTGGAGGAAGGCATACAGTGGGTTCCCTGGGGTTGATACCCAAGTCCATTGCTTTTCTTGATACATATTAATAACTTAGACCAGTGTTGCCCAATAGAAAGTGGTGACGTCACAGGGGTGTGGCTACAGCGGCATCTGCTGATGTTAGTGAAATATGTTACATGACCTCACGCAATGCAAATACTTGTACTTCACATATGCAAATACACTTCAACATCTACCGCCACTCAGTGACCAAGAATGTAACTCACAATGATTTAAAAAAAAAGCACTTGCACACTCTGCTTTTTGGTCACACTCTTTTAAAAAGTGCACAAAAGGGCTAATGTTCACATGTATACGCCATGCCAACGCAAGTTTTGAGATCACCAGCCCCAATCATAGTCCTCTTTTGGATCTACTGAGCAGAAATGCAACGAGCCACGTCTTGGTTCTTAATTAGCCACATGGTGGCTAGTGGCTAATGTATTCGGCATTGATTGAGACCTGGGTGTACAGGGCACAAGTTCAAAATGCGCAGATGGCACCAAACTTGGAAGCGGTGTGAACTGTGAGGTGGTTCGTGACAGACTTCAGGAGCAGACAGAGACGGGCTGGGTGAAAGGGCAGGCATGAGATAGGAAATTTGACACAGAGAAGTGTGAAGTGATGCATTTTGGTAGAAAGAATGCAGAGGTGCAGTATAAAATGAAGGATACAATTCTAAAGGGGGTGCAGGAACAGAGGGGCCTGGGGGGGGTGGGGGATATATGTACACAAATCATTGAAGGTGGCAGGACAGGTTGAGAAAGTAATAAAAACAAAAAAACTGCAGATGCTGGAAATCCAAAACAAAAACAGAATTACCTGGAAAAACTCAACAGGTCTGGCAGCATCGGCGGAGAAGAAAAGAGTTGACGTTTCGAGTCCTCATGACCCTTCGACAGAACTTGAGTTCGAGTCCAAGAAAGAGTTGAAATATAAGCTGGTTTAAGGTGTGTGTGGGGGGGGGGGGGGCGGAGAGAGAGAGAGAGAGAAGTGGAGGGGGGGGTGTGGTTGTAGGGACAAACAAGCAGTGATAGAAGCAGATCATCAAAAGATGTCAACAACAACAGAACAAAAGAACACATAGGTGTTAAAGTTGGTGATATTATCTAAACGAATGTGCTAATTAAGAATGGATGGTAGGGCACTCAAGGTATAGCTCTAGTGGGGGTGGGGAGAGCATAAAAGATTTTAAGATATTTAAAAATAATGGAAATAGGAAGGAAAAGAAAAATCTATATAATTTATTGGAAAAAAAAGGGAAGGGGGAAACAGAAAGGGGGTGGGGATGAGGGAGGGAGCTCACGACCTAAAGTTGTTGAATTCAATATTCAGTCCGGAAGGCTGTAAAGTGCCTAGTCGGAAGATGAGGTGTTGTTCCTCCAGTTTGCGTTGGGCTTCACTGGAACAATGCAGCAAGCCAAGGACAGACATGTGGGCAAGAGAGCAGGGTGGAGCGTTGAAATGGCAAGCGACAGGGAGGTTTGGGTCATTCTTGCGGACAGACCGCAGGTGTTCTGCAAAGCGGTCGCCCAGTTTACGTTTGGTCTCTCCAATGTAGAGGAGACCACATTGGGAGCAACGAATGCAATAGACTAAGTTGGGGGAAATGCAAGTGAAATGCTGCTTCACTTGAAAGGAGTGTTTGGGCCCTTGGACGGTGAGGAGAGAGGAAGTGAAGGGGCAGATGTTGCATCTTTTGCGTGGGCATGGGGTGGTGCCATAGGAGGGGGTTGAGGAGTAGGGGGTGATGGAGGAGTGGACCAGGGTGTCCCGGAGGGAGCGATCCCTACGGAATGCCGATAGGGGGGGTGAAGGGAAGATGTGTTTGGTGGTGGCATCATGCTGGAGTTGGCGGAAATGGCGGAGGATGATCCTTTGAATGCGGAGGCTGGTGGGGTGATAATTGAGAACAAGGGGGACCCTATCATGTTTCTGGGAGGGAGGAGAAGGCGTGAGGGCGGATGCGCGGGAGATGGGCCGGACACGGTTGAGGGCCCTGTCAACGACCGTGGGTGGAAAACCTCGGTTAAGGAAGAAGGAGGACATGTCAGAGGAACTGTTTTTGAAGGTAGCATCATCGGAACAGATGCGATGGAGGCGAAGGAACTGAGAGAATGGGATGGAGTCCTTACAGGAAGCGGGGTGTGAGGGGCTGTAGTCGAGGTAGCTGTGGGAGTCGGTGGGTTTGTAATGGATATTGGTGGACAGTCTATCGCCAGAGATTGAGACAGAGGTCAAGGAAGGGAAGGGAAGTGTCAGAGATGGACCATGTGAAAATGATGGAGGGGTGGAGATTGGAAGCAAAATTAATAAATTTTTCCAAGTCCCGACGAGAGCGTGAAGTGGCACCGAAGTAATCATCGATGTACCGGAGAAAGAGTTGTGGAAGGGGGCCGGAGTAGGACTGGAACAAGGAATGTTCCACATACCCCATAAAGAGACAGGCATAGCTGGGGCCCATGTGGGTACCCATAGCCACACCTTTTATTTGGAGGAAGTGAGAGGAGTTGAAGGAGAAATTGTTCAGTGTGAGAACAAGTTCAGCCAGACGGAGGAGAGTAGTGGTGATGGGGATTGTTCGGGCCTCTGTTCGAGGAAGAAGCTAAGGGCCCTCAGACCATCCTGGTGGGGGATGGAGGTGTAGAGGGATTGGACGTCCATGGTGAAGAGGAAGCGGTTGGGGCCAGGGAACTGGAAATTGTTGATGTGACATAAGGTGTCAGAGGAATCACAGATGTAGGTGGGAAGGGACTGGACAAGGGGAGAGAGAAGGGAGCCAAGATAACGAGAAATGAGTTCTGTGGGGCAGGAGCAAGCTGAGACAATTGGTCTACTGGGGCAGTTCTGTTTGTGGATTTTGGGTAGGAGATAGAAGCGGGCCGTCTGAGGTTGGGCGACTATCAGTTTGGAAGCTGTGGGAGGAAGATCCCCAGAGGAGATGAGGTCAGTGACAGTCCTGGAAACAATGGCTTGATGTTCAGTGGTGGGGTCATGGTCCAGGGAGAGGTAGGAGGAAGTGTCTGCGAGTTGACGCTCAGCCTCCGCGAGGTAGAGTTGCGCCAGACAACAACAGCACCACCCTTGTCAGTGGGTTTGATGACAATGTCAGGGTTGGACATGAGAGAATAGAGTGCAGTAAGTTCAGAGAGAGACAGGTTAGAATGGGTGAGAGGAGCAGAGAAATTGAGACGACTAATGTCGCGCCAACAGTTCTCAATGAAAAGATCAAGAGAAGGTAAGAATCCAGAGGGAGGGGTCCAGGTGGAGGGAGAATATTGGAGATGGGTAAAAGGATCCGTTGAACTGGGAGAGGACTCCTGCCCAAAGAAGTGGTTGAGAAAGTGGTTAATAAGGGTTACAGGATGCTGGGCTTTATATATAAGGGGCATTGAGTGCAAAACCGAGAAAGTTATGGTAAACCTGTATAAAACTCTGGTTCAGTTTCAACTGGAATATTGTGGCCAATCCTGGGGACTGCACTTTTGGAAAAGGTATGGATGGAGGCTTTAGATCAGGTGGGTCCAGAAAAGATCTTTGAGACATGTTCTGGGAATGAAAGACTTCAGTTATGTGGATAGATTGGAGAAGCTGGGATGAAAGAAAAGGTTGAGAGGGGTCTGGACGGAGTAGATAGAGAAAAGTTGTTCCCATGGGTGGAAGAGTCACAAACCAGAGAACAGAGATTTAAAAGATAAATGGCAAAAAAAAATGGGTTAAAAAATGCAGCGAGTGGTTAGGATCTGGAATACAGGTTCAATCACGTCTTTCCAAAAACAAATTGGATAAGCGTCGGAAAGGGAAAAAAATCGGGGAGTGGGCCGAGCTGAGCTGCTCTTGCAGAGAGCTGGCACAGATTCGAGGGGCTGATCGGCCTCAACCCGCGGCGTAACTATTCCCTGAGCCGGTAAATGCCGGCCTTGGCGCACATTCCCAAAGTTAAAGAGGGAGAAACTCCACCCAACGCCTGTGCGCCAAGTTTTGTGAGATAGGGGGACAACCGGATCTTCTGGTCTACGTGAACCAGCTTTAATTGCACAAACAGCTTTTGTTGGACATTGGACTCATTTGGGGGACCAGTGAAAAAGCTGAAGACCTCTGCAATGTTTTGACTTGCGGACCAGGCAGTGGGTAAATAGCGTTCTTCAGCAGGAAGGGTTCACTTCCACACTCACTCGGCTTTGTTTGGTCTACAGTCGTCATAGATAAAGCGGCGACATAAGTGCAGCTTGCCACAGTCCTCACAGTCTCTGTTCGGATAGTTCTTGCACAGCCTGACCGAGGTGACAGCGATGACCAGGTTGGACCCCAGGGCTCCAGGACATTTCACCAAAGCGAAGTGTTGAGTGTTGCTCAGGGCTCGGTCTACGTCCTGCCCACAGACCCCGAAACGGCTACCAACTTCCCTGAGGATGGTGGTGTAAGTCAGAGACCCATCATTGGCACAGAGGCTCTTGAGGCTGAATTCTGTGACTGTCAGTTCCGACATTTCCCCTCCTCGCCTTTTTTATTTTCTCCTTTTCAAACAGGCGAGCTTGACAAAAAAAAATGGTCTCGGTGGTGTGACAGGGAACCCTAGAAACAAAACTGAAAGCAGGAGATTTACTGGCTGGCTGTGGGTCAGCCCCAGTCAGGAAGGAGGCTTTCATCTTAACCCTTCAGTTACCAAACTCCCTTTGTCAGTTTTCCCCCTTGATTCTGCTGGGGCACAATGCAATAAAAAAAAACCTCAGGCATCAGGTCACCATATCGGAGACTGTGAGCGTGTGTTAGCTATTTGACTGTGGAGGCACCATGGCAGAGCCTGTTCTTACCCTCACTCAAGGAGCGTGTGCACTTCCCACCAGGGCTCACTACAAAGGAACCAGGAGCGGGACCCCTAGCTTATGCTCTGTCTGTCTGGACGTTGTAGCATCTTCATGGTCTGCTTTTGAACTACATCCGCAGCCAAGGCTCAAAACTAACACTGACCATTAACACCTTTGTTACCTGCAGACTTGGCTATTCCAATGCTCCCTTGGCAGCCTCCCTTCATCAACTTGAGTTAATCCAAAGCTCCGATACCATATCCTAACTTGCACCAAGTCCTGTTCACCCATCGCCCCTGTGTTTGCTGACTTACCATGGCTCCCTATCCAGCGATGCCTTCATTTAAAATTCTCATCCTTGTGTTTAAATCCATCCATCCCCCCACCCCCCATCTCTGTCATGTTCTCGAGCCCGAAAACTCCGAGAGCAGCGTGTCTCCAATTCTGGACTCTAGGACATTCCAGATTTCCTTTACCCACGATTGAAAGCCCTGCCTTCGGCTGCCTGGTCCCCAAGCTCTGGGATTCTCCCTCAATCTTACCCATGACATTGTCCCTTAAAGCCTACCATTTTGACCAAGTTTTTGTTCGCCTGTCCTAATATCTCACGTGGTTCAGTGCTAAACTTTGTCCGATAACGCTCGTGTAGAAGCACCTTAGAATGTTATTCGATGTTAAAGGTGCTATATGGAAGCATCTTTGTGTTGTTGGCTTTCTCTGTAACTGAATGGCTTAGTGGGATTGCTATGATGTGTACAGTTGGCACAAAGCAAACAGGTTGCTGAGCTAAAATGCAAAAATGCCAAGATTATGGAACCAAGATCGCATTCTGTCCAGAACTGCGTTCCTCATGTGAGGCAAAAACCATGTGTTGGTGCTGGGGGAGCTAATCTCAAACCAGTCCTCACACGGCACGCACAACTGTCACCAGGCGACCATCAAGATGCAGTTCAGTCCTTTCGCCAGATAATAAACTCAAGTAGTGTCCATGTCAGCTGTGGCTCAGTTAGTAGCACTCTCCCCTCTGATTTCTAAGGTTCAGAATTCAAGGTTCTAGAGCATCCAGCCTGACACACACACACTGCTGGATTGAGCGGGTGTCGGACCGAGTGAGTACCGGGCCAAGGGAGCTCTGCACCAAGCCAGTGCTGCACTGGCAGAGGTGTCATCTTTCGGATGAGACATTAAACCGAGGCCCCACCTGCTAGATGGGGTGGATGGAGACGATTCCATGGCACTATTTCCAAGAGGAGCGGTGGAGTTATCCCCGGTGTCCTGGCCAATATTTTCCCCTTCGAACAACATCACAAAAAGCATTACCTGGTCATAATTACATTGCTGTTTGTGTGAGTTTGCTAAATGCAAAATTGGCTGCTGTCTTTCCTACGTTGTGACAGTGGCTACACTTTAAAAAGTATCTCTTTGGCTGTAAGATGCTTTGAGGCACCCAGTGGTCTTGAAGAGTGCTATATGAATGCAAGTTTTTTAAAAAATGAGTGGTTTTTCTCATAAGGAACAAAGTAACCTACAAATTGATGGAATGGGCTGAGACTCACCTGTAGTGTCCAAAGTTTGAGTTATAAGAAAAGCTTGCACTTAGGTACCGCCTTTCATGACCGTAGTATGCCCAAAGTGCTTTTTAGCCAGAGTACTTTTGAAGCAGCTACTGTTGTAAAGTGTAAGTGCTACAAGGCACTAAATAAATGTATATTTTTCCTTTGCGAACGCAGGGTGGGGTGAGGGTGAGCAAGCATATGAAAGAAGTAATTTTATCTTTCTGTCATGAAACAGTCACCAAGAAATCCTAAAACAGTGCCAATGCCCAGGAAAATAAAAAGGGTCAAGACCTGTGTTCTTCCAGAACTGTAGATGGCACTATTGCACAAGATTTAAATGGCATTGAACTCCTGATTGGCCTTCTGTAAGTAGTAGTGATCTACTGAAAAGCACATACTCTGCTCATTTCTCCGTGCCTTGCAGACTTACGCTTACCTCTTTGGTTGCTTGTAAGAGCCTACTTTCAATTTCAAGTTATCATTCTTTCTCCCCCTTGGCCTACATCCCTGTAATCTTCCTTCAATCGCCTCCCTCAGCAAGTTCCCATGCCTTAGAATATGGCCAATCCAACCTTGTTGCCTTTTCTTGATGATATTGACTAATGATCTTTCCTCCTCCACCATCCCGAGAACTACTCCATTGCTCTCGTGTTCTCTCCAGCTGACCCACTCCATCCTTCTCCAGGGCATTTCACAACTTTCTAGTCTGTGGATGTCTGTTTTCCTCTAGGTCCATGGGTCAGCCCCGTACAACAAGACACCCCACATCATAGCCTTGATCATCCCTATGCTGTGCAATTTTCTGCTTGGAGAATGCAATTTTATGCTGTTCTTGCTCTGCATGATGACCGTTGGAAATTACATTTCTATGGACTTTATGCCCCTGCTCTTCTAACTTCAACAGGCTTTGTGAAAAATAACACCAAAATATTTTACTTCCTTTGTGCTAATTCCTGGTTTACTGTAGCTTCCTCTTATTCACTTCAACCTTAGCGGTGTTCTGTACTATCATTGTTTTCCCAATACGCTAATGAAAAAAATGCAAATGCTGAAAGTGGGAGGGAGAGAGAGACAATTACACACAGAGGGAGAGGTGCAGAGAGAGACACACACAAAAAAATTTAGAAATACAGACCAGTCAATGCTTTTAAAAGGGAGAAAGCATAATCTCCACGCCTGTTACCTTGCCATTCACACCTCATCTAGACATCTTTTGCTTCTTTACTTGCCCCGTTATCATTCCCTTTGGCTTTTGTATCATGAACATGGAGAGATAATATAAAGGATACAACTCTAAAGCAGGTGCAGGAAGAGAGGGACCTGGCTGTATATGTGCATAAGTCATTGAAAGCGATGGTGCAGGTTGAGGGAGTGATTAATAAAGCATTCAGTATCCTACGCTTTATTAATAGGGGTATATAGAGTACAAGAGCAAGGAGCTAATGTTAAACTTATGTATGATACTAGTTTGGCCTCAGCTGGAGTCTTGTGTCCAGTTCTGGGCACCACACTTTAGGGTGTGAAGGAATTGGAGAGATTGCAGAAAAAAGATTCACGAGAATGAGTTTCAGGATGAGGAACTCCAGTTACTAAGATAGATTGGTGAATTTGGAACTATTTTCTTTGGAGAAAGCCGTGAGGCGATTTGATAGAGGTATTCAAAATTATGAGCGGTCTGGACAGATAGGGAGAAACTGTTCCCACTTGTGAAAGATTTGAAGTAATTGACAAAAGAAGCAATGGAGGCACGAGGAGAGGAACTTTTTCATGCAGCCAGTGGGAAAGGTCTGGAATGCACGGCCTGAATGTGGTGGAGGCAGGTTCAATCAAGGCATTCAACAAGGGAATCTTAAGGAAGAGTCTGCAGGGTTACAGGGAGGCCAAGGAATGGCACTAGGTGAATTGCTGTCAGAGAGCCAGTGCAGACACAATGGCCCAAATGGCCTCCTTCTGCATTGTAACAATTCTGTGATTGAGAAACCTTTCATTTAATCTCTCCTGCCCTCTCACACACCTTCATTTCTGTTGGACTTCTCCCTTTCACTTACTCAAAACCCAACACATTTCTAATCCTCCTCAGTTCTGATCAAAGGTCAGAGACCTGAAAACATCGGTTTTCCTTTCCACAGTTGTTCCTGGCTTGCTGAGCCTTTCCAGGAGAGGACAAAGATGGGCCGAGACTATGGGGCTGACACTGCTCCTCTTCCTACCATCAGCAGGAGGGCAGAATAGGACCACACTGTCATGACATCACAGAATTAACCAACGTAATAGTGGGGCTTTAAGAAATGGAAGTGGGGCACTCAAACACCTCGTCTTTGTGAGTATGTATGACCTGCAATTTCAGGATGTTCCAAAATGCTTTACAGCCAATGAAGTACTTTCAAAGACTGTTATAATGTAGGAAATGTGGCAGACAATTTGTGCACAGCAAACTCTGACAAAGCTGAGAGATAATGACCAGAAAATCTATTCAAGTGATTTTGATCCCATCGTCTCAAGCCTGCTCCACGATTCAGGTTAGATCATGACTGATCTCTTATCTCTAACTGCTTTTGTTTCATTTCCTTTGAAACTCTTACCTACCTAGAATTTAGAAGTCTTGCTTCTTAAAGTCAAGGACCCTGCACCCACAGTCTTTTGGTGGAAGAGTTCTGGATATCAAATATTCTTGGGAAAATTGTCACTGATTTCACTCCTTAATGGCCAAGGTCCCATTCCAGTTGCACCCCTCTTTCTAGCGTCAGGCCTGTGATCCCTCCCTCCTTTCAACCGTCGTTTCTACCAGATTCAACTCCCTTCTGAATACCTCCACTGGTATTCTTCACCACACAAACTTGTCAACCACCAGCAGTGCTCTGTGGGCAGCAATCTCAACTATCGGGCACCACTCCAAACAGCCAATTTATTCCTTGGGGATTAGCATTTTAAAAATTGCATCATGTCCCTCTTGCCTCTTCTACACACTCCTGGCCCAGTGGATCAACAATCACCATGCTGCTCCATATTGCCTTCTAAAATATTTACTTCATCAGCAAGGTCCTTGCAATTCCATGGATATGTACCTTTTCATGGCAGCTGATAGAGACGACAGGCAAAACGTGTTTAGTGACAGGTTGTATTTCAGCACATAGCCAGTCATGTGCCTTCCTTTATTATAACCAAATAGAACAACTACAAATAATTGGATTACATCAAGGTTTATTTTTTTTTTATAAAAAGAGGTTGCAATCATGTTACCAGTAATTACTGAACTAAAAAGTATACAGAAGAAATAGTCTGCAAATACATTTTTTGCAAGCAATAGTTAATTTAAGTAAATGTGGAACCAAAAAACCTACATTAAAGCATGAAGCAATGGGAAAGGAGGGTCTAGCCAGAAAGGATTGGAATTAGAAAAGAACTTCAGAATAATTCTTTAAAATTCAACATTCTAAGTATTGTCTATGAGGCAGGACGGTAATATACAAATTTTACAAACAGGGTGTGATAGCAGGTTGCTTGTGGTTTATGTAAGTGGGTAACATGACACAAATAGCAGAGGGAGATGAGGAAACAATTAAAGTGTGCCCATTCCAGAGACTTCAGATGTTAGCCTAAAGGAGAGGGAGAGAAACAAAAACACAATTTGATCAATAAAAATTCTGAATGAGCTTCAATTACATAGAATTTTACATCTCAGAAATAAGAAATTCAGCCCAACAGATCTATGCCAATGTTTATGCTTCACACAAGCAGCCTCTTGCCTCACTTCGACTTACCCTATCAGCATAGCCTTCTGATCCTTTCTCCTTCACATACTTATGTAGCTTTCACTTAAATGCATCCATGTTATTCTTGTGGTAAATCAAGCAAGAGAAAATTGTGGTTAAAGCCACAACATTCACTTGCTCAAACTCAGCAAGCTACAATAATTCTACTATTTCCTAAAAATCTGATAGACTTGGGAATGGTGTCAGATCCTGAACCTTTTTAGCAAACTCCTCCTGGGGTAGTCTTCTGATTCGTGAATACCCAAACATGTAGTTTTCACTTACTGGTCAAAATGAACTGCGATTTACACTTGGCTAAATGCCAGTTAAATACCTGCTCTACATTTGATTTTTCTCATCAAGCCGTCAACTGTGGAATGAAACTTTTGCTTCTCTGCTCAACTTTTGGGAACAGCAATTGAATGAGTAGAGGACCAAAGCAACAATGACCCTCAAATTGAGCAAACGAAGGGAATATGCTTTTCAGGTTTGACAGTTCATGCTTGAATAGTTTTATCTTTGAAATAATCTTTTTGAAAAGGAGCACTATTCTCCCATTTCCCCCTCTACTTCACGTATCACACTTGGCTGAGGATGGAGAGAGTTAATTCCATGCCACCTAACTCCTCTAAAGCTGGCTGTTAGAGTTGAATCACTGGAGCTGGTCAATAATTCTCTGCTGCCCAACCCCATGGAGAGGTCACTCTCCCCGAGTTCAATACCTCCATCCTCATTCTCTTGGGTGAAGACGGATGTGAAGTATTCATTCAACACTCTACCGATGTCCTCTGGCTCCACCCATAGATTGCCCCCTTGGTCAGTATTGGGCCCTACTCTTTCCCTGGTTATCCTCTTCCCATTAATATACTTACAGAATATCTTGGGATTTTCCCTTTTAACAGCCAGAGCTTTCTTTATGCCGCGCCCAGTAAAACAAGCATTGGAAACATCACTTTGACCACGGTTTAAAGGGTCGTCAATAACCCATAGAATATTGACTGGATCCTTATGATTTGCTGCTCTCATCAGAGTCATTGCTCACTTTTCAACTGGTTCAGTTTTGAGAATTAAAGTATTATTTTCAGCACATCATCAGACTGGGGCTCCATGTGCCTGTTCTTGCCATTTTCTATTGAAAACAGCTCTTTCCTCTCTTTTGAAGTTAAAAGGCCTAATGAGCAGACTGATTTAGCTAGACAGAATCCTAAATTGTAATACCATTCTTAAAAGGTAATTCAGTCCAGTATGTTGAAGCACCCAATCTATTTTACAGTTCTCAGGAAAATGTTCATTATGTCCTCAGCCTTCTGCACTGTTCCAATGAAACTAAACTGAAACTCAAGAGCCTTCCGGACTCAACATAAAGTTCAGCAATTTCAGCTCATAACCACTGCTCCCTTTCTTCCAGATATCCCCTTTATTCAATATTCACAGAATCTCACAGTGCAGAAGAGGTCCTTCGGTCCATCGAGTCTGCACCGACACATCAGAAACACCTGACCTACCTACCTAATCCTATTTACCAGCACTTGGCCCATAGCCTTGAATGTTATGACGTGCCAAGTGCTCATCCAGGTACTTTTTAAAGGATGTGAGGCAACCCGCCTCCACCACCCTCCCAGGCAGCGCATTCCAGACCGTCACCACCCTCTGGGTAAAAATGTTTTTCCTAACATCCCCTCTAAACCAAGCACAGATCTCTGTGGTATGCCACTGGACACTGGTTTCCAATCACTAAAGCATCCTTCTGGCATCACCCTCTGCCTCCTACAACTAAGCCAATTTTGAATCCACCTTATCAAATTATCCTGTATCCCATGTGCGTTTGCCTCCCATGTGGGACCTTGTCAAAGGCTTTGCTGAAATCCATATAAACTACATCAACTGCACTCCCCTCATCTACACACCTGTTCACCTCCTCAAAAAATTCAATCAAATTTGTTAGGCATGACCTCCCTCTGACAAAGCCATGCTGACTATCCCTGATCAAACCTTGCCTCTCCAAGTGGAGATGGATTCTCTCCTTCAGAATTTTCTCAAATAGTTTCCCTACCACTGACGTGAGACTCACTGGCCTGTAGTTCCCTGGCTTATCTCTACAACCCTTCTTAAATAGCAGAACCACATTAGCTGTTCTCCAGTTCTCTGGCACCTCCCCCGTGGCCAGAGAGGAATTAAAAAATTGGGTCAGAGCCCCTGCGATCTCCTCCCTTGCCTCCCTCAGCAGGCTGGGACACAAATCATCAGGACCTGGAGATCTGTCCACTTTTAAGCCTGCCAACACCTCCAATACCTTGTCACTCCCGATATCAATTTGCTCAAAAACCTCGCAGTCTCTCTCCCTGAGTTCAATACCTCCATCCTCATTCTCTTGGGTGAAGACGGATGTGAAGTATTCGTTCATCGCTCTACCGATGTCCTCTGGTTCCACCCTTAGATTGCCCCCATGGTCAGTAATGGGCCCTACTTTTTCCCTGGTTATCCTCTTCCCATTAACATACTTCCAGAATATCTTGGGATTTTCCCTACTTTTACCAGCCTGAGCTTTCTCATATCCCTGCCTTGCTCTCCTAATTGCTTTCTTAAGCTCCACCCTGCACTGTCTGTACTCCACTAATGCGTCTGCTGATTTGCTTCCCTTGCACTGCTAAAAGCCTCTCTTTTCCTTCTCATTGTATCCTGAATATCTCTGGTCATCCAAGGTTCTCTGGGCTTGTTAATCCTTCCTATCACCCTTGCGGGAACATGTTGAGCCTGTACCCTCCCCATTTCCTTTTTGAATGCACCCCCACCCCAACCATTGCTTCTCTGTAGATTTCCCCACAAGTAGCTGTTCCCAGTCTACCTTGGCCAGATCCTGCCTTATCTTACTTAAATCTGCTCTCCCCCAATCCAAAACAAATGTTCATTCTCTTTTAATTTTTATTTGTTCATTTTTATTCACTTATTTTTATTCATTGTTTTATCCCCACCTTTTATCCTATTTTCAACCTTTTTTCCCACCACCGTCCCCCCACCCCACCCCCACAAGGAGCATCTGTTGTTTGTTCATGTTGTTTTTTCCAGAGTGCTCATCCTTGTCCTATTATCACACTCCGCTTTCTTACCTTAATGCCACCATCAGCACCTCCTTTAGCCAGTACCACCTTCATTAACACCCCTTTGTCCTTTTGCCCATGACATTTCTGACAATCTCTCCTTTGTCTCCACCTATCACTGGCCTTCTATCCAGCTTCACCTGCTCCACCCCCCTTAAACAGTATAAATTTCATCACATTTTTACTTCTCTTTAGCTCTGAAGAGTCATATGGACACGAAACGTTAACTCTGTTTTTCTCTCCACAGGTGCCGTTAGACCTGCTGAGTTTTTCCAGCATTTTTTGTTTTAGCAACAATTCTGCTATTGTTATTTCAGCTCCCTCGACAGCCATCTTCTGTTTCTGCACTTGCCCCTTTATAACACCCAGTTGCCCAGCACCATCATCCCTTTTGTCATTTGATCACTCCTGTCCTCCACCCCATCACAAAGCTTCCTTCATGTTCTTTGCTCCTCTTCCCCCATCTTCTATTGCCCCCCACCCCACACCACCCAGGGGTTACTGCTTAAAAACTGTCACACCTTCAACAACTCCTACATGAAAGGCTGTTCAATCTCAAACGCAAACTGTTTCTCTCTACACTATTTTCAGTACTTTGTTTTATTTCAGGTTTCCAACATGTGGAGTTTTTGAGATATAATCTCTGGGACTGATATGTAGAAATGAGAATTTTCTCTAACTTTCATATACATTCGCCCTCCCCTCCTACAAAAGCTTTATCTGAATAATTAGTCCTCCCGACAGCCTCCTGAGCAGGAAGGATCTGTTCACTCATTTGTTATCAGATTAAATATCTACTGCAACATTTAGAGAGCTGGACTGCAAGGCCAATCTGACCTAAGAGCTGTGCCCGGACAACGAAAGCCATGATCATGCCTTTTAAACAAGTACACGATTGAAAAATTGTGTATATACAGATATTTATTGATTGCAGCTAATACCTGTACTTTGGAACCTACTTCCCAATGTAACCAGTGCAGATTCCAGAGACAGGATAAGTACAAATGTATTTGAAATGGTCGGTATAAGTGAAATAGAATAACAAAAATATCTACAGGGCATATTTTTGACTATGCACTTAGATTCTACAGATCCTTTTTTTAAGCTTGTAAATATCCATCCGGTCAGCTACACAGTGGAATGTTTTCAACAGCACATTCAGTCATTAGCACAGCTATGGGTTGGGGGCAGCTGTATGGATTCAGTGAAGCTTGTATTCAAGGGGACCCTTGAAATTTATTAATGTCTCTTAAAATCGATGTTAAAACATTAAGACTCATGAAGTGTTCCAACCTCAGACTCCATGTAAAGCATACTTGGAGGCTGTTTTGACATTAGCATCATGAAGTCATGCAGCAGCAGTTCTGCTATGCAATAACATGATAATAGTTTTTAAGGTGCAGACCATAAAATTAGTAATATTAAATGTCACATGTGTCTTCAGCTTGCTAATTATTCTGCAAGAAACCACCAAATAAGGTCACTTCCAACCCAGTTTCTCTCAAACATTGCCAACTAACTCTGGGGTATTGTACCAGGGCAACCCCTAGTTAGCTTGGCTGAGCATTTGCCCATGCACAATCGCAGATAGCGAGCTACTGAGCTGTTCAACAATGAGCAGCATTACAGTTGAAGCATTATGATTCTCAGCCTACAACACACATGTAGTTTTCAGCAAGAGTTACCTGATGGGCCTGGATTGTGAATAGTGCAAAATGTACAGTGAACTCAGATCTATCTCCATTCTCTCTAAAGGATCAAACTAACAAACTATGCCAGTGAGAGAGTGACAGGCACCACTTCATAGAATCTTTACAGTGTAGGAGGCCATTTGGCCCATCAAGTCTGCACCGGCTCTCGGAAAGAACATACGAAATAGGAGTAGGCCATTCAGCCCCTCAAACCTGCACCACCATTCAATAAGATCATGGCTGATCAGCCCCAGGCCTCAACTCCTCATTCTTGCCAGTTCATAGCCCTCAAACCCCCGATATTTCAAAAATCTATCTGCTTCCTCTTTAAATATGTTCAGTGATCTAGCCTCCACAACTCTCTGGAGTAGAGAACATCAGACATTCACTACCCGCAGAAGAAATTCCTCAGTTTTAAATGAGTGCCCCCTTATTCTGTAACTATGTCCCCTAGTTCGAGATTCCCCCACTAATGGAAACATCTTCTCAACATCTAGCCTGTCAAGCCCCCTCAGAATCTTGTACGTTTCAATAAGATCACCCCTTAAACTTCTAAACTCTAATGAATAAAGATCTCACCTATTCAGCCATTCTTGATAAGTCAACCACTTCATCCCAGGAGTCAGCCTAGTGAATCTCTTTTGAACTGCCTCCAATGCCAGTATATCCTTTCTTAAATAAAGGTTCCGAAACTGTATACAGTACTCCAGGTGTGACCTCACCAACACCCTGTACAGTTGCACTTCCCTATTTTTAAACTCCAGCCCCCTAGCAATACAGGCCAAAATTCCATTTACCTTAATTACTTGCTGCACCTACATGCTAACTTTGTGTTTCATGCAAGAACACCCAGATCCCTCTGTGCTGCACTTTTTTGGAGTCTCTCTCCATTTAAATAACAGTCTGCCTTTTGATTCTTCCAAAATGCATGACCTCTCACTTTCCTACATTAAACTCCATCTGCCAAGTTTTTGCCCACCCACTTACAGCCTGTCTGTATCCCCTTGCAGGTTCCTTATGCCCTCCCACCCATTTTTGTATTGTCAGCAAATTTGGATACATTACATTCTGCCCCCTCCTCCAAATCATTAATATAGATAGTAAATAATTGAGGCCTTAGGATTGATCCTCATGGCACTCCAGTAGTTAAGTCTTTCCAACCTGAAAAAGGCCCATTAATCCCGAATATCTGTCTTGTATGTGTTAGCTAATCCTCAATCCATGCTAATACATTACACCCAATACCATGAGCTCCTATCTTGTGCAATAATCTTTTATGTGGCACCTTATCGAATGCCTTCTGGAAATCCAAATACACAACATCTACTCATTTCCCCTTATCAACTCTGGTTGTTATATCCTCAAAGAACTGGGGTGCCACATCAGCAGTTTTCCAATCTGCTGGGGCCCTCCTGGAATCCAGAGAATTCTGCAATATTTTGACCAATGCCTCCACTATCTCTGCAGCCACTTCCTTTAAGACCCTTGAAAGCAGGCCATTAGGTCCTGGTGACTTGTCTCCCTTTAGTCCCATTAGTTTGTCAAATACTTTGTTCCTTGTGAGAAATTGTTGCAAGATCTTTCCTCCCATTAGCTCCTTGCTTATCTGATATCTTTGGGATGTTTATACTGTCCTCCACCATGAAGACTGATGCAAAATATTAGTTTAAATTATTTGTCGTTTCCCTATTCCCCATTATCAATTCTCCAGTCGCAGCCTCCAAGGGTCCCACGCTCATTTTAGCCACTCTCTTTTTATATACCCATAGAAGCTCTTTGCTGTTTGTTTTTATATTTCTTTCATAATTAATTTTCTCCCTCTTTATTAGCGTTTTAGTCATCCGCTGCTAAAAAAATTTCCAATCCTCCGACCTGCCACTACTTTTTGCCACTTTGTATGCCTTCTTTTTGATTGGATATTCTCCTTGACCATCTTGGTTGGCCACAGGTGGTTCATCCTTCTCGTGTCCTTTTTTTTTTAAAGCTGGGATAAATTTTTGCTGAGCGTGATGAAATATTATGCTTAAATGTCTGCCACTGCTCTTCCACTGACCTTCCCCTTAGTCTACTTTCCCAGCCCGCTTCAGGCAATTCTTTCTTCATACCTCTGTAATTGCCCTTTTTTAAGCTGAAGACATTGGTTTGAGACCCAAGTTGCTCACCCTCAAACTGAATTTGAAATTCTACATGTTGTGATTGCTACCCCTTAGAAGATCCTTAACTACGATATCTCTTATTAACCCCACCTGATTACACATTACTAGATCTAAAATAGCCTGTTCTGGGTAGGTTCTACAATGTATTGCTCTAAGAAACAATCCCTGATGCACTCTACAAATTTGTCTTCATGTTACCCCGCCAATCTGATTTGTCCAGTCAACATGCAGATTAAAATCACCCATGACAATTGTAGCGCCCTTCCTACATGCCTCCATTATTTCCCAATTTATACTTTGTCCTACAATGAGGCAACTCTTTGGGGGCTCATAGACGACTTCCACCTGTGAGGACTTCTCCCTGTTATTCCTTATTTCTACCCAAACTGATTCCACATCACAAAAGAGCATTCTACCTAATTCCACTCCCCTGCCTTATCCCTGTAACCTCTCTTTTCAGGGAGCAATCCAATTCTCTTCAGAATAACTCGATCAAACCTGCCTCCACCACCCTCTCAGGAAGTTCATTCCAGACTTCAACCACCCTCTGGGTGAAAACATTTTTCCTCACATCACTTTTACTTTTACCAATTATTTTGAATCTGCCCTCTGGTCCTTGATGCTCTCGAGTGGGAACAATTTCTCACTATTTACCCTGTCCATACCCTCAGGATCTTGAATACCTCTATAGAGTTTCCTCTCAGCCTTTTCTCCAAGGAAAACAGTCCCAACCTCTCCTCATTGATTCAAGGGATAAACAACTGCATCTTTCTTGTGAATCTCCTCTGTACTCTCTCCAATGCCTTCATATCCTTCCTCAACGATAGAGCCCAAAACTGGACGCAGTATTCCCGATGAGGTCTAACTAGTGTCTTATACAAATTCAACATGACTTCCTTCCTCTTGTACTCAATGCCCCTATTAATAAAGCCTAATATAATATATACTATATGCTTTATTAACTGCTCTCCCAACATGCCCTGTCATCTTCAATGACTTATATACATACACCGAGGTCCCACTGTTCTTGCATCTCCTTTTGAGTCTCTCCCTTTATTTTATACAGTCTCACCAGTTGAACTTCAAGGCTATCCTTATCACAGTTGACGGTTCCAATCTTCCTATCATTTTCAAATTTTGAAATCCTGTCCTAAACACCAGTCTAGGTCATTAATATATATCTGGAAAAGCAAGGGTCCCAACACTGACCTCTGGGGAACTCCACTACAAACCTTCCTCCAATCTGAAAAACAACCATTTATCAATAATCTGTTTCCTGTCACTCTGCCAATTTCTTATCCAAGTTTTATTCCATGAGCTAGAATTTTGCTCATGTCTGTTGTGTGGCACTGTATCAAATTTTGCCTTTGAAAATCCATATATACATCAACAGCTTTGCCCTCATCAACCTTCCTATTACCACCTCAAACTCCAGCAAGTTAGTTAAATATGATTTCCTCTTAATTTATCCATGCTGGCTTTCCTTAATTATCATGTACTTCAAAACGATTTAGACAGGTTGAGTGAGTGGGTAAATACATGGCAGATGCAGTATAATATGTACAAGTGTAAAGTTATCCACTTCAGTGGGAAAAACAGAATGGCAGAGTATTATTTAAATGGTAATAGACTGGGAAATGTTGATGTACAAAGAGACCTAGGTGTCCTTGTACACCAGTCACTGAAAGCAGGCATGCAGGTGCAGCAAACAGTTAAGGTGGCAAATGCTATGTTAGCCTTCATTGTGAGAGGACTTGAGTACAGGAGCAAGGATGTCTTACTGCAGCTGTACAGGACCTTGGTGAGACCACACCTGGCGTAGTGTGCGTAGTTTTGGTCTCCTTACCTAAGAAAGGATATAATTGCCATAGAGGGAGTGCAGCAAAGGTTCACCAGACTGATTCCTGGGATGGTAGGATTGTTGTATGAGGAGAGATTGGGCCAACTAGGCTTGTATTCACTAGAGTTTAGCAGAAGGGGAAGGGATATAATTGAAACATATAAAATTCTGACAGGGATAGACAGACAGGATGCAGGGATGATATTTCTTCTGGCTGGGGGTGGGTGGGGGTGGTGTTCTAGAACAAGGGGTCATAGTCTCAGGATACAGAGTAGACCATTCAGGACTGAGATGAGAGGAAACTTCTTCACTCAGAGGGTGGTGAACTCGTGGAATTCTCTACCATAGAAGGCTGCGGAAGCCAAGTCACTGAATATATTTGAGAAGGAAATATATAGATTTTTGGATTCTAAAGGCATCAAGGGGTATGGGGAGAACACGGCAGTATGGCATTGAGATAAGAGGATCAGCCATGATCATATTGAATGGTGGAGCAGGCTCGAATGACCTACTCCTGCTCCTATTTTCTATGTTTTGTCTAAGTGACTATTGATTTTGTCTCAAACTATAGTTTCCAGAAGTTTCCCTACCACTGAAGTGTCATTTCCCTCAGTACTCTTGGATGCATCTCATCTGGTCCTGGTACATTATTGTATCGAAGTATGGAACTTAAAATAGACGTCTCAAAGCACTTGCACAAGGAGAATAGTCAACACTGACTAGGAGGTTAAAGCACACAATAATGGAGGGGTAATCAAAACACAAAGCTCTTCAAAACAGGGAGCAAAACATCAAGGCAGAACAAACTAGAGAGCAAGTTCTAGGGAGCAAGTGCATGGTGGTTAAACAAATTGCCAGTTAGAGAGAGCATCAGACAACGCTATTCATGACCGCATCATCTTTATCCCACACTCTGTGCCCTTCCCCCATAGTGCTCAATTTTTTTTCACGTATTCATCCATTTGTTTTATGGATTTTGATTCCACACCTGTTTATGGTAGGCCACTCCATGTCCAACTACTCTTTGCAAAAAAACACATCTTTAACCTTTCCCATTGTTCTTTTAGTGTTCATTTTAAATGCATGCCCTCTAGTTACTGACTCACAAATCACTGGAAATAATTTTTATCTGTTTACCTCATCATAACTTTAACTCCTCTATCAGATCTTCCCTTAATATTTACTTTTATAAAAACACCGGTTTCTCTCGTGTCTCATAATTGAAATCTTATCCTTGATATCATCTTACTGAATTCCCAATATGCTAACTGAAGCCTAGCCATTATTTGTGCAGGTTTAGCATTGCCTCCTTGTTCCTATTTAAGGCCCTTATTTATAAAATCAAGGATCCCACATGTTGGTTACGTTTTATAAAAACACAGCATTTTCAACTTGCCTTTCCCTTCTGTGTTTCCAAACCAAAAGACTTCTCTTTCCCTTTTAAAAGTTTTACTATTTAGTTATTAATTTTTCCTTTCATTCTTCCTCCCAATATGAATCAGCTCACATTTCTCCATAAATACCATCTGACATCTATCTACCTGACCTAATAATCTGGATATGTCCTCTTGCAAGTCTCAGACTTTTCACAGAGCTCCCAATTTTCGTATCGTAAGGAACATATCTTTTTATTTCTGTTGGACTGTGGATTAGAATTACAATGGCTGGTGTGAAAGACATGTCCACTGGAACAGGATGATATATATAATATATATATATATATAAAATAAATAAATAAATATATATACAATGTTGCGTCCTGGAACAGAGTATGCCACGAATAACAAGATAGTTCTGGAAAGGAGTCCTGGACCAAGGGAGCTGTCTGACAACAGCATTTTAATTGGTTCCTGACCAGGTTTTGTGTTGAGGGCAGTGCAGCTGAATAATTCCTAGCCTGAAAGGAACAAGGCCTAAAACCTCTTGCATGTGGAAGATTCCAGTAATTCTACAAAGTAGAAAGCTCCTGGCCTGCAAAGAGAAAGCATCTAAAAATCTCTTTTCATCATATTTCTATGACTTGCTCTCTCTGAGCAAACCCCTATAAAAAGGAAAAGGGGAAAGCCACTGTTAGAGAATTGAAAGGCAAGTTCTCAACCAGTGAGCTAAATACTGAAAGTGCTGGCAGACCACCTCATGTCATCAACAAGAGCTTAAAGGAATTTGGAAGACACTGATCAAAATCAACTCATCGAATCCTGTACTCCGGACTGGTGCTGTTGAACTGTTTTATCCCACTCTTATAAACTTATTAAGTTTACAAACCTGGTGCTCATATTCTGTCAACCTAAATTGAACAGTTAGGTAGAATTAGGGCAATCTGGTGGGTTGATCAAACTTTTTCCCATTTGTCACAGCTCAGGAAGCAGTGGGGCTTGATATTGCAGCGCACTGTCCCCAGTGAGTCCTAACAGTGTCATATCAAAAGTTGACATTACACCCCATATCCAAATCTAGAGCAATGGTCCCAATATTCACCCTAAGAGTACCACTGAAAATAGCTTGCTAGTCCAAAAAATTGATTAACTGCTATTCTCTTTAAACTAAGTTTCTATCCATCCTGCCACATTCACTGGTTTCACCAAAAATAATTTTTGATGATGGAAATTGTGCTATTTTGCCCTAAGTTATTTTAGCCTGTAAAAGCCACAGCAGGCATTTGATATTCCAAAATTTATAGTGATGCTAGTATTGTAGAAAACTACATTTAACCCATGAATAGGTTACAGTAAATAGAATAATTCAATTCTACCAACGTGGATCATCAAAAGTGGACAGCAGAAAGGAACAAGATCTGCTTCCAGGAAAACTCAAACTGCGCATGGGGACGGAGTAGACAAAAATTGCCCTATTGCTTTGCATTTCATGGTAAGTTCTGCCACATTGACATGGCTGCCCTTGTTGAATGCCTCTGACTGATTGGTGCATGGCCTCAGCTGTTACACTGTGCAGAGTTTGTAGGTTCATTTTCTAACCTAATACTGAACCAAATGTTCGATTGGAACAGAGCTGTGGGAGATCACCTTTACAAGCTTTTCTGAGGCAGAGTGTTCCAAAGTCGCACAACCCTCGGAAAAAAAATCTCTTCATCTCTGTCCTATAGGGGCGACCCCTAATTTTAAAACAGTGTCCCTTAGTTCTGGACTCACCCACAAGAGGAAACATCCTTTCCATGTCCACCTTGTCAAGACCATTCAGAATCTTATATATTTCAATCAAGTCACCCCTCACTCTTCTAAACTCCAGTGGAAACAAGCCCAGCCTGTCCAACCTTTTCACATAAGGCAACCCACTCATTCCAGGTGTCAATCTAATAAATCTCCTCTGAACTGCCTCCAATGCACTGACATCCTTCCTTAAATAAGGGGACCAAAATTGCATACAGGTCTCACCAATGCCCTGTATAACTGAAACATCGTCCTTACTTTTATGTTCAATTCCTCTCCTAATAAAGGATAGCATTCCATTAGCCTTCTTGATTACTTGCTGTTCCTGCATACTAACTTTTTGTGACTCTTGCACAAGAACACTTAGTTCCCTTCTGCACCTCAGAATTCTAGTCATTCTCCGTTTAAGTAATTCTCTGCTTTATTCTTTCTGCCAAAATGAACTTCACATTTTCCCACATTATACTCCATCTGCCAGATTTTTGCCCACTCACTCAACTTATGTCTGTCTGCAAACTCCTTACGTCTTCTTCACAACATACTTTCCAACCTATTTTTGTGTCATCTGCAAATTTAGCTACCATGTCTTCACTCCCCTCATTTATGTCATTGATGTAAATTGTAAAACGTTGAGGCCCCAACATGGGCCCCATACAGGGCTCCACTCGTCACATCCTGCCAATCAGGCAAAGACCCATTTATGCATACTCTGTTTTCTGCCAATCAGCAATTTTCTACCCTGGCGACTATGTTATCCACTCCACTATGAACTTTTATTTTCCGCAATAACCTTTGATGTGGCACCTTATCAAATGCTTTCTGGAAATCCAAGTACAGTACGTCTACAGGCTCCCCTCTATCCACTGCATGTTACTCCTTCAAAGAACTAAAAAAATCCCTATAATGTCATGGTCAATTTCGGATTTTATTAATTGAAATTAAATTCAACCAGCTGCCATGGTGAGATTTGAACTCATGTCCCCAGAGCATTAGCCTGGGCCTCTGGACCACTAGTCCAATGACATTACCAATATGCCAAGATCTCCCCAACTTTCTTTGCATCAACTCACTGAAAGTTATATTAATAAGCTGCACTACCATACTGTAAGGGATCTACAATATCTGCAGGCTGAAACTTCTGTATGATAATGGCACTTAGTTTTAACTCGAAGGTTGTGAGCGTTCCTGAAAACTTTGCACTACCACGATGCTAAAAATATGCAAACAACTATTTTGTTGTATAAAATGATATGTGCAAGCATAGGTACAAAATCACTCACCCTTACAACATCCCTTTTGTGCAAATGATCAGTTTAGACAGAATTCAGTATTTATGTCATTATAGATAATGCCTTCAATTTTACCTATGCAAATTAATGAGTAGACACCATTTCCTTGTTCTAACTTTCCTTAATGAAAGGAATCGCAGGGTTGTGACAACTGCTGTTATAGCACCATCAAGGGGGTGCAGCAACATCAGGCAATACTTGAATCTAATGAATTCATTACTAACTCATCACCTCTCTTCCTTCCCTGTAGTTTCCAACACCCTCTTGCCTACGTGATATGCATTCCAATCTTCCTCACATCGTAGGAGTGGGAAAAATACAAGTAATTTTACTGAGGCACAACAGGGACAGAGAGAAGTTATGAGGTATATTAGAAAGTCAGAAAAAATCTGCCCTTTGGGGAAGTGTCCTAAAAATTCTGTGTATCTACAAACATGAGCTGGGTATATATAACTAAATAGCAAGGTCTCAATTACAGGGGTTTTAATCATTAATTGAGAGTAATATTTGGCTTTATAATTGTATAGCTTTTTCGCTGATGTTAATGAGGCTCTTTAAATAAACTGGATTGATGACCTTCCCCACGCCCCCAAATAATGCTAGTCCGAGTTCTCTTACCTTGCATTAATGAGGTACTGTGCAAGGCTTATGTTGGCAGGGGATCCAGTAATAGTAATCTGGCGTTCCGTTGAGCCTTCTGCTGCATTAGCTATTTTAATCTGCGCCCCAGACATTTGTCTGATCTCATTGATTTTGCTGCCTTGTCTGCCGATTATACATCCTATTAGCTGAAAAGAAATTTGGGGGAAAAAATTAAGTCGAGCAACCAACCAACGAACTGGTAGAGTGTGCAACATTGAATGCAGGCTGAAGATGCAAGAACAGAAACAGACAGAAGTAAAGGCATTTCAGCCCATTTAAAAACTCTCTTTGTTGCTTATATTCATGATAAAGATCACCACTGGCCATTTGCCTCCTCCTTGGCAGCCAACCCCATATCTTACTATTCCACGCATGCTTGATAAAAAAGTCCATTTCCTCTTTAAATGCTTCAACTAAGTCCTGGTTCACTATGCTCAGTGGCAAATTTTCCCAAAAATTAACCTCCAAACGTGTTGTAGTTATTCCTAAATTGCAATTAGTTTGCTTGTTCACCTTTAAAACTGAGCAAACGGAAAAGCAGGCAATGGAAACATCAAATTATTTGAGCTGAGAAGATGGGTGATTACTATGATACCCCATGTTCATAATATTGAATGATTTAAGGCACTTGTTAATGAGGAAATTAAGGTGTTAAGTTATCCAATGGCTTTTTGACCACAGCTAAACTTGTTGGAAGCAGTAAAGAAACTACCGATTCCCCTAGTACTGTGCTGCTTGATGAAATTTCACAGCAGCAGACGGACAGTTATTTCACCTATTCAATGTGACAAGGTGCTTTGAAACATAGAAGTGCCTACAAAATAAGCAAACTCTACGGAGTGCTTTTATTTCTGTAAATGCTCTTCGTATAGTGCCACGTACTTGCGTACATAATACACTGGCACATGAAAAATATTAATGCTCGATAAAACTTATTTTTCAATTTTTGCAGGATTCTTAATTTATTTTGCTGTACAGATATCCTGTGGCGTCTGCACTTAAGGGCAATCCTGAGGTATTTAACTCGAGCTTTAATCTGTACCTTAAAAATATTATATTCATTGGGAATAAGTTACTTTTACATGCTGTATGACTACTCACAGGAGTGCAGCTAAAACTATTACCATGTCATAAATATAATTCAAGAGAACCTTCTTTATTCAGTATGTGGTGCGGGTGTGGAACTTGGCCCCTCCCCCCAACATGTGATTTGCATACATGTACTTAAGAGTAAGCTAAATAAGTAAATTAGGGAAAATGGAATAGAGGGTATGCTGACGGAATCAGATAAACACGGGCATAGACTATTTCGGCCAAATTGCTTGTTTTTGTGCTGAAAGTTCTACAATATATGTAATTTTATTCATCGTCGTACGGATATTCTATACACAAATTGTACATATATTCTGTTACAGATGTACACTATTAAATCTTGCCACACTTTATAAGTTAGGTTTTAAAGCAAAAACATTACAGTACTCTCAACACAATCAGTAGACAAGTGTGTCCCGGTTATATTTAAGTGTACTATGGGGTAAAGGAACAATCTTGGGTGTCTCCAACATTGGGAGGAACCAGCATGTCTCACTGGTCAGCCACTGCATTCTACCGCATTAGCATTTTAATCTGCGCTCCAGACATTTGCCTGATCTCACTGATTTTGCTGCCTTGTCTGCTATTACATCCTATTAGTTGAAAAGAAATTTGGGGCAAAAAAAATTAAGTCAAGCAACCAACCAACTGGTAGAGTGTGCAACATTGAATGCAGGCTGTTGAAGATGCAAGAACAGAAACAGACAGCCCCTGACTAGTGAGGTGCTGACCAATCGTGGTCCATCTGCTTCAATGGGTGCTTGGAGCTTAGAGTTGCTCCTCAACAAGTGGACCGAATCATCACACCAGGCATACAAACAAAACAGATAAAAAGAAAGAAGATGCCAACTCCTTGATTGGCAAGCTGAAGGCCAGGGCCATGTGCACAGGATTGATAGGTGACATGCAGCTGGTCGATAATACGCACAAGTCAGTTGTGATCCACATGGAACTTGATAGGTTGAACATCGACATAAGCCTCATCTCTTTTAGGGAAGCTGTCGAGAGTGGATCACAAAGGAAAACATTACACATTCTTGTGGCAGGGCAAGAGTTCAGAGGAAACACATGAGCAAGGTGTCTGCTTCACTGTTAAGGAACTTGATGCTCTCGATGATACAAACTACCCCCTCCCTCAAACAAATAGATCAGAAGGTGCTCTCTCTATCCACCTCTCAACTCAAACGAGGCCAGTTAACCTCATGAATATCTCTGCTCCAATGCTATGCTCCACTAGAGGGGAAAGTCTAGTTCTATGAGGAATTTGACACTATCAGCAGAGTCCCTAAGTCAGAACATCTTTATCTACTGTGGGATTTCAATGCAAGAGTGGGTGTGCACTATGAGGCACAGCACTCCTGCCTTTGACATCATGGGTTGGGAAATAAGAACGGAGGGTAATTGAGCTTTGGTGCTATCAGGAACTTTGTGTAACGAACACTTTCTTTCAGAACAAACCACATGTCACAAGATGTTCTGGAAACATCCAACATCAGGGCATTGGCACCAGCTAGATCTGATCATCGCCAGATGTGACTCTCTCAACAGCTTTAGAGAAAGATCACTCTGGTGTGCACCAGGGTTAGAGAGCAGCCCTTGAAGCTTTCTCATTCAAAGCAGGGAAACTGTCCTTGTATCAATGTCAGCCATCCTGCCTCCAGATAAGAATTAACAGTTCTCGACTCGACTAAAGGTTATAAGAGTTAGACGGGAATGTGGAAATCGAAACACAAGATGATCAGCATGATCTTATTGAATGGCAGAGCAGGCTTGAGGGGCCGAATGGTCTACTCCTGTTCCTGTTTCTCATGTTCTTATGACTCAATTTACAGGCACTCGCCAGCATTCCCACACAGGTGCAGAAGCAAAATGGAACATACTTTGAGACACCATTTACAATACTGCACTCTCAACATACGGGAAGCAAGAGCAGAAAAACGCTGACTGGTTCAATACTAACATTGCTGTGATGGAACCCATCATTGATGCTAAGCAATCCACATTCATTGACTACGAGAGAGATCTGGGTGAGAAGACCCTGAGTGCACTAAGCCGCTCAAAGTAAAATCCAACTGACTGCTAAGCGCTGTGTCAATGACTACTGGTTACAACTTGGCCAGAATATTCAGATGTCCTCTGACGCAGGGAATGCTAAGGGCATGTATGATGGGATTAAAAGGCAACATGTCCATCATCAAAGAAAACAATTCCCTTGAAAACAAGGACAGGGAGGTCATTATCAATGCAATAAACTGTTGGTGTAATGGGCAGAACACTACCTTGAATTGTACCCTTGGAAGAACATGGTCACTGAGGAAGTTCTAGACATCGGAGAGCCTGCCTATCAAGGAAGAGCTAGATATTGAATCCACATTGGAGAAGCTATTGATTCACTTGCCACTAGAAAAGCTCCAGGTGCTGATGTTATACCACCTGAATTCATCAAGCACAGGAAACCAGCATTCCTGCATGAACTTCTTGCTTTCTACTGGAGAGGGGATATGCATGATTCAAAGATGATCGCAGAGATCACAACACCTCCGCTGCAAGGACACCTACAAGTGCAATATGAAGATGGCAGACATTGACACTGACAGCTGGGAGGCAGTCACTGACAGCTGTGGCCTCTTGACAGACTGCTTGGGGTTCCTAAGCCACACCAGGCAATGTTTAGCACAGAATTAGCCACCAAGACTTAAACTACTGTCTCACAAGACAAAGCCCTTGTAATTAGCAATGTGGCCAAAGAAGTGAATAGTCTGTCTCTCCAGTGCAGTTTGTCACAATATCTTAAATTCTAGACACTTTCATACATGAAAATGAATCATGTACAACGGCTTCCTTAATTTATTTAACCTTCATTGCACAAGCACTCAGTGGGGAATCGTGCAACATACAGCCTTTTGTCACTGTGATGCTCATGTGATATGTGTGAACCTATGGAGATGACAGACATTTTTACATAAAAAAAAAAAGACACATGGACAATTTATCTTGACCCAAAGTGGAGTCTGGGGTCAGGTGACTTTTCCTGATTTCTGCTTTGACAAGGACTAATTCATTTCTATGGAAAGTCATAAATGTAAATGCCCGTAGGTAGGACCTTCCCTTGAAAAGATATTCAAAATGTGAGATCACTTGTGCAAATTACAGCTCCTACAGAAACTCAAATACGTTCGAGTGGCTTCCCAGACTCTGTCTGTCAACTCGAAACTGAGCAGAGAGGGGTATGAAGAAACCTAACATCGTATCATCTGTGTGGATAATAGAAGTATTGATGTGGTCACATGATCAAAACCAACTTGAGGTAACACATATTATTCCAAAGGCAAGCCAGGGGCAGGTCAGTCTGGGACGAACAGCACAAAAGGGAATGCAAGTAGTACAGAACCCTGCCTAACAACCAGTCAACTCAGGCAGTGAGAGGGGGGATAATTTGTTTCATCTGCAAGAGTATCTCTTTTCAACAGAAGCTTGGCCACAACTTTGTATGAAAACCCAGAGGCTTTCAACCTCTCTTCAAATAACCAAGAGAAGAAACCCATTAGGCCTGCAACAACTTCAGGGACTCATTAAGGACACATGATTCGTCTCTTATTATTGTTAATAATCTAAGTGTACCCATCATCATAACATATTTTCTTGTGTATACGTGTGCTTGAGTGATTGAGTGTTTTTGCTGCATTTACATTTTGGGTGTTGTGTAAAAAATAAATGTGCCTCACCAGAAAACCTGTTTGTGTCTATCCTTTAAAGTCACAACACTCAACGACACAAAAGTGAAGATTTTATTTTTAACTTTATTGGAGTGGGGAAAGAATGGTCCAAGATATTTAAATTATATTAAACAATTTGATTCCATAGTATAATTTACTATGATTTTAAAACTTCACATCAACTTGCTTTAAGTAAACAGAACACGTACATTAACAGATGTTACTATTGCAGCAGATTGAAAAATTCTTGATATGCAATCATTTTGTAACAATTCAACTACTTTTTCAATCTAAAGATTTGTTGGGGCACAGGAATTGTTGGAATGAAACTCCCTTTCAATGCTCTGTTGCATTCACTTTGGAGACCTCTGCACTCCAATTCTCCCCTCTCGCACATCCTGATTTTTATTGCCTATAGCTACCTAGGCCCTAAGCCTTGGAATTCCCTTCCTAAATCTCTTTACTTCCCTCTCTTCCTTTAAGGTGTGCTCCTTAAAACTGACCTCTTTGACGAAGCTTTAGATTTCCTGCCCTCATGTCTCCTTATACGGCTCGACTTCAAATTTTGCTTGCTAACATTCCTCTGGAGTGCCATGGGATCTTTTTAGCATGTTAAAGGTACATACAAATATACGAATTAGGAGTAGGCCACTCGGCCCCTTGAGCCTGCTCCGCCATTTAATAAGATCGTGGCTGATCTAATTTTAAACTCCACTCCACATTCTAGCCTACCCCCAATAACCTTTCATCCCCTTGCTTATCAAGAATCTATCTACCGCTGCCTTAAAAATATTCAAAGGCTCTGCTTGCACTGCCTTTTGAGGACGAGAGACTCATGACCCTCGGGAAAAAAATTCTCATCAATAAAGTGACCCGTTATTTTTAAACAGTGACCCCTAGTTCTAGATTCTCCCACAAGAGAAAACACCCTTTCCACATCCACCCTGTCAAGACCCTCAGGACCTTATATGTTTCAATCAAGTCACCTTACTCTCCTAAACTCTAGCGGATACAAGCCTAGATAGTTCAACCTTTCATCATAAGACAACCCTTCCATTCCAGGCATTAAGTCTAGTAAACCTTCTCTGAACTGTTTGAAATGCATTTACATCCTTCCTTAAATAAGGAGACCAATACTGTACACTATACTCCAGATGTGGTCTCACCAATGCCCTATATAGCTGAAGAATAACCTCCTTACTTTTATATTCACTTGCTGTTCCCTGCATATGAACCTTTTACGATTCATGCATTTGGACACCCAGGCCCCTCTGCATCTCAAAGGTCTGCAATCTCTCACCATTTAGATAATATGCTTCTCTTTTACTCTACCTGTCAAAATGGACAATTTCATTTTTCCTCATTATGCTCCATTTGTCAAATCTTTGCCCACTCACTTAACCGATGTCCGTTTGTAGCTTCCTTATGCCCTCTTCACAACTACCTATCTTTGTGTCATCAGCAAATGTACAACCATACCTATGGTCCCTTCATCCAAGTCATTTATATAAATTGTAAAAAGTTGAGGCCCCAGAATTGATCTCTGTGGCACACTACTTGTTACATCATGCCAACCAGAAAATGATCCATTTATGCCTTCTTTGATCCTGTTAGCTAGCCAATCTTCTATCCATGCCAGTACGTCACCCCCCATACCATATATTCCGCAATAACCTTTGATGTGGCACTTCATCAAATGCCTACTGGAAACTCAAGTACAGTACATCCACTGGTTCCCCTTTATCCACAGCATATTCTTCAAAGAACTCCAATAAGTTGATTAAATATGATTTCCCACTCACAAAACCATGTTGGCTCTGTCTAATTACCTTGAACTTATTTAAGTGCCAAGCTATAACATCTTTAATAATAACGTCTAACATTTTCCCTATGAACAGATGTTAAGCTAACTGGCCTGTAGTTTCTTGCTTTCTGTCTACCCCCCTTCCCCCCCCCACTCCTTTTGAATAAAGCAGTTACATTCACTATTTTCCAATCTAATGCGATCTTGCCTGGTATAGGGAATTTTGAAAAAATTACAACCAACTATCTTACTAGCCACTTCTTTTAAGGCCCTAGGATGTAATCCATCAGGACCCAGGGACTTGTCCACCTGCAGTTCCAACAATTTGTTCAGTACTGCTTCCCTGGTGATTGTAATTTGAAGTTCCTCCCTCCCTTCCATTTCCTCATTTACAGCCATTTCTGGGATGTTAATTGTATCCTCTATGGTAAAGACCGATGCAAAATATCTGTTCAATTAATCTGCCAACTCCTTATTTCTATTATTAATTCCCCAGATTCACTTTCTATAGGATCAACGCTCACTTTGCTAACTCTTTCCTCTTTTAAAACATCTATAGGAACTCTTACTTCTAACTAATGTTCTCTCATACTCTAATATTCCCCTCATCAATCTTTTCGTCATTTTTGCTGTTTTTAATATTCTGTCCAATCATCTGACCTGTCACCAATCACAATTATATACTCTTAGGTTTGATACTAGCTTTAACTTTAGTTAACCACGGATGTTGTGTCCTCCCCTCAGAATTTTTTAGTGTCATATAAATAGCTGTTGAGCATAACGATGATCCGATAGCTAGTTTGTACTAGAAATGTGCATCCGTTGATTGCGTTTTCACACTTCTTAGAACAGTAGAAACATAATTCTGACTGATACCCAATTTGGAGACACTCAGCTGTAGGAAGTTATATAGCTGAGATTCATTTGACTTAAACCTTGTTGTTGTAATTTCATACAACAGATTCTGTTAGAAAATTCTAAGTGGCTGAAGAAACAACTGCAATTTTGCATTATTCTTGGTACCTCGCAAATCTGATGTTTGCATACAATGCTACAATATTGTTTTTATAACTCATTTCATATTTCCAGAAGACAGCTTGTATAAGCTGATAAAAGTTGGGACGAACAAATATCATTGCATTATGCTTTTCAATGATAGTTTAATGCACTCATATTAAGGCTCATGATGGATACATATCTTCTTACTTTTGAAACCTGCTTTATATAAATATTATCCTCTGGCATGCAGCATGGAAATTTTTTAGTTACTTCAAAAAGAATTGAATTAGGTTATTTACTGCAACAACAAAATTATATGCACTGCATTCTTTTGAGAACACACCAAGTCTTCCATCCCTAGTTGCCCTTGAGAAGGTGGTGGTGAGCTGCCTTCTTGAACCACTGCAATCCATGCATAAATGTTTAAAAATTTAAATTCCAATTTAGGAAGATCATATGAACATAAGAAATAGGAGAAGTAGGCTGTTCAGCCCCTTAAGCCTGCTCCACCATTCAATAAGATCATAGCTGATCTATTTGTGTTTCGAATTCCACATTCCCATCTATCCCGACAATCTTTGATTTCCTTGCCTAACAAGAATCTATCTACTCTGCCCTAAAAATATTCAATGACCCTGCCTCCACCACCTTCTGAGGCAGAGTTCCAAAACTACACAACCCTCAAAAGATTTCTCATCTCTGTGCTAAAAAGGCAACCCCTAATTTTAAAACAGTCCTCTTCGCAGCCTACTTTTCCACCTATCTTTGTGTCATCTGCATATTTAGCTACCATGCTTTTGCTCCCCTTAATGAAGGCATTGATGTACATTGTAAAAGATTAAGGGCCCAGCACAGACCCCTGTGGGACTCCAATTGTCACATCCTACCAACCAGTCGAAGACCTATTTATGCATACTCGGTTTTCTGCCAGCCAGCCAACCAATCTCCTATCCATGCTAATATGCTACCCCCTGCACAATGAGCTTTAATTTTCCACAATAACCTTTGAGGTGGCACCTTATCAAATGCCTTCTGGAAATCCAAATACAGTATGTCTACAGGCTCCCCTTGATCCACAGTGCATTTTATTGCTTCAAAGAACTTCAATAAATTGATTAAACATGATTTGCCTTTCACAAAACCATGCCAACTCTTCCCGATACCTTGAGTTTTTCTAAATGCCCAGCTATAACCTCCTAATAATCAATTCTAACACCTTCCCCACAACAGATGTCAAGCTAAATGGCCCATAGTTTCCTGTTTTCTGCCTCCCTCCCTTCTTGAATAAAGGGGTTACATTTGCTACTTTTCAGTCTGATGGAACCTTTCCAGAATCTAGGGAATTTTGGAAAATTAACACCAGTGCATCTACTACCTCTTCAGCCACCTCTTTTAAGACCCTAGGATGAAGTCCATCAGGACCCGGAGACTTTGTCAGCCCACAGCTCCATCAGTTTGCTTATTACGCTTCCCCAGTAATTATAATTTCACCAAGTTCCACTCTCCCTTCCACCTCCTGATTTACAGCTACTACTGGAATGTTTTTTCTATCTTTTATCGTGATGACAGAAGCTAAATATTTGTTCATTCAATCCACCATTTCCCTATTATCTACTATTAACTCCCCATTGTCACTCTCTAGAGGACCAACACTCACTTTACTTAGATAAAAGCAAAATACTGCAGATGCTGGAAATCTGAAACAAAAACAGAAAATGTTGGAAAAACTCAGCAGGTCTAACAGCATCTGTGAAGAGAGAAACAGTTAACGATTTGAGTCCGTATGACTCTTCTTAAGAAGAGTCGAATATTTTAAACTTAAATAAGGGCAGCTATGTGGGCATGAAAGCTGAGCTAACTGAAGTGTAATGGGATACTAGGCTAGGGCATTGATCAATAAAGAAGCACTGGCAGACATGTAAGGGGATATTTCAGAATACTCAGAATAAGCATATTCCTACCATCAAGAAAAATTCTAAGGGAAGGACCCACCATCCGTGGTTAACTACAGAGTAGGTTTGGGAATAATGTATTTTGCATGGAAAGAAAGGGAAAACTAAAACAATCATGGAGGAGTCATAGTAGTTGACATCAGCATCAAGACAATATCTTTATAATCAGGAGTTTCAAAATAGTGCCTTTACCCAAAGGAAGTCACTTACATCATTGGGAATGGTGAGTTCATGAGTACTGGCCGGGGGATTGGCATCCAAACCTAAGAAAATATGAGTAACAAATGATAAGCAACAGACTACAGTTGTGGAATAGCAACAATGCAATCCTCTTGCCTTGCATATTTGAATTAGAGGCTCAGTTCCACACAGCCAAGTTTGCACCTGATCTCTCACACATTCTGTTGAATTGATCTTTGACCAGTTTCTCTTGCTATATACAAACCAGACTCACATTTCATGATTTTCACAAAAGTACCTTTAAATTGGCTTTGGAGTAGAGAAGAGACATTTACTGGATTTACATACTGGCAAAGAAACAGCACATTTGGTTGATTTGAGTTTCACTATGCCTATATGAAGCGGTTTTAAACTACCTCTTGAAGAAATGTGTCAACAAAAATATAGGCAAGTACAAGTTACATATTGATTTCAGTTCATGATTGCACTTTTTGGATCTTGCATAAAACAATAGATTGCAAAATAAACAGCAAATAGGAGTGTCAACTAAAATTGCTTCAGATATCTAACATCTGAAATTTGACCTCTAAAAATATTATACTATATCTACAAAGTACTTCCTTTAGTTCTAATGCTGAAAAAATGCACACCATTTGTGTCCTGCAGAAACCAACAAACAATCTTTTCAGATCAGAGATGCAGAATTGCAAAGGATTTTCAGATTAATTCTGATCTTAATCTGTTTAGATTTTAAATGGGTCTGCTCTCTCCATTTTTAAAAACTTCTGTATATGTTCTTTTTTGGTTTTAGACGGCCAATTGATGATGTACTTCCATTTTCAAAGGGGTATTATGGGGAGTGAGTAAGTGCAGAGACAAAATGGCTCTTGGAAAATTTCAAGATCACTTTCAATGCATATCTTTAGTTGAGGTGCAGAATTGGTCCTTTCAAAGATTGGGCACTTGGCTACTTGAAATGTTTCATGTAATGGCCTTGCCAAGAATTGCTGAAAACAGAAGTAGGGTTCAGTAAAATTTCAAAGCCAGCAATTTAAATGCACAGCACTAGAGAGAGGTCCACAAATCTTGTTATTATTAAAAGCATTAGTGACTAATAATAAGTTTGGTAGCTCTTGTGACAGAAAAGAAATCCTTCAAATTAAAAAATCTCTTTTACATGTTAAATTGGAGAGAGGCCAATTGCTAGCTTTTTTAACATTCAAGTTCTGGTCATTGTTTTTGTTAATTTTTCCAAAATCCTTTTGGTTCGAGTCTCCAGCGAAAGAAAATAGAAAATAACAGTCTAGAGTACATTAATCTCAAAGTAATTGTTCAGATTTACATATATTATAGTTCACTGACAGTCTCACCAGGGTAATATATGAAAAGTTGTATCAAAACAAACACTTTTGATTTCTTTTGATACAAAGATCTTGATATTTAGTTCACTGGTTTGAGCTACATAATTATAAGTCATACACTGAACTCCATAGTGTTTCTATCCACCCAAACTTATTTTTGGGATGTCTTAAAATAGGACTCCAAGAACTTAAAAAAACTGTTGTTTTGCTCTTAGAATACTGTCTTGCTGTTCAATTTGAATTAACTTGCTTCTGGGGTATCTTTAGGTAATTGGTTATTGAGTTAAAGTATATGTTTACCCATGTGGTATTTTCAAATAAGTTTTGGCTTGAGATGGAGGCCTGCTTGTGGAAAATACCTTTTGTGCTCAGCACAAAGCCTGATGGGAGAAAGCTTCATTGTTGAGTTGTATTCTTTCCCAGTGCATCTGGGTTAATTAAAAAAAGTTAAAGTTAACTGTTCAATTTTGAACTATGTAGATACAAGTACACCATAGATAAAGCGGTTAGTCAGTGACAGACAGGATTTAATGTGAATGACAATAATGAGAAGGACTAATTATCCCAAGGGCTATTAAGTGTAACAGTGAATATGTATCTAGCTTCTGACTATATCGCGTCATCTAATCATTAGCTTATTCTGTGCAAATCATTAATCTATTGTGGTTTCAATGGGTCTTAGCTGAAGCTTTTAGATCAGGCTAGAACAGTTACTGCATTCAGAGTAATCCATTATGTGATTACCAGAAACCATAATAGCCTTTAAAGGGGATGTGGATAAATATTTGACATAGAAGCAATTACAAGGGTATGAAGGACAGGGCAATGGGACTAAGTGGATAGCTCTTTCAGACAATGGGCACATGTGAAATGGGCCAAATGGACTCCTCCCATGCTCTAAAATTTCATCGATAGATCAGGATCTAATTATTAGATTCTTTAGACATGAAACAAAGAAACAATGCATATAACCTTGTGCAAAGTGGGACTAAAACACAAACTGCAGCTTCTTGGATGACAGTTTTTATTACACTTCCATAGTGTGCGTTTATCAGTTGTAATTATTTTAAACCTCCATTAGAATTGTACATTAACTGAGACATCTCATTATGGGAAAATACCATGCTGAGCGGAGATCCTGGCTGTCAAAGTACAATCAAATCAGGCATTGTCCTTTCACAATTGCAATACTGAAAACCTCATGTTTTGGGAACACCCAGCTAAATATGCAGGACAAGTTATCAGTTTTTATTTGGCTACTCTTTTGCACCTGCAAGACTGAATACATACATCAGACATGTAGAATTTGTGAAAATCATGAGAAATGTGTGTAGCTGCTTTGCTGTAGATTGAAAACTAGCTTCAGGACATTTATATAGCTATGAAGTGACCAACCAATTTTTGTTTGTAAATTCAGAAATTAAACAGTTTGCTAAAAAGGTAAACTTTCTGTTATTTCAAATTACTTCATCAAACATGGAAACAGCCATTACATCTTCTGCTATTTAGTGCAATTTTATATACATGAAACTGTTTTTAACATTCATTTAATACTTTTTCACTCTACTGAGGCTAAAAGTAGTAAAGATGCCGTTGGATTAATGATTAAACTTAAAATATGAGAAACTGATCCACATCCAAACTATACATTCACTTCTTTTTATAACCAAAAGCAAGTTACCAATAGAAGAATGATAGAAATTAAGTCAACTTTATCTTACAAATTCACTAGTTAAGTAAGCTTAGGTTAATCCCTAAAGCACTGAATATATATATCCATTCCAATTTGTTTACAAACTATAAGAGAGAGAGAAAGAGAAGTAGAGAAAAACAGAGAGGTGCCAAGAAAAGGAGCTGAATAGGGCACTGTGGGTACGTACCAGGGAAACCAGGGGTGGTCTGCCCAAGGGGAGTAAAGGGGGTATGCTGCATAGCCAACTGATGAAGCTTGGTCAACTGCTGGGGGGTAGGAGGGGAAATTAGAACTAACTGATTACTGTACAATAAACACAAACACTACTCTTAGAAACAAAAAAAAAATAGAGGCAGTAAACAATGAACCATGCAGCAACATGGCAAACACTTAATTTGATGGAAAATAAGATACTTTTTTCTGAAAATTGCAGATTTTCTATGTCCCACCCTTTCTTAATGTGTCTCAATATCAAAAGGATCGGATTAGGAAGATTGGTACAAGTAACTGGGAATTTCTCCTGGCAGACAAGAGGAAGCAAAGGCTCACCCTCAGCTCTGTGAGCCAGCTAGAAAGTTGCTGAGGTCTTTCTGAAAGTGGATGTCAGCAAGCCAGGCTTCATCTGGTGCCTTATCTGAGAGCTACCGATACCTGCGTGACAAGAGACAGGAGAGTCAGCCTCTGTTGGGACTCAAACATACCCCAGGTTCCCGATTCTTCATTACAGTTTTTTATTTCCATTTTTCCTCTCAAGGACTCTGGTCTCCATGCAGGTTCCTTCAGCTGGGAGGATGGGTGAGTAAGCTGCGGACTTCTCCACAAGGTCGATGCCAGCGCCGCTTTATACTCAGCCGACAAGAGGCACGCATCCTGTGGAGCAAGATGGCCAGTGTCAGAGTTGAGATGCTCCAGTAACATGAGACATCCTGCCTTGCTGTCTGACTGAGAACTGAAGGAACTCATTGCAAGAGTGGTTGGAAGATTAGAGCATCCGATATTGCTGGCATCGAAGAAATTCATCACATGTAGCTGAAGGATTTGCGTTTTAGGCAGCACTGCGACTCAAACCCACGATACAAGGAGTTTTAACCGGTCAAATAAGGGCAAGTTTTTTATTTTACCAAGACACACTAACATTTCAGGACCACACTGCATGATTAGAAGTGTTTTAAGACCACCCATCAACAAGCACAGCAGTGCAGCTAGCACAGTAACATTAAGTTACGAAGAGAAAGGAATCAAATGGATACTGAAAGGCGGGGGTGGGGGGGGGCTCTGTGGTTCCTGATCCCATCCTTCCTAAACTAAGGTGATGAAATATTTATTTTAATAGGTTCAAGATGCTTACAAGATCTTGTGATGTCAAGGAGTGGATGTTTGAAATCTCACTTAGTATGCCTCATTGTGTTGAGGATATTCAATATGGAGGGGGTGGGTGCTAGGTAGAGAGGAAAATTACAAGCCATATTCCAATTAAACAAGATCAGAAGCAATCTGAAGTACTGTGACACTGACTCATTTCAGCACTAGTTCCGTATACATAAATTTCAAGGCCTTAGTAAAATTTCAGATGTCTCACCAGTTTATACCAGTATATAAATTTACAATAATTCAGTGTCTAATTAAGAGCCATCAGTAGAAGTAGCAAGTAGTAAGGGATCTTATAGTGCAAATATCAGGTAGTGTGATTTTGCAGGGAGTTACAGAAATAATGATGCAAAATTGAAGAGGGGTTTGTGGATATTTAAAAGATGAGTGCATTCAGTTTTCTTCACATTCTAGAAGTGGGTGTTTCTTTACCTTGAAACAACATGGTGAAAAATTCAAGCTAACAGATGAAAATAACTGACAACAAATTGGAAAATCATGAAGGCATTAAAAGTCACTTAAAACATTACTGAGTTGAGTGCTTCACATTTTCTATTTAATATGGGAGTATGTTATATCTGTATCCTTTTTACAGTGATTTTTTTGTTCGAAAAGATGCAGCATTTCTTCACTCAGCAGGAGTGACAGAGAACTAAGCCTATTCTTCAGCATTTGTCACTGAGCCACATATGGCAAGAACTGCAAGTGGATGACAAAAGGTGGAAATTCTACCTAACAAGATGCAGAATAATTCTCAGGGTAGCACAAATGTTACTTTAATGCTTGAATTAAGTATTTTAAACTGACAAGTTGTATGTAGCATTAAACAATTCTACCAACAGTGCCAATCACATTTTTAAAATTTCCCTGGCATCATATTTATAATGGTAGGTGTGTTTTATTTGCACTGTGCAGTTTCAGAGAATTCCTTTTGATGGCACAGCTGTCTCTGTGACAGTCATAGTTCTCATTACTACCACCAAGCACAGCCCTCCAGTGCACTGCAGAAGCTGATTAGAGAACACCAATATAGATTTATAAAGGTTCTATGAACCTAAATTATGTTTTGAGGATGTAATTAGACAAAAGAATGCCAATGAATGTTAATATGGAGTTCCAGAAAGTATTCAACAAAGTTCCACATAAGCGACTGATAGTTAAAATTAAAGTTCATGGAACTGAAGGCAAATGATGGCCCTGGTTAAGTGGGTTACATGGGTGGTAGAAGACGGAGAGCATGAATAATGGGTATCCATTTGAGTTGGAAAGAAATGACTAGTGGTGTCCCACAAGGACCTGTGCTGGGGCCTCAACAATTCACTATATTTATTAATGACTTAAGATAACTCACTAGAGAACCAAATAGCAAAGTCTGATGATGACAAATATTTGTAAGTTGTGCACTTGGGCACATAAAATTACAAAGAGACACAGATAGATTAAGCGAGTAGAAAAACCATGGCAGATAGATTTCAGTAGGAATTTCAGGGAAGTGAGAGGTCATCCATTTTGGACCAAGCAAATAAAGATATATCAGAGTAATGTTGAAAAGCTAGGAACAGTGGGAGTCCAAAGAGATTAAGAGATCCATGTAATAGTCAGGCACAAAAAATCAAAAAGGCAATGGGAATGTTAGTCTTCATAACTAGAGGGCTAGAATATATGGGGAGGGAGTTTTATTACAGCTATATAAAGCTCTAGCTAGTCTGTATCTGCAGTGCTATGCACAGTTCTTAGAAAGAATATATTGATTTAGGAATGGCTGCAGCGCAGATTCACTAAAATGCTATCAGGACACCAAGAGTTAGATTATGAGGATAGATTACATAAACTCTGGAATATTAGAAGGTTAAATGGCAATTTTATTGAGATTTTTACTGTTTTGTTAGGAGTCAATAGGGCAGATAAAACTTTCTCTGCTGGCTGAGGAGTCTTCAGACAGGGGAACAAAACCTTAAAACCAGAGCCAGGCCATTCAGAAGAGAAGTCAGGAAACAATTCTTAATGCAAAGCATGGTAGAAATGTAGAACTCTCACAAGTAGCAGATGTTAGCTCCACTAATAATTTTAAGTCGGAGATTGATAGATTTTGCTAGACAAGGGTATAAATGGATATGGGACCAAGGAAGTTCGATGGAGATTGGATCATAAGAGCCATGATCTAACTGAATGGTGGAAAAGGCTCAATGGCCTACTCCTGTTGCTGTGTTGACACTTTTCCTAACCATTTCAATACCAAAGTTCAGGCCCTGCGGGTGTATTAAAATTCGGCCACAAATTCAATTATTTATCCTGAAAAGTAAATACTTCAACTTATGACCTTTGAACCCCATTCCCACTTTGATACGAGCAGTTGACCAGTATTTGTTTATATAATAGCAGACACTGGGGTACAAGGCTGAATAATACCAGGGTATTACAGCTTTCTAATGAAATCTGGTTCACGCTATTTATTGTTCATCTTATGCAGGTTTCTTTTTTTTCTGTTGTTGGTAACAATAGTGTCAGTGTTCAGTAATGAAGGCACTATTCTCATTTGAGTCCATGCCTAGGCTAGAAGTGATATTGATTTTTATTTTACTGGCAGATACAGATTAATGTAGCTTTAAATAGAATTCTTTCCAATGGAAAATGGCTACGTAATTCCGTTTAGAAACATTCTTTATCCCCAAGGGTGTGGAACAATAACCAGAGTATCAGGAGTCACTTCAAAAAAGTGAGACACTTATTTTCCATCAAATACTCTTGTAAACATTACTACAATATAACAAAGTGGTCAGTTAAAAACAGTTACTAGAGATCACAAATACAAAGGTAACTAGTGAAATCTTAATAGAAAATTTCATTATTAATATTCATTAATAGTAATGTACATAATCATGCATTTTATTTTTTCATTTCAAGTCATGATTAGGGTAGAAAGGGGGGAAAACTCACATCTGGGTGTGGAATGGCATACTGTCCCTGAATTGTATAGGCCTGTAGAAGTGAAATGAAAAAAAAGAAAAATCTTCTTCAGAAGTTCCATGTTTGAGAAATCATCCACAACTAGCACCACTGCAAGCACCTGACCTGTGCCTAAATCCCCTACTCTGAAATGCATGATGTCTCAGCAAAGGTTTTGGCCAATTAACTTAAAGGGAAAAAAATGAAATTCCACTATTTATACTGATAGGAATTTTGAACTGGCAAAAGACGCAGGGTGAAGTAACATTAGCAGACAGTTAATTATGCACTCATTTTAATTTAGGAAGTAGCAGCATTTTCTTAGCTAAACCACAGATCATAGAGAGTGAACTATTGTTTAAAAGCATTAGCCAGTTGTACATTAGTATTTGCCACCAGTATGTAATAGCAGTTCCAATTCAAATGATAACCCAAAGCACTGCAAATTACTGAGTTATGTCTTACAAACATCCATTCATCCCAGAGAAAGGACTCCCTATTAAGTTTTCACCACCAGTTTTCCACAAGCTTGTTTTGCACTACATTAAATATCTTTTGATAATGTACACACAGACATATACACGTACACATTCTAAAGATTGTCATGTCACTGATACTATATATTTGTTCCATTTGAATTAATTTTAGTACATTTAAGAACATATGGGGGCAGGATGTGGGTTGTCACAGCAAAGGTTTTGCAGTAATATGACCAGTGGTGCAATCATGTCATTCCACTGCTAATTGCAATTATTCTTGTTTCATTATTAAAACAAAGGCAAATATATGAAAATCACACTGTATAGACATTTGTGCAGGAGATCATCAAACAGCAGCTCTAGTACAAAGTTGCTACAACAACAACAACCGTGTGCCACAAAACTTTCAGGGAAGTTGCTCCAAGAATGAGTGTCTGGGCTAAAGCACCATAATTAGATGACAATTTATTAACACTAAAACATGACCCTGTAAATCTTGGAAAAGGGAGTGCAATAAATGACAATGGAGCAAAAAATTCTGGATGTTCATCGGGAGCAATATGGTACTCTTTTTCAAACATAGTGCAGGAACAAAAAACAACATGTCACTGCTTTCTTATGCCATGATCAAGTGTAGTGCGTCTTGTTAAGCTACATACTATAGGCCAACACTGCTGTAGGGCTGTGAATGGTTCCTACATAATGCATGAACAATATTGAAAGCTGGGCAGTTTAAGTGTGCAGGGAGTATTTGCATGTAAACTCTGCTGTCTCAGCTATGTGGCTGCTATTGAAATCATCTTTTGAGATGTTCAATATTTTTTGGAAAGCATGCATTTTGTAGGTGAAAGTGTCTGTACCAATACCTCACAAAACTGGCCCTGACAGAGCACCACTGTTTTTCCCTACTTTCAACATCTTACATTAACTTGCACATAACATCAGAAAAATGAAACATTGTATTCTTCATATAACATCAATTATCTCCTACACTTACCTTGTGGTTAGGTTGCTTTGGCTGCCACCTTAGCAAGGCAGGTAGGGACTTTACACCGTCAGGTATAAAGCTGACTAAAGACTACCTCAATTCAGCTGGGCAGTCCCAGTTCAAACTAATTGGTATCTAACTATCCTGTTCCTTCAATTAGTTAATGCTGCTGCCTTTGGCATCCTGTTTCAAACACACCACAGAAATCTAAACTGCCTGTCCAGCTTGCGTCTTCTGAAGAGTCTGCGCTCTGGTTATAGAACTTGTATCTATCTTAATGTATTGGTGCAGAGTTTACTTATAGTCTTTAAATTTAAAGATCTGTGCACGTATAACAGATGACAAAAGTAAAAATACGAGAAAGAGAAAAATAATTTAAACTGTGAAATTATACAAAGAAGCGATCACAAAGGTAGAGCAAGTTCTGAAGTTGTCAACCCTGCACAAAAGATTCTAAATAAGAGATCTGAAACATGACTTACAGTGAACAGCAATCTTCAATTTGGCTACAATTACTTCTGCCAGGTTTACATACAAATAAACTATTATACAACTATATCTGAACTTTTAGGGTGTCAAAATAATATCTTTCTTAGGTGTGTGCATGGCCATCATGTCCCTAAGACTCTGTACTACACATCAGTGGTATCTTTTCTTGTTGCAGACATCACTAGGTTGGCAGTACATTCCTTGGGTAACTGGCATCCGAATTTTGTTTTTGCAGCAAGCCGCACTGACAAACTCCTGCTCAAAAGTATAACAACAATGTAAACCTTGCTTCTTGCACACAATGGCTTTTCAAAGAATTATCTGTAGTTTATTGCTGCCTTAAATATAACTTTTAAGCTGAAAAACCTCTTTTCTCTCCTTCCCCACTCTTTTCCAAGACCTGCCACATCTTCCCCATCAGTAACACCAGGCCGGAGAACTACTTTAGTGGGGCATAAATGCTAACATGGACTGGTTGGGCCAAATGGCCTGTTTTGTGCCATAAATTCTATGTATATAATCCTATGTATCTCCATTTGCAGTGGATAGAGGCACAAAAGTCACTTTTCATATTTCCATTGTGAGGTATCTGATTCCTCGCATGATGAAATGGCAGAAAGTAGTAACCACTGGGAAACTACAGCCGCAAACCAAAATCACTTGATGGTACAGTACACGCAAGAGCTGTAAAGCACTGCAGTCAACACCATCATGCTTTTCAGAAATATCTAAGAAGCCTGCTTACCTAACCTGTTGCAATGGAGGCACATGTCATCACTATATGTAATTTAAGTAGGATCATTTATTTCTGTTGATACTGGTTAACATAATACTTTAGAACAATGGCCCCTAGATAGCATTCAATCACAAAGTTTTACTCAACTATTGTAAGAACACTGTTTATAGTAAGAAATATATTTTCCTAAATTCCATTTTGGTTGGAGGTCAAAGCACTGTAGCCCCAGACAGAAAATTCTATGGTTGTTAAACACTGACTAATATTTTAATTAAATCATCTCAATAAAACGTTTATCACTCATAATTAGCTGGGAACTCATTAACTGGAGCTTGGACCATCCCATCTACTATCCAATTGAGTGGTGAGAAATCATCAAGTGGGCCTAACTCAATCAGTGGCTTAAGCTAACAGTACTGAATGTCAATAAGGAAATGTTTAAACAACTTGAAAGGTTTCTGGTTTCAAAATATGTGATAGTTACTCAAAATATAGACAATATCTTTGCTGAGACAAGCTGCACATTTGGGATGTTCTGAAGCTACTCAACTGCAGCGTCACACACACATGTATGCAGTCACTCAAGTGGGAGCATGGATAGACAGACAGTCGCGCGCGCACGCACACACACACACACACACACACACACACACATACATATACAAGTCTTCTAAGCAGTTTCTGACACGGTTTAGTGGCCATTAGGATACAACATGCAAGTGAAGATGAGAAACCTGAATGCACTAACAGGCAGTGGCTGGTGCTGCAGTAAGAGGCTGAGGTTGGCTGCGGAGGCCGAGAGGGGATCTGCTCTTACCTGGCCACCTGCAAAAATGACGGGGGCAGAGGCGGGCTTTGGGCGGTAGGGGATGGTGGCACCTTTCGGTGGGGACTAGGAGGGACAGGGAAAGCATGTTAGAAACAGCATTAGAACAGGTTCATTTCTGAAAAAATAAAAAGGTAAATTCAATCACAAAACAGAGAAAATACATAATAATTACAAACACTTAACAACTGCAGTATCTCTTAGCCTAGAATTCATTTAATATAGATAAATGCATCACAAGGTTAGACTTTTAATTAAAAAAAAAACCTGAATATAGAGAATCCGTTATTAATATAGAAATTATTCAATGTTGTTCAATGTTCTGTTCTTCCCATATGTATACAACAAAGTTATTCAAAAACACCAACCATCATTTGCTTTTGCACCCCACCCCACTCCCCCCCCCTCCTCCTTGCCCCCCCCCACATCCCCCACCATCCCTACCCCACCCCACCTCTATAAAATCAATTTTGGACAAAGCTGCAAGGTTCCTACTATTTCTAACTAGCTCTGAAAATATATTTCAAGAGCAAAGGGCTAACTAACAGGAAATTGGTGGTACTACGTGATGTCAATCCAAGGGCCAAGGGCCAAGGACCAAAGAGCTTGGGGATGTGGCAGAAATGGAAGCTCATTGCAGCTTCAAATTTTTTTCCTAAAAACATCCATCTTGACAAATCCAAAATAAAACAGGGTAGGATATAATCTCAACTTGATTCCTCATGGTATGGGTTTACAAAGACTACCAAATGGTCAACCAGCAAGCTCAGAAGAGGCTGTAAAGATAGGTGATGTGTGAACAAGAGGGAAAAAACTGGCAGAGTGGTAGAGATACTCTGCTGAGGTTGAGGCAGAGAAGAGGTAGTTTTACACTCGATCAGACCTATTATATGTTTATTATATAATTGCCTGATGTGGTCACTGGATGCAACAATCTGTAAAGGTGTTTAACTTGCTAGTATGCAATAGGTGAAGTTTACCAAAACATATTTATTTGAACAGAATACAACAATCGTACATGAAGGTAAGGGCTTGGTAGACTTTACAAGTTCATTCCACGAGGAATCAAGCTGAGGCTGCGCCTAGCTCATTTTTTGTAGGAATTTTATATTGTTCAATATGTTTTTCTAAACAAAAATTTGAAACTGCAATGAGCTTCTATTTCAGCATTAGGGAAATTGAACATTTGTCTGTGTGCCAAATGACACCATTAACCACTCTCCAGGCAGTGACAACAATGATTAGATGCAATGCAGAGCTCTCCTACATTATCCAGTCACTATTACATATTGTTGCTTTGTCTGCTGGAGTGTTAATGATGCTTAAGAATCATGGGACTAGGATGGGGTTATTTGCCAATGATTTGACAAACTAGTTACATAATTGGGTACACTTAGTCAACCTGGATAAATGACATACTTCTAACAATCCTTGTGTGACAAAACACTTTAATAAAGTAATTGAAGATTTCAGGAAAATATCAACATCCTCCAAAATCTTGTACCGAATGTGGAAATAAGATTCCTCACGCTTGTGAAGTGATGAAAAATTGTGAAATGTTGAATTTATTTGAAGGCATCTAATCCCTAATTTACAACAAATTGCCCCTTACCTCGCCAGTCTCCTTTAGCGATTGCATTGTGCATATTTGCTGTTCTTCACTTCAATCAAAGTGGAACTGCGGCAAAGGTATTTCAATATACTTTGAAGCTTACTGAAAAAAATTCTCCTCCACACACTACTCCATTTACAGACTAGAATGCAACTTAGTCAGTGTCAGTAACTTATGATTACTGCTAATACTGCTTAAAATTGACTGGTGGAAGATTGCTAAAGGAAGAAACAGATTCACAAAATGCGAACATAACTTGTATTAGTTTCATCTTCAAGAGACACCTTAATAACACTGATCTTCACTCAGGGCACTGAGAACAGGAAAGGCAAGGTGAAGTGAGCTTGTCTTATCCTGCCATCTTTTTAATTCTAGAAAGGTTCCTCACTTCCTACTGGTCTGAGAACTAGAATAAGCTAACTTGACATGATTGGTGATCGCACAGTGGAATTTATTTCACTTTTACATTCACACTTAGCCGCAGGACTGTCAAGTCTGATGTAAATTTATGTAAAACCCATGCTTTTAGTTTCCAGAATGATACTGGGAAGTACCTCTCCCATTTCTATCAATTATGTGGTGTGAAATCACCTACTTTACCTTGAATACAAGAGTGTTTTGATGACAACTAACTTGCCATGATTAGAACAAACACCTAGGAAAGGTTGTGTTTGCAGTTCTGGAAAAAGCCTAGATTGGAGAATAGATCTATGGAACATTTATACACCAGGGCACAAAGCTACAGAGTTGAGGGAATGATGCTCCTTGTACATTACCTCAAAATAAAATACTAAATATATTTACAATGGTTTACAGAACTATTCCCCAAGGTTGCAGATTTGTACATTATCTTCTACAAATGTCTTAATAAACGCATGGTGTGCACGTATGGCTTGCAGTAGCAGCTTTATACCAGTTCAGCTTTGACAGGGGTTTCATCTTAGCATGAAGGTAGTGAGAGGCACTACTTCAGATATAAATGAATATCAGAACCACTAGTGGGCTGCCAGTTGACACTATGTTTAAAATAACACTAGATGTTATTTCTAGAAAAACTTTTCTTAACTTGGTTTATAGTCAGGATGAATATAATTTGAACATTTTTAGTGAAGATTCAAAGTTTTATCAACCAATTCTGCATCATCATACTACAATAAATATTGAATTTTCTATATAACTTCTCTGAACAGCAAGTAACTTAATCAATTACTATTTTGCTGGTGAATAATGTTTCTACATAAGAACTACCAAAAACAAATTATATAAAGTGATGGCATAATCAGATTAATTAAGACTAAATATGAATATGGCCACTCCATAACCTTGTGATTCCAACAGAGTAGTATCCTACAAGTTATTAACCCCCTCATGTACATTTATTGTATGTTGTGGATTCTGGAAATGTTCAAGAGCGAAGTATGCCCGTCCCTGTCTGTCTGCTCATGTTAATCAGAAGCTAACCCAAACCAATCTTATGGTTAACTATGAAACTAGTAACATTTTGTTTTTTTAGAAGCCCAGAGGCTATTTCTAAAACACCTTTCCTTTATCTCCATTTCATGTTCAATTTCTTTCTCCTCCATATTAAAGCATGGTCTCTCATACTATTGATGTGATCACTGATGAAAAGTGCTGCCAATCACCTCAATCCCAGAACACTGCTGCAGGAATTCTTGAGGATGGTGTCCTAACCCCAACCATGTTCAGCTGCTTCATCACGACCTTACCTCCAGCATAAGGACAGAAGTGGGGATGTTTGCTGATGATTTCATAACATTCAGCACAGCACCATTCACGATTCCTCAGATACTGAACAGTCTCTGTCCTTGTGCAGCAAGGCCTGGACAACATTCAGGCTTGGGCTGATAAGTGGCAAGTAACATTCGCTTCACACAAGTGGCAGGCAATGACTATCTGCAACAAGAGAGAATCTAACCATGCCCCTTGACATTCAGTGGTATTACCATCACTGAATTCCCCCATTACCATCATTCTGGGGGTTATCATTGACCAGCAACAGAACTGAACCAGCTAGATAAATACTGTGGCTACAAGTGGTTGGGATTTTGGCAGCGAGTAATTCATCTAACTCCCCAAAGCCTCTCCTCCATCTACAAAAGCACAAGTCAGGAGTGCGATGAAATATGTTCCACATGCCTAGCTGAATGCAACTCCAACAACACTTAAGAAGCTCGACACCATGCAAGACAATGCAGACTGCTAGATTGGCACCCCTTCCACCACCTTAAACATTCACTCCCTTCACCATTGATGCACAGTGGCAACAATGTACACCATATACAAGATTCACTGCAGCAACTCACCAGGCTTTCTCAACAGCACCTTCCAAACCTGCGATCTCTACCACCTAAAAGAACAAGGGCAACAGACACATAGGAATGCCACCACCTGCAAGTTCCCCTCCATGCCACACACCATCCTGACTTGGAACTATATCACTGGTCCTTCACTGTCGCTGGTTCAAAATCCTGGAACTCCCTTCCTAAACTGCACCAGGTGCACCTACACCAGATGGACTGCAGTGATTCAAGAAAACTTCTTAAGGGCAATTAGGGGTGGGCAACCATTGTTGGCCTTGCTAGCAATGCTCAAAACCAATGGTAGAATAAAAAAATACTTAATTTTTTAATATAAAAAAGTATGACTGGCAATGTGGAGTTATTCATGTTTCACATCTTTTAAATGGCACCGAAAAACTTTGGCAAGTACTCTACAGTAGATATGCCACAGTGTAAATTCTCCAACCTGGGCTCTTCCCCACAACTGTAATAAAACAGAAACTTGGATGATAAAGTAAAATAGCTCTAAATCTAGCTCCTAGTCTCTATAGGACATGGCTTTGAAACCTGTAGGATGGAAATGACTGGCTAACCATTGTGACTATTTATGCCTTCTGGAGTAATAATTCTCGATAGTTCAGTGGAGTATTGATTGAGGTGGCTAACTTGGAAGGTACATTATGAATATACCAACAGAATTCAAATATCAAGATGCGGACTTTGAAGGGTAAAAGGTAGAAACTAGAATAAAAATTAATGGAACAAATAACCTAGATTGCTGTATTGTGTTGCATCTGTGTGCTATCTAAAAAAGGCAAGGAAGAAAATATGAGAATGAACCTAGTTTAGGGAAAAAAGGTTGACATTAAGATCTGAAGGTTGGATATCAATCTATCATCTCATCTATTTGGACCCCTCAACTCCTTTGTGTTACAAAACTAATCAGGCTAGACATCCTCAGGTATGTTGATCTCCGCTGCTGCATCACAAAGAAGAACAATCCCAAAAAGTTGCCATCACTCCCTCCTTAAAACTTGCTGCTCCTGATGCTCGCCTTATACTCTACCTCCAGCATCACCACACATATTTGCTTCACACACTGGATGATAGCATCTGGCATCCCAGAGATTGTCACAGCACGCTCAGTGGAATTAGGCAGCATGTCCCCTGCCACCTGGACTTGAGCCCCTGTCGACTGGAAAGAATAGAAAAACATGTATGGGTTAAAGCCGCAGATGTGGTGCTAGAATCTGGAAAAATGACAATTATTCTACAACAATAATTTGCATTAGCAAGTCCTCTGTGCCAGTTTAGTGAAACACGCCTGCATTATGTGTAGGTGACACATTTCAACTAGTCTGTGCGCCTCAATATGCAGATGCCAAAAAACAAACAAAATACAGTGAGCACACAGCATAATTTATTTCAAGCCTAATTAAGAGCATAACCTATTAACTTAAATGTATTAACAAATGTTAAAATACGTCAAGAATTTAATGCGTTTAGATAATGGAAAATTAAATTCCATTATCTCTTCCTTCATCACAAGATAACCTTCATGTTTATATTACATAAATTGAGCAAAACAAATTCTAACCAGTTAGGAATTCATTGCCGACTTTGACTGTTTTTACAGTAGTTAATGTCATTAAATCTCTTGTTTTTGTTTATAACCAATCCTGCTCTTAATTATCACTAATCAAAATTTGAAAACAATTTTGTCTTGATTCCTTGTGATGAGTGAGTTAGCTCTGAAGTCAGTTTAGGCTATGACTTTATGCAATGTAATTTCATAACCGATTGACAAGAAACTTTTTTGCAGCAGATTAAGAAAGTGTTTTTACTGTCTCAGCTCCAACGGCAAGAGTGTCAGCTGGAGCATAGCCTCCCTATCTGCAGTCGTTAAACCATGCATTTCCATAAAGTAAGTCTGATACTTTAGCATCATTCTGAGTCGTTAATTGACTTACTAGCACGATTTCTGCAGCTCTGTAGCAGTAAAAATGGCAGCACTGCTTTTCTTTGGTTTCCAGTCACAATCTTTCGAAATTTAGGACAGGAGTCCTTGGGAGCATGTTATCTGCAGCAGGAGCTGGGAAGTGTAATGAGTGCCTCACAAAAAAATGACTGAAAATTACTGTTTTAGTGACACTTGGTAGTGGCGGGGACTTCAATTATATGGAGATTGGAGAAGCTGGGATCGTTCTCCTTGGAGCAGGGAAGGTTAAAGGAAGACTTAATAGGTGCTTAAAATTATGAAGGGTTTTGATAGATCAAAAGAGAATTTCTTTCAATTAGTAGGAAGGTCAATAAAGAGAAAATACAGATTTAAGGTAATTGCCATAAGAACCAGGAGGGTAGATGAAGAGAATTTCTTTTACAGAGAGTTGTGATGCACCACTTGAAAGGGTGGTGGAAATAGATTCAGTAGTAATTTTCAAAAGGGAATTGGATACATACTTGAAAAAGAAAAACCCTTTAAAGGATATGGAGAAAAAAAAAGGTGAGTACAACTAACTTGGTTAGATCTTTCAAAGAGATAACAAAGGCACAATTGGCTTCCTACTATTCGGTATCATTCAATGAGCCGTTTTTGTTATAGTTATCTCCGGTTGCAACCAGTTGTTATGCCATTGTTAGTTCAAGAAGAATAACGTACATTGCTTCTCCTGATCTCAAACAGAGCATCTAAGAGACCAAATGAAACTGGCTATTCAGCGTTATCAATGGCAGGCGAGGCCAGATTATAAAACAACTCTGATTGCAAACCATGAACACCTGTTGAAGAGTTGGTATTGCATTGGCTATGATGACACAACAATGTGCCATGTTATATCTTAATGGGGAGCATTACATCTGAAATAAAATATTCTACCAAGATCAACAGTGATCAAGTGGAGGACTGGATTACATGGAAAGAAAAGCTGACCTCGCGAATTTCTTTGATCTTGGAACCTCCTTTTCCAATCAGTGATCCGCACTGACTAGCTGGTACAACAAGTCGCAGGGTCACAGGTGGTTTACTCGTGGCTGTACTATTCGACATTGAATTATCTATGTCCTGAAATTGCAAACAAATAGTTTTGGTGTTACAGTTTGAGCTGTTGTTCTAAAATAATCAGCCTAAATATTAATTATTTGTACCAAATCTGTGTATGGTATGATATTTAGAAGCTTGCAGCATTTAACTATAACTTGCTCTTACTATTTGACTCCTCAAATTTCATATTATAGTAGTTTTTTATTAAGGGGTGATATGGATATATTAGTTTAACCCTCATATACACTATAGATAATTGAGATGCATTGTTTAGTTCAGCTGCAAGAAATGAACATATACCCTTCCATGGACCATGGAATTACTATGAAGAGAACTCAGAAAACAATTTCTTTTTATTGCCTGTAATAGCGCTGGGTTTAGTTTTGAGCTTTATGGCTCAAATGAAGTTTCTTTGTAAAAACGCACCCTGCAGGTAAACTGCAGCAGAACAATTCACAAATGAGGAGAAACTTACACAAACTACATCTGCTCCTTCCAATCTTTTGAAGAATGGGTGCAGTCCCAATTGCGCTATTAAAACCCCATGCAAACAGTCTCTTACCTCTTCAAACTTAAAGGCGATCATTGCAAATGCCTTGAATATTGCATCAGTTGGGCCTGTGATGGTTACAATTCTCTCAGGGCAATTTCCTTCAGAAATATTAATGCGTGCACCACTCTGAAACAGTCACAAGATGCCCAAGTTACTGCAGGAAAGCCAATCAAATTACCTAGCAGGGGCACAGAAACTCAAATAAAGGTCACCTAGTAACAGTTCACCTACCTCTTCACGCATCTTTTTCACAGTCTCACCTTTCTGAAAGAGGAGATATACAAATCATGTAGTGCATCCATGTATGTGCTCACATGCTAATCTATAATTTATGGACATGAAAGCACAGGTTACAGACTGGCATGAAGTCAATAGTACAGTATATTATAAATATCTGTAGTTAAGAGTTCAAAATAATGTACAGCACCTTGTCCATGGAAACGACTTATTATCTGCAGGTTTGCATTTAAATGACATGAATTCATTAGACTGTGACAATTATACACAATGGGTACAAACAACAGTCACCACTTCTGTCAGCAAGAACTAAAAAAGAAAGCATTACTCAAGCCATAAAGGAAAATGAGTTGGAAAAGGTTTCTCCTGAAAAGATGGTAGATAAGAAAAATTCCTTTTATGGAAACTATAAGACATTGCTACACGTGTGTCAAATATCTGTGTGTGCACTAAGAAATTGTAAATGGTGGGAATGTGTTTTATTTTATCAGTGTTACCAATAAGCACAATGTAGTTAAATATTAATACAAACCTTTCCGATGATGCTTCCAACCTCCTGTAAGGTAAAGAGAAAAATTTAGTAATGCTTATCCTGTAGACCAATTTCTCTAGTAGTACACTGCTTAACTCATTCAAATGAAATTTCTTGTGGCACATTCCAACACAGATCTTAAGCTGTTTTAAATAAATGCCTTAACCATTGCTTTACAGTAACCATATTTATTAAATATTAACCAATTTGATACCAGAGAAATTAAACATTCAAAGTTCTGAATTCACCTGATACTCGATTTTATAAATGAAAATGTAATAGTTGTGGGTTTGTGAAAAGAAACAAATCCCATTAAACAAATATTTAAGGTTAGGAGAAACACAATTACACCAGTTCTAAAAGAGAAATGGATTTCTCAACAGTATTTTCTGGATAGGTAAAAATGTAACGGAAAGGGAGAGGGAAGGAGGTGCACAAAGAGGAGTGAACAAGAGAGAGAGAGATGAGAAGGAAAAGCATGGATCAAAGAGGGGAGACAACGGCCGGGATTTTCTGACCCCGTCACAGATGGGACCCGCTGCAAGTGAGGCAGTAATCCAGCCAAAAGTCCAGTGACTTACGGCAGGACCTGAAGATCGCAGGTGGGCTGGTGCAGAAAATCCCGCCGATAGTGCAAATGGGGATGGAGAGGAAAGCAGAGCATACAAAGAGACTTAAAGAGTGCAGGAAGAGGAAAGTGTATGCCAAAGAAATGGGGTAAGACTCTGCCCCAATTAGGGAAAAGTTGTTACCTCCAAAGAAATGGGAAGCATGCGCCAGAAAGAAAGAGGGAGTGGTGCCAGGGAGGCATGCACCAGAATAAAGCTGCACACAGAGAGGGATAAAGGGAGAGATGTGCAGTGATAAAACCAGAGACATATAGCCAGAGAGAAAGGCAAAGATATGAGTCACTCCATGTCACTGCTGCTTTTTTCATGTAGATGGCCCAAGTTGAGGACGAACCAAAGTCTGGGAGAAGGTTTTTCTCCTTCTAGTGCTCTCAGTTGGAGGTAAGTAATGTCACACGATTCTGAAAGGGCAAAATTCTTTCAGTTGATTACCAACCAACAGACATATAGCACAGCAGGTAACATTGTTAACCTGTGGTTGAAGGGGAAAGCAGTGATGCAACCTGGCAGCCCCTTTCTCTGGAAATTTCAGGCTAAATCAACCTCAAACATGAGACAGAAAGGAGAGAGTAATTTCCCTCCTCCAGTTGTTGTCAGGAGTTACCAACAAGAGGAATTTTGACATCCCTGACAGATCCAGCCTGAGAGCTCCATAATTCAAAGAAATACACCGTACTCAGTAATTCTGGTGTTAAGCTGACAGGTGCGACGTTAAATGGAAAATATCAACTAGCCTTACTGAAGACCAAACAAGGATGAAGATTTAGTTATTACACAAAAAAATTATGTTTTAAAACAGAACTGTACTGGGCCTACTTAAGAATTGAGTGAGGACATAAAACGTGCCATTTCCCAACTTCACCTTCACCAGATTAGCACAGCATGAAAAGGCTTGAAAGAGTGATATTTCACTATTGCTTTATTGAATTTGTTTCTTTTCAAATGTTTAGTTCCTTTTACTCTTCCCCTTGCAGGTCAACATTTGCCACTATTAAGCTAATGGTGTCTGGACCAGCAAAAGACACGATTGAAGTAAGGCGAGGTAAACTCAACACTGATGGTCTCCATCACAGTGAAATTCTCTCTGATTACACAATCAACCACAGAATAGCTCTATCAAACACACATTTTACCCAACAGAGGAAAATGGATTTGTGATGAGCAGTCCTACAATACAAATGCTCCATATTCTGGTCGACAGTTGAGCTGTTGCCAAGATTAATTTTTGAAGAAACTCATTCATTTCAAGAATATTCCTGTTTATGAAAATGACAGCTGGCGAATCCATCTTGACAATTCAATCACAGCAGTTATTTGTCAACAATATAACATTCAAGTTGGAATATAAAGTTCCTGTTACCTTAACAAGTGCCACGTGTCATCCCCTGATAAGTGTAACCACGACTTCCCCACTATGACATTTGCTCCTCTCACCGATAAACATCAATCTGAATTTTATATCGCCACATCCTGAATGGTCAAAGCCAAATTAACTCAAACTTGGTCATCATGGGTGAGCCTGCCACCAGCAATATAAACATAGCTGCATTCCACTTCTTGGCATACTCAAACTGAATATTTACCTTCCCATGCATCAGCAGTCGGATGGTAAGGGTAACATTCAGCCCGCCTTCGGTAACTTTAGGGTCCATGGTGGTGTTGGTTTACTATCAAGGATTCCTCACGTTCAGTGTATTCGGGCAGTGACACACCTGTATGATACACATAAAAAAGTTCGTATTCACAAAAAATTTCCCAGTAGCAGTGTGAAGAGTTATAAATCATAAGACACTCAGTCTGTACTTACACAGACCTACAGGGAATGCTTATCAACTATAACTTGCTAGTCCGACAGCCTGACATTATGCCTGGCATATTGAAATTGAGGGTCTTTCAAATTCATAGCTGAAGATCAATTTTCTCTAGGATCATGGTACACAAATCCAAGTAGTTCTTTGCCATGTTCCAAGGTATAAAACACCCAAATCAGACAGATGCATAGCTCTGCCATGAGACTACCAGCAATTAAAATCTTAAACTCATACTTTAGTGTCCATGCTTTCAGTCACTTACATACAATTCACATGATGGCAAGAGTACACAGTGGATGCATGCAATTTTAAGACAAATTAAATTATTAGATTGCTTCTCGTGGATATCCAGGTCTGGAGCAAGTTTCAAAATGCAAGGATTGGAATAATGCAGAAAAATAAACAAAAAACTGGTTCAATGATTTCTCTGGGTTTTGTAATTCATTTTAGTATTCATCTTAAAAATATAGATGGTAATGTGCAGATGATAGCAGTACAGACAAATTGCCATGTTATTTTTCAGCAACAAGTCTACTTATTATAAATATCAGTTAATGATCTCCAGCCACAAGGGCACCTACTACATTTGCACAAGCTGCATTCTTTCCCAAAAACATAGTTCTCAAGGTAACAAACAGTTCCTCTTAACAAGTGAGCAGTTGCACTCTTAATCAACATTCCAATTATTCATGGTACAAACTGCGCACGACGTCTTTGGGAGAGCATGGTATCATGTTAGCTGTTACGTCACTGTCAATAAATAAGACTGCTGACACAATGCTTGGTCATATCATGATAGAATGGCCACTTGGAACAAAGCATCATCAAGCTGCCAGCACCCAGCAAGAGTCACTGCTTTCAAGAGAGGAGACAAAAACAATTTACAAGAATTCTACAGCTGTATTTACCTTGCAGGTCAAATCTAATCTGTAGAAATAAAGTTATACACAACACAACAGATCCTTTCTTAGTGCATGGAACGTGATGGTCCATTACATGACAGATATATTGCAATTATTATTTAGTTACAACACCAGCAGAATACATATAGTTCTCTGTATGGAATAGATAGTGTGAGGTGAGCTTAACACAGCCACTTACAGGCACCTAAAGTATTGGTGCTAGTGAGTAGTTTAATATTTGCACGTCGCAGTCCACTGAATCTGTTTGATGGGTTGCCACAGCTTTGGCAACTTATACCAAGGTTGATACAAATCCACTAACTCATCTAATGTTGACTGAGGCACATGGAAAATAATAAATCTGAAAATTCATGTATTTCAGGAAGATAGTGGCATAGCGGTAATGTCGCTGGATTATTATTCCAGAGGTCCAGGCTAATGCTTTGAAGACACTAGCATCTGATGGAATTTGCATTCAGTTAATAAATCTGGAATATAAAGCTTGTCTCTGTAATGGTGACCATGAAACTATCATATTAGAAGGAAGCATTTTGTCAACAATGTCCTTTAGGGAAGGAAATCTGCCATCCTTACCTGTTCTGGCTTACATGTGACTCCAGACCTACAGCAATGTGATTGAATCTTAACTGCCCTCTGAAATGGCTGAGCAAGACACTCAGTTCAAGGACAATTAGGGATGGGCAACAAATGCTGAATTTGCAACACTGAGAAGAAATATGGATTTTTTCACTAAACATAAACTAACAGAGCAATTCTTCTGTTTTATATACAAAGTGCATTAACATTTATAGAATTTTCATTCCAAGTAGGAGTAAAGAATTGTAGGTTTAAGTAGCTGTCCTTCAAAATTAAACCCTGCTCTATTTGGATAATGTGCAACCATTCCAAGGAAAGGATTATGAGCTCTGATTAATCCCTGGATTTGCTTTTCTGAGATAATTTTTTTTTCTGCTTTTCTAGCTCTCAATGAGTAGCAACATTTATTTTCAGTTTATTTCAATATTTCTGAAAATATTGCTTGGCTGCTAACCTGTTTTCCAGACTGTGTGGCGGCACACATCCAGTCCTACTCTTGAGAGGATAGCAGAGTGCTTGCATGGCTGTTCCACAACAAGCTGTATATAATCAAGATCAACTTTTCCCTCCCCATTCCTTCCTACATAGAATTCGTACATGTAGTCAGCTGTTTAAGAAAGGATGAAACTCACTTCAGCTAAAGAGAGCATAAATTCTCTCAGCATTTTCTGGTATTGAACCAAGGGCTTTTCAGCCCTCACTAAACCTTTTCCTCCAGGGGTACAACAATGATATACGTTAATATTTACAGTTAGAGATGTAAGGGCAGGGAAGAGAGAAGAGACAGAGGTATAAATAGAACATGCTCCAAGAGTGGATCTCAAAGCAGTCTGATTTGTGATCAAAGATCTTGTCTAAATTTCAAATGAAGACTTAGTAACATAATCAAAAGATACGACACTACAAATGTAAACCCTATCTGAAACTAGGACAAAGGACCAGCAAAGAAAGCTACCAAAAACTGACATCCTCAAAAGCAGCTGAGAAAGACACCATCCAGCTATCCTGCCTCACCAGATCTGAAGATGTCAAATTATATTACAAATATGCACAATTATGCCAACTGCCATCCTGTTGGTACCATATTGAGAATAATGCACTACTACCATATTAGTATGAGAACTAGAGTAGGTAGGGGAGTGGGACTAGTTAAATTGTTTATGTAGGGAGCCAATATTGACATGATGGGTTTAATGACCTCCTTCTCTGCTGTTGGCATTTTAAGATTAAAAAACTTTGAATTTAAAATGTCTTTATATCTGAACCAAGAAGTTTAACTGAGGGGAAAAAATATATGTTTGCACTGTACATTGTTGGACATTTGCCAGTTTTCCTGTTTCAACCTTTAATTTATTTGTAATGTTTGGATGCTTGAAAAAGTGTTAAAATATAAAACTGATAACTCAAAAGCACATCCCTGATCATAGACCTAAGTACTTGCACAGAAAGTGCAGTGGAGCATGGATTTACCACAACTTCAGCTGCAGACAAACCCAATACTCTATGATTAAGATAAGGATGTGACCATTACAGGAACTTTCCACAATTTATTGTAGAGAATGTGGAAATGCAGTTAGTACTCCAGATAAATGGATTTAGAACTGCAGTTGTCAATGGTGAACAGTCTTGTACTTCCTCATCCACTGGGTCAAGCTGGAATCTTATCCGCCAGCTCATGCTGGTGCCCTTCACTCTCATCTAGCCTGACACAATGCTGATGCTGCTTCTCCAGGAGTTGGAACTCTGCTATAGGTGGAGATTCCTGATCAACATCTTCTTGAGCAGCAAGTAGGA